>NW_025999853.1:36927606-36996766 GCF_001458135.2 Marmota marmota marmota | reverse complement strand
CCCTCTCTACCTCATCTGCTGTTGTTCAATTCTCTCCCTTGTTTCCCCCCCCCCCTTTCCCCTCACAACCTCTTATATGTAATTTTGTGTAACATTGAGGGTCTCCTTCCATTTCCATACATTTTCCCTTCTCTCTCCCTTACCTTCAACTTTTAGAGGAGTCTTTTTTTCAGCTTTATTTCTTTTGAAATTAGCTTTTTCTTGTCTCACTTTATTCTGAAAGCAATGAGGCTACCTCCACTGTAGAATCAGGATAATACTCTAAAAACTTTACATAGCTATTATGAATAAGAAAGATCATAAATGTTGCAAACTTTAATGTGTTGCACATATGTCAGCTTGTTTAGTAATATATCACATCCAAATTACATTTCTTTGCTGTGTTTTAAATTTATTCATTACAAAGGTCCTCCTTACTAACTTTTGCTGCTTGTCCTTCTCTTTGTCTTTTCCATTGGGGTTTCAAATTTTTCTTATAGATTGGTTCTCCGATTTGGAATCATCTCACTTAAATACACTAAATATCCTTCTGTTTTCTGTGGAAATCTCAAACAAATCCCAAGCTTTCCTGAACATATATTTTTAACATTATATGTTACCATCATACTGCACCCAATCATTTAATTTTTGAGCAACTTCCAACATAATATCTAATGTTCATGTGTAATATGTCAAAATATACTCTACTGCCATGTATATCTAAAAAGAACAAATAAAAAAATAAAAGAAAAAATTTAATAATCCTTCTTTACAATGCATGCAAATGTTCCAAAAAGAAAAAATTGGATGAGGACCAATCAAACGGCAATTTTTCTTAATGTCCTCTTAATAACAGTTTAGATGCTTCCAAATTAACAGTGACCTGTCAATAATGCCCTTGGGAACATGTATAAGAAAATAAGTAAGTGATTTCTTTAAATACAGTTACTTTATTTTCAGTCTATCAAAGAGGGGCATATACCATTTGATTCTTGGGGTTTTTTTTAAAATTTATTTTAATATTGTCCATATACATGAAGAATCATAGCAGTACATGAAGGAAAGGACCAATAGTTTTAAACATTTCTTTTCCAAATGCATCAACTACTAGTTTGCTTTTTTTTTCAATCTTAAAACTGAAAGAGGGCTCCCAAATAATTAGTGGGCCCTAAATAACTCATAAGCCTTAGCACAATATGGGACAAAAGGGGAAGTTTAAATTTAGGCTTTTACATTTATTATATCTTTCCTTTTAAAATCACACAGGCAGTATTAATATGCAGAATCAGAGAGAATGGTAATAGATTCAAGGAAGTATTGGAAAAGCTGCCAGAGTTCATCTTTTTCTATAGTTTATTTGAAACTACTGTACAAAGTGTATATAAGCTGATTCATTTTGTCCTTTGTTCTCATCTTTGTTTGGAATTCCTCAGCTACTTTCTTTTTTTACCCTGCATAATTACTCTGTATTTGCTTTAGAAGTTACTGCATTCCAAGAATTGGGATCACCCTGTCTGTACCATTCCAGGGTATATAACCCTCTCTCTGCACCATTAGGAAACCCTCCTCAGACTACATAGGAAGGGTGGGGCTGCTTTTGATCAGACATCAGAAAACAGACAGCTGCATTTAAAAAAATGGCAATATCATTTAATGATCATACTACAGTTAATACAATCATTAATTATGAACTCATGGCACTGTTCTTGTCACATTATGAGCATAGATATTGGATAATGATACAAATGGTCTTCTGGAGTTTAGGAGCCACTGTTTGAAAGCTGCTATTTTATTTTTTGTACATATTTTTTTATATTTACAGGTTTATTATTTTAAAAAAACACTTTAAAGGATACAAATAAAAAAGTAGATGAAGAGTTATGTAAGGATACCACTGAGTTCGGCCCCCCTCCAAGTGCAGGAATGTGTTCTTATTCACCTTCCTAGAAGTCCTTGAACTTAGTCCTTTTGGGTTTTTTAAGGAGGTTTCAGATAGTAGGGGATGACTGAATCACTGGCATTGGCCTCTTCAGCCTTCAGGCTCTCCCCTCCCAAGAGTCCCTTCCAACCCTCTGAGCACACTGATTGGTTCTCTTGGCAACGAGCCTCATCTCCTGCCTCCTATGGTTATCTAGGAACTTTCTAAAAATCACCTCATTAATATAAGCTCAGATGTGTTTGAACAAGGCTGTCTTTTGCCTTTATCACTGTGGAGTGTTGGGAACCAAGGTCAAAAGGCCACATATTTTAACAAAAGACACTCACTTAGGACATTACAAGGATTACAGCAGCTGTAAGCCAGGATCCATGTATGAAAACCAAAATACAGACATTCCTTGATCTACTCTAGGGTTATGTCCCATTAAGCTCATCAGAAGTTGAAAATATTATAAACTAAAAATGGTACCGAACTTCGTAGCTTAGCCACAGTGTGTTGGTTGTTTACCCTCATGATCACGTGGCTGATCAGGAGCTATGGATTACTGCCACTATCCAGCATTGCAACAGAATATTATAGTGCACAGTGCTTCCCTGGGAGAAGATCAAAATTCAAAAAAGATTGGTTTTTATTGATTGTGTATTGATTTTGTACCATTGTAAAGTTGAAAACTCATTAAGTGGGAGACTATCTGTATACGTATCATAACATTACAGCCACCCCCTGTGTTTCAAATACAGATTCCTTATAGCAAAATGATCACTTCTGTCAGAGAATTTACATTTGCTGTAGCATTTATAGAACAGATATAGCAACAGGATCAACACAAATATGACAAATATTTGGAGAAGACAGTGTGAGGCAGGGATAGATTTAAAGACACAATTAATTTGCTCCATGAAGCCACTACAGTGAAACATATGCTAACTTTATTGTTCCTTTCTTCCCTTGACTTACTGCTATTTTTACTTTATAATAAATTTGTGCAGAACTGTCCAGCACACAAATCTGCTGGTGGTTAGTTAGAACTCATTCTTCCTGAGGCCAGTCATTTTCTATAGGTTATATCTTAAGGAAGGTTTAACTCTATTTCCCAATACATGTGATCATCAGTATCAGTATTATCATTAAACTTATTTAAACGAGAGAGTTGAATCAGAATCAACAACAGCAGTCTTACGCTGTATTGTGGAATGTTATGGCATGATTCAGTTTCATTACAGAACAGATCAGTAAGAATCACAGAGAGATTTGCTTTGCCTTCTCAACAGAACCTACCTTTGCTCATATACCAGATATCATTAGGGATGGTGTCATTACTGTGGGTCAAGACTCAACTACTTCTATATTCCCAGTTAATTTCAGACAAAGCCAATTACTTATTTTCCATCACAGCCTGGTTTCCAGTGGGTGCCACTGTATAGCCAGGCCTGCAGCAGGCAAGACACAGGTGATATTTAGAATAGTTTCTATCCCTCCTAACTCTTCTGCAGGATATGTTTTATTTTACCCCATTCCGGGGGCCAGAACAGCCACAGTACATTGATGGAAATTACACCTACCTCTGGAGAGCTTCTGTAAATTTGGAGAGCCATAAGGGTTCCATAGGTGGGGTCTTTGAGCCTTGGCAACCATCACCCCATGGCCACTCCATGCTCCACTTGTATTAAAAATAGTCGGGAGGCCCTGTCATGTTTTGATGTAGGCCCTTTCCCAAAGCTGACTTTATCCAGCACATCTGTTGAGTCTGTTTGGCCCACTTTGCTAAAGCCTCATCATAATTCCAGGCAGACTCCAATCCTTTACCTTCCTTCTGGAATAGCATTTCCTCTAATCTACCTATTCTAATTCATAAATCCTTTTCTTCTGAAATGCCCCTTGCCCCCATTAGAAACAAATTCAGTTTGTCCTAGGATACACTAATCTGTACCTACCTCCACCAAGGCCGTCCTCTGTCTCATGGGCCACAGTGCGCATTGTTGCCACTCTGCACTAACAACCTAAGTACAGGTGGGATACATGTTTTGCCCTCAAACATATAATATTAGGTGCCCCATACTAAGGGGTCTCACCTAGAGGTAATTTAGTTTGAGTCACAAGGCCTCCCACATCCTTCCTTGTCTCAGGATGGGGCCATTCCCCAGGGGAACTCAAGTTCACCAAGTGATGCCCACTGCTTTAACCCATTAGGAACCCATCCATAAAGGCAAGGGGGATATGTGTTTGTGCATAGCACACAATGGCACGTTGAACATGTTGCCATTATATTTTGTTCTTTATGCCCAAGAATGTTTCTAAGCACAAAGTTTATAGTTACACAATAACCCACCTGCTGGGAACTATGCCATTAGGAAGCAGGCAAACTGCTACCTCAGACCAGAGTTTGAACTAAATGGGAACAGGAGGGAGGGCGCAAGGGAAATGGGTGGCCAAAAAGGGAAGGAAGGTGGGCTAGCAGAAGTTAATTCAAGCACCTCATGTGTGACTTAAAAGGTCATGGTCTTCACCCTGGCCCTTCACTGCCAGCTCTCTGCCCTACTCCTTGCTTCTCTCCTTGACTTCCATTCAGCAGTTGCCTGGGCTTGATAATTTATTATGCATTCAATTAGCAGATACTGACCAAGCACCTGCTGTGTGCCAGTCCCTGGTTTGAGTCCTGGGGACACCTCCACTGAACTGATTTTTCCTGTCCCAGGGTCTTGGTGCCTATGATCTCCTCTTCTTGGACAGCTTCTCCCCAGGCTCTCTGTTTGGCTCTCCCTCTCCTCCTTTGGGTTTCACCCTATGGGATCAGGTCCTCTCTGACTTCATAAGGAAAAAGTGTCTCTATTATTCTTTATCTCAGCAACAACCAATTTGTTTAGTTCAGAGCATTCATGACATGTGGTCATAATCTAATTATTTATGTGTGTGTGTGTGTGTGTGTGCGCGCGCGCGCGCTCACGCTGTATGCCTCCCCTGGTCATTTGGAGCATTTTAAAAGGCAGAGTCTTCCCATCTTGCTCTTCTTGCATAGGGGCCTCTCCCAATCTCTCTCATACTTCCTCTCCTCTCTTTTCCTTTCCTCTCTTCTCCTCTTCCTCCCTCACCTCCCACCCATACTAGGAATTGAAACCAGGGGCACTTTACCGCTGAGCTACACCCCAGTCCTTTTTATATTTAGAAGGTTCTCACTAAGTTGCCTAGGCTAGTCTTGAACTCACCATGGTCCTGCCTCAGCCTTCCTAGTAGCTGGGATGACAGAGGTGCACCACTATGCCTGGTTACAATCTCAACAAGTATTTGTTGAATGAATGAATGAGTGAATCTTTGTAGCTGCTCAATAAATATCATTATGTGAGAAAATACTTTAATGAGTCCTTCTAAATGTGGTCCCGTGGGATGCCACCAATACAGAGGGCAGAGGAGGAAGGAGAAGAGAAGAACAAGGGAAAGACAAAGAAATAAAAAAGGGGAAGAGAAGATTGATTTTGAAGAGAAAGAGAAAAAAATGGCAAATGCAAGAGTGGAAAGGAAGATAAAGGAAAAAAGAGAAGGAAAAGGAGAAAGGCAGTATCCTTTAGGACAGTGTTCTCAAAGTATAACATTAGCCATCATCTGAGAACGTGCTAGAAATTCAAAATAAAGCTCCTCTCTCCCCAGACCTAATAATGCAGAAATTCTGGAGGTGGAGCCCAATGATCTATGTTTTTTAAAGAATATATGTATATTTTTAATTGTAGATGGACACAACACCTTTATTATGTGTATTGTTTTTATGTGGTGCTGAGGATAGAACCTAGTGCCTCACACATGCAAGGCAAGCGCTCTACCACTGAGCCACAACCCCAGCCCAAATGATCTATGTTTTAATAAGTCCTGTTCTGGTTGGTGAGAAATATCTATTCAATTTTCAAATAAAAGTCTCAGATTGTACCTTCACCAAATATTTTATATTCAGGAGAGCTAATATTATCTTGTCATTCTTTTCCTCTTAAATTTACCGTAACCAGTTCTCTGGTTACAAGAAGTAATATGGGTAATTTGGAGGGTCTTGAGTGATTTTAGAACGAATGAATTGGTGGCCTTTATAACATATAATGTGCACATTTGATATTTATAACTTCTCATTAAAATAAAGCATGGATACTACAGGGAATAGGATCAAAAGGAAGCATAATTTAATACTAAATGTTAGAACTAAGGCCAGTTTGCTACCTTTCCTCCTAGGGAGTACTTTTGTTATGCAAATCTCAGCCAAGGCTTTTCACAGATATTTTTAAAAAGAAGGCATAGCAATCAGGGTAATGTGTCAATTGAAAATAATTACAAGAGAGCAAACCCTGTCCTAAATATTAATTTGGCCTGACTCAATAGTAAATTATGGCAAAAGTGAATATTATTTTATTTAAAAAGAGATACACTAAGATGTAAGGAAACATAAATGTGGAAAGCAATTTTTAAAAATGACCATGATCATCCCAATTTATTTAGAGATACAGTTTGGTGTATATTTCAAGGAATCCTTCTAGATAAACTTCCTAGATCACAGGTCTGTAAGAAATAACAATAACATTTCAAGGGCATTTGCAAGGATTAAATAAGAAGGTATCTGTTATATGCACAGTAGAGTTTCTAGGTAACAGGCTCAATGAATGACATGGTCTGTGATTAGTAATAGTAATGATATTCTATGAACAACATTAAAATAAATCATGGATGCCGAGGTCTATGTAATACTTAGGGAATGACAAAGTCTGAGGAAGAGAATGTCTTCCTGAGAACATCTAAATGGCAATAAACTATCATTACTTTCAATCTTGATTCCAAGAGAGGATTTTCAGCAGATCAGCACCAAAGACATTTAAGGGCTGCTTAGTCTGTTGATCATGCCAAGTTTTTTTTTTTTTTTTTAAATCCTGGAAGGAGAAGTGGGAGGGAGTCTTTAACAGCAGGCTCCATCATCTCTAAGACACCTCCCTAATGTTTCCTGTTTTTTTTTTTTTTTCCCCTACAGCAATTTCTCACCCTCTTTCCCCCCCCTTTTTTTTTTTTTTTTTTAAATCTGGGGGAAATAGGCTTTGCATAGCCGTTGTCATAGTCTTGTACCATGGTCGGCCAAATGACTTACAACCAGATGTAACTGTAAAGAATCACATTTTCAACCCCCAAAGGCTACTGCCTCATCTTCACCAACCGCCCCTACCCCACCCCCTAGAAATGAGTCTGTTCACAGATGAAGCAGGTCTAGGCATCAGTGTTTACACTGGGGCAGTCTGTATGGGTGTGGCTGCTGTCTATTAGGGTTTTAGGAGCTAGGCTGTGATTTTCACAACCTTTATTCACCAGATCCTGGGACAGTAGATAAACAAAACATGACTTAAGATAACATTGGCTTTAAAGACAGAGAAAACAAAAACAAACAATCATCCACTTAATTTCCCTTAGAAAGTGATGATTAGAAGGTAAAGTGTACCTTCTTTTTATTTTGTATATCACATTACTGCCTATGAATTATCTGGAGGTCACAAAGAGGGAACCAGCAATTTGACCAGCATAGGATACTTTTTTGGCTTTTATAGCAAGACCTTAACATTATTTTAAAAATTGGAATAAGTAGGTAATATTGAGAAAATTAGATTTTCCATGTTTAAAAAAATCTGGATTTTTGACTTCTCTTAAAAAAAAATCAAAAACTCAAACGATACTGGGTCCACATTCTGCCTACCTCTTGGTCAAGTCAAATTCCACACACAGCATCCTTACCCCACCCTTCTCTGCTGGCTGAGGCAGATGCAAGGCATCTCAGAGACTCCTGAGCATTGGGGCTGGCAGTGATCAAAGCAGAAGATCAAAGGATCTTATCGTGTTTTTCAAAATGTACTGTTAAAAGCCATCAGCTAGATTACAGTCCCTTGAAGAAAGAAATGCTGTTTTTTCATTATCTTCTCTACATCTCCAGGTGATAGCGACTCAATGTCTATCATATACTGACAGAATAAACATTTACACCCCACCACTAAACAAGGGCATGGTTAAGTATTCTATTTGTAAATCTTAAACAAAGTAGGATTCTTCAGCTGTTCCAATGCAGAACTGGAACTTTTAGCAGCAGACTCTAGTACCTAAGCCTTTGCAAGTAGCCCTTGCTCCATGTGGACAGACCCCACCTCCATGAAAATTTAGTCCTTCTCTACAATAGGAAGTCGTTCCTGACTTTGGTGCTGAGGCTACCAGATAAACACTGTTAGCAAAGCCTGCCCTTGCCACACTCTCTCTACAGCTCTGCTATCCTAAGCTAGAAATACAGCCTGGCAGGAGGAGGGGTGCAGGCAAATGTTCAGACAGATGAACAGCAGGCACCAAGCAAAGATATCCACAGGGCTGTTGTGCCCATTGGTCCAGATCTATCTATCCCAAACCAGAAGAGCTCTGATGGAAAAGTAGTATCTCCAACTCACAAAGAGAAGATTTCTCTGAGGGAGGATCTCCTCTGGATTTAGCAATGGTGGCACAGTGTTTGGCTGTCCTCTCCTTCAATGTGTAGGAATAGTGGAAAGGAATTTTTACATCAAAGATAGCTCCTGGAATTCACAGTATTTCCCTTCTCAGCTACTTTTCACCATACTCTACATAAGTGGTTTCAAAGCAGATGTTCTGAGTAACATATGAGGGTGCAACCAATAGCTGGGATAAATTAGGAGCTTTAAGGTACTTAGCAGTTTCTTCCAGAGTTTCCTTATCTTATCGTCATACTTCGGCTGGCTCATCTGTCAGTACTGACTCTTGGCGCTACTGTTCTTCCTTGAACATGATGCATTATTTCTTTCCTGGTGCCTCCTCTCCATCCACCCCTGTCCCTCTACGCCCCCATCTGCTCTCCCTTGGTCCCAAGAAGACAAAACTTTGTATGTCTCTGAGCCATGAGTCTATCTCTAACTCAGTAGCTCCCTTTGAATTCTACCTTCTGAATTCTCAAGCAAACTTCTATTTAATTCCTTTCATTTAAAAAAATTTAACTTAGAAATAATTTCTCAAGTATAGTGAAACTGTAAAGCCTGTACAGAACACTTCCATGTACCCTTTCTTTATCATTGCTTTACCATTCTTTCTCTCTGCATGTATAATATTTTTATCTGAAGTATTTCAGAATAGGGTGCATATATCTTGAATGAAGTATACAATCTTAGTTAAATTCAGGAGATTTAAAATTGAACTTAAATCCACAGTCTTTATGTTCATTTTGTCAATGATCTCAGTCTTATCCTTTTAGTATTTTTGTTTTCTGTCTAATATGGGATCCAGTCCATGATCCTGCATTGCATTTAGATGTTAAGTCTCTTAATTGTCTTTAATCTAGAATAATTCCTCAGTCTTTTGAAATGAACTTGACCTCTTTGAACAATGCAGGTTGGTTATTTCCATAGCAGCTTCCTCCATCCAATTTTGTCTGATGTTGTCTTGTGATTGGATTCGGGTTATAGGTCCCCAGTAGCACTTTCTTATTGCTTTCAATGTTTTCCTAATGAATCACGAACCTAACTGTACATTAGAACTCTCTGGGAGAGTTTCACATTCTGGGGTGCTCAGGTCTTGTCCCAGTTGACTCTAGTGAAGTAGGTCTGAGGTAGAATCTTGGAATCTGTATCTTAAAAAAACTTTCAGGTAATACTGACAAATGCATTTCAGGGCTGAGAGCCCTGGGTTTACTCTATCAGTTGGACATCCTGGCTTCTCCTTTGATCTCAGTTTCCTCTTCCTTTGCCATTCTCTCTCTCCACTGCACCTATTCTCTCCTGGGGTAGACCTCATCTTCCCTCTGCCCAATTTACTAGAGAAATAATGGCATGTTAAAGAGCCCATTTCAATACATATGTTCTGTTTCATGGCTGCATTTTATGTGCATGTGATTTTTATATTGTGACACAGTATCAACACAAACTTTCTGTGCACAAAATGGAAAGCAATGCTAATTACCTATAATTAAAAGAAACCAAAAAGAAAGAAAAATTCTTGAGATTTTAAGGCTGGAGGGGTCAAATGAATTATAAACCATCTGTATGCTATTGGCATATGGTAATCCACTTTAGATGATAAATCAAGAAAATCAGCTTGTGTCAGAATTAGGCTTGAAGGTCCCGACTATAGATTAGGGTCTCTAGTAACATAAGAGTAACATATGGAAACACATCCTTCCCTCATATGTTACTCTCTGGCTTGGCCTTTTTCGTTGTTGTTGTTATTGGGGATTGAACCCAGGAAGGCTTAGCCACTGAGAAACATCCCCAGCCCTTTTTACATTTTTATATAGAGACAAGGTCTCACTGAGTTGCTTGGGCCTCACAAAGTTGATGAGGTGGCTTTGAACCCATGATCCTTCTGCCTCAGTCTCCCCAGCCACTGGGATTACAGGCGTGCACCACTGCATCTGATCACATGGCCTTCTTTGAAGCATCAGTAGTCTCATCATCTGTTTGCGTTTTATTCCATTCACACTAGACAGTCCAAGATGTCAGGAGGACTGATTATGACTTTTTTTTTTCTTTTCCCCTTACATCTTTTCACTTTTCCCTCTAGGCAGTGGCCTCAATAAGGGAGAATACTGTCCCATCTTTAGTTCTGGCTACAGAACAGTGGTGTCAGTGGGGTGTCTCCCCTACATTTTTTAAGTGACCCAATAAAAGCCGTTGCTGCAGACTTTTGCAGGCAGTAGGGGGAAATGGGGCATTTTCTGCATTTGCCTCCTCATTTATTTGGAGACTCACACTGGGCTGTGATCTCTTTGAAGGCCAAATGGAAGGAAATGCAGAACTGTGAAGGCCCAGACCAGCACCACAATGGCTATTCATGAACTGAGGAAATGCCTCCCCCAGGCCAGGGCAAGGGTGGGGTGGGAAGGGGAAGGAGGAGGTGCACCTTCAAACAAGATTTATAGGTATTTAGCAGTATCAGAACCAGCCAATCACATTTTTAATGCATGTTCAGCACTTCAACCCTTTCAAAGCATTGTCCCATAATATGCTAGCTCATCTGGTTTCTACAACCCTGTGTGTGAAGAAGGCAAGGTGGAGGCAAAACCAAGGAGAAGTTAGTGTTAATTGCTAGGATTATTGAACATACATTTGCTAAATATGGCGAATGTACTAAGCCCCTTTAATAATCAGATAATTACAATTGTTTTATGAGGCAGATGAGTATCTATAACAATCCTTATTTTATAGAAGAAACCAAGTGTAACTTGAGTAACTAGCATCAGATATACTGGAGTTTAAACTGGTTTCTTTGACATAGAGGCCAGTTCATCAACTTCCTGCACTGAGCTCATATGGCCAGGAGGGGATCCCATGGGACCTCTCCTGAGAGTGTGCTGCTCAACAATAGACAGAGCCTGGTCAGGCTTGGAAGCCAATAAGTCCAAGACCCAACCTCCCTCCTTTTGGAGGGCACTTGTCTACAGGTAACTGTTTCTCCTGTGCCCCAACACTCAGCTCCCCCAACAGACTCACCTCCTGTAGCTCCCAGCCATGCCTATCTCACCTCACCCATAGGTGAAGGGATGGTGATGGGGATGATTGGCACACTCTGATGCTCACATCTGACTTGATTTGATCTGTGGGCAGGACGTTGGACATCGTGTGGGTTGTATATAGGGATTTCTGACTGATGGCCTGTGGTGGCTCAAACCCAGCCCCTGTCCCATAGCCAAGTGTCTGCATTCATACAGGAATTGTGTGCCTGGGAGCATTTTTTCTAATTAACACAAAGCCCTGGAGGGCTGGCAGTAGTGCCTTGTGTGCCCAAGCTTCACTTACTTACCCAGGGTTCTATTCCTTAAGGAATGCATACTCTGGAGAGCAACTCAGGATGCTATGATTAGATAAATTGATTTCTGCTGTGTGATTATTTAGTTTTTATGGCACAATCTCCCTTCCCCTCCCCCATCTCTCCTTAACACAATGCCTGAAAGTGTCATCAATGGTGGGAAACAAGCATTTGAGAGTCTGGGGGGAAGATATTGTGAGTCAGGGCCAGATTTATCCAGATCGGTGATTCTCAGACGTAAAAGTACATCCTATGACTTGCAGGGCTTGTAAAAACACAGACCGCTGGGGGCCTGAGTCTCCAAGTTTCTGGTTCAGTACTTCTAGGGTAGAGCCCAAGAGGTCAAATTCCTAACAAGTTCTGGGTCTGGATTCTGCATTAGGAGAACCACTGGTCTAGATATTTCTTGACTCAGACTACTGACAAATTTCCTCTTCCACTACTTTGTTCTTTTCCTTCTATCCAGCCACATAATTCTATTTATAATAGTGATAATAGCAGCTAAATTAAGGAAACTTTATTGTACTGTTTTCCAGGTGCTACTCTAGGCATATGATATATATTAATTCATTTAATGCCCAGGATCATGAGTAGGGAGAAGAGAGAGACAATCACAGAGCTTTAAGGCTTGCACTGGCTCAAGCATACAACCTCTTGAAGTTAGAGTCCTCACATTGGCAAGTAAGAATGTGAGAAAAGAGAGAGAAAGGATAAGCAATAGTCTGCTCCCCAAAGAGTCAGTTTGGGACAATTTTTCAATAGCATTATTGAAGAGTGATTTCTGGGTTTCTAATTATTTCCTCCTTGGCATTTGCCTTCATTACCAAGTACTGTAAGTAGGAGAACAAGGTGACTGCAAGTTCAGGGGTGTGTGAGTGTGTGTGTGCATGTGTATTGTTTGTATATTCTATATTCTTCTGCTCTCTAGCCCCCTTGTCAGTTAAATAAGTCTTTGGGCAAGTTTTTAACTTCTTTACATTTCATCTAGGCATTTGAAAAATAGAGAAAATGGTGAGGATGATGATGATGATATAGTAAATTGCATTTTAATGGCCACTCAATAGGCATGCCCCTTTTTGCAAAGTGATCTTGCAGCTCTTCTCCTGAATCTGGCCTGGCCTGTGGTTTGTATTGACCAATAGCATGTGATAGAAGTGATATTGTATGATTCAGAGGCTAGTGCTCAAAAGCCTAGTAGCGTCTACCTTTGCCCTCTTTACACTAAGCCATCATGGAAAGGAAACTTGTAATGCTACTGGAGGATGACAGGCCATGTGGAAGAGAACCTAGATGGCCAGCCTCCAGCCAATGCTAGGAGTCATGCAAGCGAGGCTATTGTCAATCTTTTGCTCAATGTTTATAGCAGCACAATTCACAATAGCTAAACCATGGAGCCAACTTAGATGCCCTTCAGTGGATGAATGGATAAAAAAGTGGCATTTATACACAATGGAATTTTACTCAGCAATAAAAGAGAATAAAATCATGGCATTTGCATGGATGGTGTTGGAGAAGATAATGCTAAGTGAAGTTAGCCAATCCCCAAAAAACAAATGCCGAATGTTTTCTCTGATATAAGGAGGCTGACTCATAGTGGGGTAGGGATGGGGAGCATGGGAGGAATAGATGAATTCTAGATAGGGAAGAGGGGAGGGAGGGATAGGGAGGAGGCAGGGGATTAGCAAGGATGGTGGAATGTGATGAACATCATTATTCAAAGTACATGTGTGAAGACACAAATTAGGTGTCAATTTACTTTATATACAACCAGAGATATGAAAAATTGTGGTATATATGTGTAATAAGAATTATAATGCATTCCGCTGATGTGTATTTAAAAAATAAAATCAATAAAAAACCAAAAAATGTTTTAGTAAAGGATTGCAATAACTGATATTATTTCTTAAATTCTCACCAAGTACAATCACTTGTGTTATCTCTCCCAGCCCTACAGCCATCAGAGGTGGAAGTTTCAGTTTACAGATGAGGAAATTGAAGTTTAGAGAATTTAAGTAACTTTTCCTGGTCACCTGGCTAGTAAGAGGCAGAATCAGGGCTTTGCCCTCAAAGTCTGAGTTCTCTGTGTGTGGACGCTGGTTCAGTTCTCAAGAAATGTTGGTTGGATGAGTGAGCATTCTCCAAAGTCACCAAATGGAACACTCATCACTGCCTTCTCCCTCCTTTTCTCTTATTACTATCTTGTGTGTGGAGGTGGCAGGGAGAGGGTGTAGGGTGATTAGGAGACCACGTGGGGAAGACATAAGGAACAGAGGGAGAATGGATAATTAGCTTATGAAGGAAGCACCAAGTATATTTGATAATATAAATGCATTAAACACTAGATAAACACAAGCTTCAAAACAATTAGACAGGGCTGGGGTTGCGGCTCAGTGGTAGTGTGCTTGCCTAGCAGCATGAGGCACTGGGTTTGATCCTCAGCACCACATAAAAAATAAACAAATAAAAGAATTTTTTTTTTTAAAAATTAGACAATATGAAACATGGCTGCTCAAGACCATGACACATAGACATTGTCAGTAAATGAGCCCTT
Source organism: Marmota marmota marmota (assembly GCF_001458135.2). Lineage (NCBI taxonomy): Eukaryota > Metazoa > Chordata > Mammalia > Rodentia > Sciuridae > Marmota > Marmota marmota. The sequence continues at coordinate 36,982,496 of NW_025999853.1, read as the reverse complement.
TGCTACCTAAGTGGTCAAGAGGGGCCCCACCATACCACTTCATTCCACTCAGTTCCCAGCAATTGTTTTCATTCTTCCCATTCCGTCTTACTCCATTCTTTTCGGTTCCATTCTATTCCTTCCATTTTGTTCTATTCCATTCCACTTCATTCCATTCCACTCCATCCCATCCCGTCCCATCCATTTCATTCCATTTCACTTCATTCCATTCTATGTCATGCGCCTCACACTCCACTCCATTCCATACATTTCCTTTCTTTTCGCAAACATTTAGTAATTATTATGCAATTGTTTAGGTGCTAGAAATACAAAGCCAAGTAAATACAGTCTCTAACCTCCCAAGACTCATATTCAGATTTTTCCTGTCCTCACCCAATAATAGAACACCCCAACCCAGAGTTCAATGAGAACAAGTCAGTGCAAAATCCTCACAAACCAGGTGCTGTATGATAAAGAAAACAACACAGAGAGATGTTCTTTTTACATAATTTTAAGCAATTAAGTATGATGCTTTTACTCCTCTTTTATACTTTTATAGGTGCCTAGAGTACTTTTTGAAATTGTTTTCAAAGGACAAGCATTTCCTACCCTAAGTGACTCATTTTAACTTTTCAAAGTACAACCAACTACAGCTGTGTATAATGACTGTTATATAGTAAATGCTCCTGCTAAGTTAGCAGGGATGCCTAGACTATGCTTTAAGAGTCCTGGGAAGTTGCAATTGTAGAAACTGTCTTTGGAAAGAGTACATATTTCTACCCCAGCTTCCCAGGACATTGTCAAGATTTTGCCTGAGCCTCCTCCCCATCCAAAAAACAAAACAAACAAACAACAACAATAAAAACAAAACAAAACAAAAACCCCCAAACAAACAAACAAAAAAACCTGAAAAAACAAAACAAACAAAAAACTGGAACATGAGATAACTGGCTTTATATCCATTCTGGTACTCCATCAGGGAGCTCATATAAGCACTGCAATGGATTTCATTCTAGAAAAGGGCTTTTAAAAATCTCCGGTGCTTTTGCCATGATCCAAAGCTACAAATCCAGCTTGGGGGCTGAATCAGTTGAGCTCTGTAATACAGGGCTGGGTGGGCCCAAGGGGTGGTGTGCCTGCATTAGAGCTCTGTAGAAGGTGTTTCTGGCAGAGCCTGGCCAAGTCTCAAAACTCTCTCTGTGTTTCACAACGGTCAAACCTGGGCAAAAATGGGAAATAATCTCTTTGGGAAAAGACAACTTTTTAGTGTTCTAGCAGATGTATCTATGCTAGTTTTTAATCAATATGTTTCTTTTTTGATACATTTATTTTTTTTTCTGTAGTGTTATGTATAATTAAGCTCAGATGTAAATGAATACTCTGTAAATTAATGGTAGTATGGAAGTTTTGATTGAAGCACATTCAGCCAAAATAAGGAGGTGTTCCACCAACAAGCATTCATTTTCAAAAGTAAGTGGTGAATCTCTCGCTTACATTAGTGGCTGAAAGGGAACAGGAGCTGGAGAATTAGGGAGAGCTCAGTGCCAGTTCATGATGGTAGCCTTAAGTCATAGCTCTCCTGCTCCCATTTCCTGTCTTCCTTTCCCACTTTCCAAGCCTAGACAGATCTGAACCCATAATTACCGAACTAGGATAGGTAGGTAAAAGTCTAGGTGGAAAGTGAGAGACTCTGGACATGTTACCCTTTCCTTACTTTAAGTCCAAACTGGGTAAAATGATGGAGTAGAGGCTAATCTTTAAGTCAAAATTAGAGTTTGGATTCCTGAAGTGGATATTTTTGTTAATGGATAAAGATTGAATGCTGGGTTGCAAAGCTGATGTAAAGAGTTTCCAAGAAGTTAAATGGGGCTTTCCTAACTTCTCTTCAGTGACAAAGAGAACTAGTTCACAGGGAAGATTTATGGTAATAAAATAAATAAATAAAAACAAAATCCCATGAGTTGTTCAAGGTACTGGCTATAGTTGTTCCGTGATCAATAACGAAGTATGTGCTCACTAACTGGGAATCACATGTATTATTAGATTCTACCCAATGCAAAAGAAACCAGAGCACTAAGTAAATGTTATGCCATTTGAATAGTGTTGGGCTTTTTAATTTAATTTAATTTAATTGTTTGAATTATTTGAGTTGCTTACTAGGAAACAGCTGAACACTGCCAAGTGAAACCTGAACTTTTTTTTTTTTTTTTTCCAGAGCTAGGAATAGAACACGGGTCCACACACATGCTAAGCATGTGCTCTACTACTGAGCTACACCCATGGCTCCAATACCTGATCTTTACTGATCTTTTAAAATTACACTGCCTAAATGGTGGCCCCAAACCCTGAAAGGAAACCAAAACCAAATTGATGAGTGCTGCCATCACTACTCCCAGTCACTTCACTCCTCTGTCACCTTACATGCTAAGAGACCATAAGTAGGTGATGCTCTAAAGTGTAGATGTGGAAATGGCGTGAGACTGTTGCTTATCTTTGTGTTCCCAAATCCATGAAAGTGATTTCTGAATCTGCTTTTGCTTTGTGACCCTTTTTCTCCCTTACAGCAGAAATGATGATGACGTGTGTGCAGGTCACCTGCCAGCTACTGATTTCAACTCCTATTTCCTGGTTTCAAGTCATGTGGAAGACCACGAACCCTGATTTCGTTTAAAAAATGTAGCCAACCTATAGTAGGACAGTTATGTCATGGTGGCCTAATAATCTTCACCTCAAAAAGATATAGAAATTTCAATTCAATATCAAAGATTTTTCTCATTATGCAAAATGCATTGGTGTATCATTTGCAGTTAAGACACAGAGCACCTGGTCTGCCCCTGCAGTAGTGGCATCTTTAGCAAAGCGAGTCTTTTCAGGCCATGGGCATTCTGAGACTGTTCACAACCACACCTCAACCCCCACCTTTTACCTCTTTAGTGGTGCTGGAGAAGGGCCAAGTAGTTGATGGTATCCACGATGTATCTGCAATTCCAGTTGCATGCAGATTGGGGTAAGGTTTCTTGCTGCTGTTGTGGCTGTGGTTTTCTGTAGTATTGATGATAAAGGCCTCTGTGGTGTTCCTAATAAGGTGCTCCGGGCTATATGGAACTGTATTAAAAGTAGTGGGGATCTGGGGAGGAGCCATGTTTCTAGTGCTCCTTACTGAAACTTCTGCTCCCAGGCCAGCTGAGGTAAAGAAAGGACAGTTACAAAAATTATTCTCATATCTATAAATATTTATAGATTCTTCACATAAAAACAATTTTACTTAGAAAAAGAAGACACCTTCAGTAATGGGCATGTAGATAAGTTGAGTTGTATGGAAAAAAAAAAAACAAAGATCCTTTGGGTGGATGACAGTGTCCCAGCAATCACCTGTCACCTTCCATAAGTTTTATGGTGAAGGGAGAGTTGTGAAAACTGTGCTATGGGGGGAAAAATGCCAGGTCCATGTAGAAGACAGAATAAATTTACCATGAACATCTCTATAGGATCGCTGGGTTGGTTTTTTGGGGGGTCCACTAATCTCCAAAACTCAATGCAAAATTCTGATTATATGACATGTGTATCCTTTCTTCTATGGGTGAATGTCATAATTTTCATCAACTTTTCAAAGGAAATGTTCAACAAGATACCAGGTTGAGAACACTGTTAATGATCTGCCTAACTTCATTGTGAAGTTTGAGGATTCCTTGGGGGAGTAATAACATTTCTTTCTTTTTAGTACAAACATTTTTAAATGTAATTTTTTGTTTTTAATTAATAAATTAATTTCTTTTTTTGGTACTGAAGATTGAACCCAGGGGTGCTTTGCCACTGAGCTACATTCCTAGTCCTTTTTTATTTGTTTGAGACAGGATCTTGCTAAATTGCTCAGGATCTTGCTAAGCTGGCCTCAAGCTTGCAATTCCCCTGCCTCAACCTCCCAAGTTGCTGGGATTACAGGCATGCACCAACACATTCAGCATTTAATTTACTTTTTAACTGATACATACAAATATAAAAATTGCACATAATAGAGATGTTTTAATACCTTCGAACGCTGTGTAATGTTTAAATCAGGTTAAACATATCTAGCTCCTCAAACATTTATCTTTTTTTATGGTGAAACCATGTAGAATCCAGTTTTCTGAAATGTACTGTACATTATTGTTATTTCTGGTCACCCTACTGAACAATAAACAGCACACCAGAACTTCTTATTACTATCTATTACTTGGTACCTATTGTTGCAAACTGTTTTTAATTCTAATAGAGTGAGTCCCACATCATGGAACTGTTGTATTTTCTAAGCTATCTACCTTCTGGAAGCATGGCAAATTGATTTAAAATATATGAGCTGATAGGGTTAATTTACAGCTTTGCTTTGCAAGGCTAAACCTCCCACATTAAAAAATATATATTATTTTCTGAATTAGTTTCACCTAGCCATGATTTAAAAATGGGCCCTCCATCTTTTGGGGATAGGCTAACATGCAATATCGGCATTTCTAACAATCTCTAAGGTGATGCTGATGATGTTAGTCTTTGGATGCCCTTTGTATGGCAAGACTTTAGAACACAATCCTACAATATGAATCCCTGGAAAATTCTATAAATTATGGGCTAAGGTGATATGTTTAGATGTTTCCTTTGATCCCATCAATGGTGAGTTTTCAGGAATATAAGAACCCACAAAATATTATCAAATTATGATAACCATAACTGAATAGTTTTGGCTTAAAGACTGGCAGATAAAAGATTCTAGTTTTTACTATTCCTTTATTGGTTCATTCATATTTATAAAGCAACTACTATGTGCTAGGTGAAGGTCTCCTAAAGAAATAATTAATTATCACTTTAACATTTAACATTAATTAATGTTCTGTTCTCTTATTGATCACCTTTAAGCCTCATTTCTTTTCATCCCAGTTTCAATGGACTAATCTATTTCATATGATAAGGTATGTAAATAGGAGGATGACTACAAAAAGAGGATTCTCACAGCAAAGCTGCTTTTAACAATTTAATAAGATATAAATAGCCAGCATGGTGAGGCTCACCTGTGATCCCAGCCAATTGGAAGGCTGTGGCAGAAGGATTACAAGTTCAAGGCTAGCCTTAGCAACTTAGTAAGACCCTAAGAAACTTATTTTGAGACCCTCTCTCTCAAAAAAAAAAAAAGTGTGGGGATACAGTTTAGTACTTAAGGCCCCCTAAAGGTTCAATCTCCAGTATATATATATAAAAGAATAAATACATTTATACACACACACACACAAGCAATTCTCCTAAAAGATAATAAAATAATCATAGCTATTAAGCATGCTTCCTTTGAAATGCAGAGGGTTGAGCAAAGTGCCTTGTACAGAGGGTTGACAGATTTAGCTAATAAAAATAAGTGACACACAGTTAAATTAGAGTTTCAGATAAGCAATCAATAATTCTTTAGTATAACTCAGTGTGTTTAGTGTATTCCAAATAGACAATACTACAAAGATTACATGACATATTGTATATTTCAAATATACTAAAAATGATCACTTATCTGAAACTCAGATGTAACTGGGCACTGCATATATAATTCAGGTATATTAACTCTAGTTGCATATCTACTAGGTCTAGGCTATGAAAGACTTCTAGATGTTCATTTTAGTTTCTGTCTTTTTTCTTCTAAATCATGTACAACTATCACTGTCTTTGTGCCTGGATCAGTTGCTCTGGATATAGACTGACAGATTGATCCTTGAGGTGTTTTCTACATGACATACTCAACCATATTATTAGTGAGGTTCCTTTACAACAAACTCCAAGAAGCAATCTTAATTTTGCAGTTAACTGAGTTAGGTGCTTGAATGTTCCCTTAAATAGACCTTTACCTATTGTGGGGATATAAAGCTTTATGTATATGAAGATCAGCATTTTGGTGATTTGAGCTTTGGCCAATGCTAATTCTCTGAGATGACTACTACCTATGACAATTTTAGCTCTTAGGTCCTTAAAAAAATTTTAATTATGGGGTTAGGACAAAAAAGAAATGGTTCCAAATACCAAGCCTGCAATTACATTCCTTCATATGGCAACCTATGCTTACTCTTCTTCACTAAGGAGTAGTTGGTAAGTTTTTGTCCTAAGAACTTTGTTTTTAACTAACTTACATAATTAATTCAGTGGGTGAAACTGGACTCTCTCAAAATTAGATAAATGATCAAAACAGTCTCACAGTTTCTACAAATAACACAGCTTATCTTACCACTGTGTGTAGCTTTTGGCTATCTTATGGGGAAAAATTCAGTCTCCTGTAATTGTCTTTAATTAACCTTCTCCATATATTTTTAAAACACCTCAAACCAAACATGTCCATTTTCCATTTTAGACTACCCCTCCTTTTATTTTTTTTCCAGAGAAAGAAACTACAAAATACTCAGGTCCAGTACCTCTTCATTTTGTGTCTGTGTTTTTAACTTACTTATGCTATTTAAAAAGCCCCCAGAAATAAATCTTGGCCTTAACTTACTTTGTGAATTTTAAAGCCACTCTTTGCAAATGTTGGTAGGAATCAGACTCACCTCTGGTACCTGTTTGCCTTGGAACCCCCTCTAGAAATTGTGATTCAGTAGATTTGATGTGGGACCCAAAACCTGCCTTTCTAACAAGTTTCTTGGGTGATTCTAAGTGTATGGCTTTAGTCATAGTGGAATTCTTAAGACTTCTTATCTGGGTATTGAATAATTGTATAAAATAGATGAAAGGAAAGAAAATCTGTTATAGGAATATACATAGCTATCAAAACAAGTTTATTTTTCTGTCTTCTGAATTCTTCCTTGAAATAGATGTATGAATTTATACTAAAGATAGTAGATCTTTGGATACTTTAGTGTCTATAAATTCTTCTGATGTTCTTTAAAAGCGTATATATGTCTCACTGTTCAAGAAAGAGCAGTTTTGACAAATACAAAGAAAAGTCCTTACACAATGGAACAATATGTTAAAGCTATTTTTAAAGCTTTATTGTACCACTGCTACTACATTGTTTTCACATAAATAACAAAATTAGAACACAATTCAAGGCAAAGTGGACCATCCTGCTTCCAATCTAAAAAGTTTTAGCACGTAAATTGCAAATAATATCACCTATGAAATGATGTGCAACAGCTGCATCTTTCTAACACATTTTTATTTTATTTTTATATATATGTTTTATTTTTTGGTACTGGAGATTTAACCTAGGGGTATTTTACCCCTGAGTCACATCCTCAGTATTTTTAATTTTTTTTTAATTTTGAGATAGGTTCTCACTAAGTTGCTGAGGCTGGTCTTGAACTTGTGATTCTCCTGTCTCAGCCTCCCAAATTGCTGGAATTACAGATGTGAGCCACCACACCTAGCTTGAACACATTTTTAAAAAGAGCAGTGTATGTGTGTGTATGTGTATATATATATATATATATATATATATATAGAGAGAGAGAGAGAGAGAGAGAGAGAGAGAGAGAGAGAAGTATGTATTTGTTTAATTAAGTGCTGTGTTTCAGAAATAATTATAATAAAAATGAAACTTTCTGATAGAATGACAATAAAAATGATACATGATTTGTTAGCTTCTCTTCTTTAAATGATACAAATAACTTTAAAGCATGTTGAAAACAGAATAACTTGAATTAAATTCATTTTGGAGATAGAAAATTTTAACTATATTGGTACTTATTATTCTGTAGGAAGATACCAAATTTAATATGCATTTAAAAGTGAGTAAATCATCTGGAGGATGAAACTTCAGAGTGAAAGAAAAATGTTTTATTTTTTTTCATGCATCAGGAAAAATGCATTTAATAGATTATGAAAATCTATTAAATTACTTTATATTTTTTTAAATGGTGGAAAGTGCTCACAGAGCCAAAAAAATCAAACAAAACAAACAAACAAAAATCACCCCCAAAGCCCAGAATCCACATTAATAGGTCTCAGGCTGAAAATGGTTGGGGAATTCTGATAATGTGTCAACTATTTTTCAATGGTCATATAAATAACCATAGATGATATTATTTTCAAAGATTATATGAAAATAATGGTCATTACAAGGCCCATGTTGATGATGCAAAGAGAAAACAAACCCTTAAATGTTTGCGACAGCCAACTTGGCCCAAATGTATATACACAAGTCACTTCCTGTCTTTTTTTGTTATTCCCCACAAACTCTCTATTCACAAACATTTCTGCCAGGCACTAACACAAATAATTTCTTCCAAAACCTTTTCTCCCAAAGTGTACATGACTGCTTATCTTTTATAATGCTTATGCATTTTATCCTTTCACCTAAAATACTACAATTGAACAATTATTTTAACCAGCAGTTAGTTATATGGAGCCTTCCAACAATATGGCTTACTGCATCAGCAAAATCCTTTTTAGTGATTTCTTCAGCTCAGTCATTCAAGGACAGTTGAAAATTTGACTGCTTTTGGATAAACACGAGAAATGAGTGAATGTGTACTGAGTACTAAATTAATGTTGTTTGGTTGACTGACATTTTATATTCAATATTCCTCTTTGTACAATATGAAGCATTTGAGTGAAAATAACAATTTCAGAAATCCATCCAGCTTTTTAAAAATGTAAGGATACTTGACATCTCTTGGAAAATGTATATAAACCGTGTGTAGAATTTTGCACCCTTTACCTGGAAGTTCTAGAACTACATCCATATACTCTAACTGATACAGAATTTGTGCTGGTGTTGTTGAAGACAGTTTTAAGTTTAGAATGTTTTCGTTTCCCATGCTAAAGATTATTTGCTTAGGTTTACTTGCAAACTAGTAAGTTTCTTAAAGTAAATCTCCCTGTTTCCCATATAGATATGGAGGTCAAATGATGACTTGTTTTCCTCATAAGGTAGATCTATAAAACTTCAGAGTTTTATAATATATAAAATATATTTAATGTATAATCTTATGAGGCCATTCTACTCCTTGCTGGAATAGATACAACTGTAAGTTTTGATGGCTCTGTGAGTTTAAAACTCCTATGTGGATTGGATAGAAGACAAAGGTAATAGTCATGATTTCAATGTAGCATTCCTCCTTAAACCTTTATTATTTCTTTATTGTTTCCCCCACTCAACACTTTCCAGAAGTTGAAACATTCCTTCGTTGAATCAGGATTTGTTGAGCATGAATGACAAGACTAGCTTTAAAGTCATACATTATTAATGGTTTCACTTTCCTCAAGTTACTACAGTCTGAAAATATTAAATGGGAAAGTCCTAATTTGTAAGTTTTAAATTGTGCACCATTATGAGTAGTGTGATGAAATTTCAAGGTTTACCACTTCACCCCACCCAGGACTTGAATTGTTTATTTATCTAGGATATCCACATTGTATATGCTACCTGCCCATTAGTAATATAGTAGCCATCTTGGTTATTAGATAAATGGTTGTGGTATCACAGTGCTTGTGTTCAAGTAACCCTTATTTTACCAAATAATGGCCCTGAGCTGCAACAATAGAATTTGGGTATACCAAAGAGAAGCTGTAAAGTGCTTTCTTTAAGTGAAGCAATGAAAGTACAATAAGGTATTAAGAGAGAGGGAGAGACCATATTCACATAAGTTTTAGTACAGTGTATTGTTGTAATTTTTCTAATTTATTATTAGTTATTATTGTTAATCTTTCATTGTGCCTAGTTTATAAATTAAACTATCATTTGTATGTATGTATAAGAAAAAAGTGGTATACATAGGGTTTGATATGATCTATAGTTTGAGGCATCAACTGGGGGTCTTGGAATATATTACCCATGAATAATAAGGTGGGGGACTACTTCATAAAAATTTAGTGTATGATCTCTGTTTTCAATAGGCTTATAGCATTGCAATTTACTTTTTCAGTTTTTTCCCCCTGTATCTCTTATGTTATATAAGAGACTAGGTGATGGGGAAATAATTTTTTAAAAATCAAATTTCAAGTGAACTTTCCTAGAATACACTAATGTACAAGTACATCCTAAAATGTAGGCCTGTATAATGTTCTTTTTAACTTATTAAGGTTAAGCTAAGCAGGATGTCTTCCCTTTATGATATTATATTTTAAGAGTTCACAGTTAGAGATTTAGACCTCAGAGTGCATTTTCATTCTGGAAGAAAGAGTGCTTCTTAACCAAAAAAAAAAAAAAAAAGTCAACTGTGTGGTTATATGAAAATTCAGTGCTATCAAATAGATCTTATTGCATTATTGATGACTATCTTCTGTGAACTGATAGCGTGAATGTTTCTAAATATTTGAATATTTGGTGTCTGGTTGAAAAAGAATATATGGGAAGAATGATATTTCTCAATTTTTAGCTAGATTAGTTGGCATCTTGGAGACAATTCTTTTATTATCATTCTTATTACTCAGAATGAGAAGTTTAGGGCTCTGATTTTTATAAAAAATGATTAAACCATACTGCTTTGTTTTTTTAAGAGTCTGTCTGCCAGAACAGTCTTTCTTTGTCCAAAATATGCAGTGTATTCCTTAAGAGTACTTGAATTTCAGAGGAAATGGTAAATATCTCAATCCCATCTTTTCTTTAAATTGGTCTCTGTCACGTACAGGTATCCCTGGTTCCATACAACCCACATATTCTATTTTATTAAATTCTTTTTTTTTTTTGTTTTTTTTTTTGTTTTTTGTTTTTTTTATTAAATTCTTATTCATTAGGTCCTATTAAATTTTATTCTGTTGTTTTATTTGTTCTATTAATATGCTATTTTAAAGAAATATGAACTATGTAAAAAAAATTAAAAAATAAAAAAATCCAAAACCCATTTTACATTCTTGTAGCAAAAAAAACTGCTCAGCTCGTGTAGCCCTGTGGTAGAGGCTGGCCTCGAATACACAAGTTCTGGGTTCCAATCCCAGCACAGAAAAACAAATAGAAAATCACTAGAGTAAGTTAAGATTATTTGAAATATCTATTCTAGTATAAGTGCTCATCTGAAAAAAAAAACCAAGAGTATCTTTTTAATTGAATTTTAACCTATTTTTGAAGTCTGTTCAATTTAATTTGTTATAGAGGACTGAATAAAGGAAAAGGAAAGTAGCACACTCTTACTTATGAGAATGGAGATAGGTGAATTATGATAAAACTTAGTGGACCCTCAAAAGACTTTTAAAACATATGCACCTGTAAATTATCCTTGATATATATATTTGTGTGTGTGTGTGTGTGTGTGTGTGTGTGTGTGTGTGTGCTGGGGATCAAACCCCAAGGCTTTATGCCAGCTAGGCAACCATTCTACCACTGACCTATAGTTGAAATTTTTTTAAAAAAAGAATAAGTGCTTAGGGGTTGGGGGCGTGGCAGAGCACTTTCCTAGCTCACACAAAGGCTCAGGGTTCAATCCTTAGCGCTGGGGTTAGGAGGGGCATCATGAAGAATGGGTGCTTAATGTGATATAGTGACACGGATAGACATTGGAAAGAGGGGTTCTTTCTTCTTTTTGCACTTTATTGTAATTGCCTATTTACTTATCTGACCTCCTCATTACTCTAAGGAGTAAGATATAATTAATGATTTTCAAATGTGGCTGCACATTGGAATCACCTAAGAAACTTTTGAAAAATACAATGCCTGATTTAATTGGCCTACAGGAGGGAGACTACGCATTAGTATTATTTAAAAGCTATCATTGTAATTCTTTTTTTTATTTAAATTTTTATTTTTTAGTTGTTGATAGACCTTCATTTTTTAATTTATAGATGTTGTTGAGAATTGAACCCAGTGCCTCACATATGCTAGGCAAGTGCACTACCCCTTAGCCACAGCCCCAGCCCCTATCATTGTAATTCTAATATGAAACTTGGGTTGAGAATCAATGGTGTAGGGTTGTCAGTTACTAGCACAAGCTCTGGCATATAGTAATTGTTTGATAAATATTACTTGGATGTTTGAATGAAACTATGAATGTTTTCTTTGTGAAACAAATATAAATATATGGTTCAGATTTTTACCTTTATAGTATACTTTCTTTTGTTGAAGAATGTATAAAATAATTCAAATCCTATGGATGAACAACATGCATATTTATGCTGCCTTAGATTGCAGTATTTAGTTATCAACTTAAAAAATAGATATTTGGAATATTCATTGCAAACATATAAGTGTGTTTTGGTTAATCTTTCACATTGTTTTCTCTAGCAAATTGGTAAACTTTCATACTATGGAAATATAATATTTTATGCTATGCCAAATACCATTCTTAATCTGCTATCAATGCCAAGTTTAAGGTAGAGCAGAAAAGTGTGTCTGTTAGCTTATAATTGTGTTAAAGCATATATTCTACTTATGTGTATTCAAATATAATATTTTTTATACTGCTATCATGAAAATTTAAATTTTTTCATTTTCTATAAATCTGTTGTTCTTTCAACACACATTTCTAGTCATGTTGTGGACATGGTGTGTACAGTGGGTAGTGCAAATGCTTATTATATGCACTTCACTTATGAAGACATATTTTGTATGAGGGTCAAAGAAGAGAATTTGTCCATGGATTCTTTTGTCTTGAATAACTCTCCACTAGATCAATATCTCCTTTATTAAGCTCCCAAATAATGAACCTTCTGCTAAGGATTGATTAAGAGTTGGGGATGAATCTCACTTCCTGTGTTAGCAGTACAACTTGAACATTTTCAATGTTTCTGTGTTGTTTGAGACAGTCTTCGATAAATGAACAACAGGAAAGGAATTGTATGAATCTGGGTTATATGCTATATATTCTTTGATAAAGTTAAATTTTCAGATTGACTTTTATATTTTTTATCTTCTTTGCATAGCTAGAAATATATAGGAACTGGAACTCTTAACTCTCAACTGCCATTGTAGAGGAGTCCACTGCATTCAACTGTAATGCTTATTTAATTTATGAAATGAATGAGTGATAGGAAACTGTCCAAAGACTGGCATGGTAGAAAAACACACATCAGCCTCAAAACTGAGCAGCTAGGTAAAAGATTTAAGGGTACAACAGATGGGGATCTTCAAGTAGGATTATGGACCCACACTACCTGGGGATCTTTTTAAAAGACATTGTATAAATTCAGATTTCCTGATACAGAATCTTGGAGGTGGTTGTAGAGGAAGAAATAATGGAAAGGAATACTAGTAATCTGTAATTTTTTAATTTTTCAGTTCTCAATGGACCTTTACTTATCTATCTATTTATTTATTTATATGCAGTGCTGAGATTCGAACCCAGTGCCGCACACATTCTAGGTAAGCCCTCTACCACTGAGCTACAACCCCAGCCCAGTAATTTGTATTTTAATAAATCCTTCCCAGCCCAGTAATTTGTATTTTTAATAAATCCTCCCTTTCCTTCCAATGGGGTTTGTCATGCAACCAGTTGGGCAAATGTGTCTTGTCAAGCATTTTGGAACCACTGATATAAGAGAACGTAGAGTGGACAAGGAGTCAAGAAATTCAGTTTCTAGTGCTTGCTTTGGCAGCACATATACGAAAATTGGAATGATACAGAGAAGATTAGCATGACCCCTGCACAAGGATGATGCACAAATCCATGAAGCATATATTTTGCACAAATGGTGTGACTCTACTTCATGTACACCCAGAGAAGTGAAAAATTCCACTACATTTGTGTACAATGAATCAAAGAGCTTTCTACTGTCATGTATAACTAATTAGGACTCATAAAAAAGAAATTCAGGTTCTAGTCATAGCTCTTTTACTAATTTATCTGGAATAATTTACTTAACCTTTACAAATTTCAATCTCCTTGGTGAGAGGCCTCATTTTTAGATAGTTTCTCTAGTGATTTATAAGGCTCTTTTGTGCCAAATTTATTTGGATTCTGTTAGTTTTATCTTTCGTGAATTCCTGAAGCAAACCTCTAATACAGGAGTGAATTCACAATAAAATGATTAAAGAGAGAATGAATGAAGCTGCATGAATATTCCACAAACAAAAACTCCTAGCTCAGGATTGAACTATGTACTGCACCAGAAGTTTGTGCATGTGCATACAAGTCTTTTACATGTGTCCATCAACTGGGTCCATTATTGGTCAACAAATTAGAAAAACCTGTGAAAATCACACATGGGTTTTTATCGTTTCAAAAAAAGTATGTTACCTCCAAAAGATAGCTACCCTTAAACATTAGCACAAAAATTTTGCAAAAACACAGTTTATTTCCTTGCCAGTTTTATCAAGCACATGATGTCATCCTTCTTATCAGAGGATAGAAGTGTCTGTGTCAGCAAAACCTAATAATTTCCTAATCATTGACTATAGTCATTACACAAATATGCTATGTATATGCCTATTCTATAATTCTATATGAAATAGCACATAATCATAGCGTCTTTACAAAGGAGAGGCTCAAGAAATGTTTGTTGGAATAGTAAAATAAGCAAGGAAAGAAAGGAAGAACGAGGGATAGAGTACAGTGGTGCTAATGATGAGGATGATGTTTTCTATTATTGGATATCACACAATCCACAGTAGCTTATTAATCTTCCATAGGAAATATATTGAGCATGTAGACCTCCCATGGAGGTGTTAAAACAAGATATCGAGTAGGAGGACTTTCAGAATTGATTCTGAAAGGAATTGCTCACCTTCTTTTAAGCAGAGGCTTTCATTGACCACTTTCCCCTCCTTGTTGACGATTATTTTCATCCAGCTATGGAGGTATTTCCTGCCTTTCTTGACCACTACTTTGGGGCCTTGTTTCTTGAGAAAGAAGGAGGTATTTTCGACCTCCAGGAACCCTTCCTGCTCGTAGCAGGTCCATCGGGGTGCCTGGGAGCAGGGGGTGAGGACAGCTGCACGGGAAGGGCCACCGGAGGAGTTGGAGATGCCCAGGCACAGTGCAGATCCAACATGGAGGAGGTTTCCATCCTCAGCCCACAGCCACTGCTGGTTCTGGCTGGTACCATTGCAGGCTCCCACGATCACTCTCTGATTTACGAAAAGGCACTGATGTTTCTGGACATGGACAATCTGAAACCCCTCTGGAAGATGAAAAGCTTATAAAGTGCTGTATAGCAAGTTATAAGACCTATTTAAAAATCAAAAAAACCACCCACCCACCAATGTAAAAATACTAGGTTTATTTATATTTTGCTATTTCTACCATTTCAAGTGAATATTCCTAGAGTCAGCACATGTGATTTAAAATCCCAAGGCTAATAAATACATAAATTAATTCAACTAAAAGTTAAAAGTCGGATGATCAAAAATGTCAAAATGTTATACTTAGCAACCACCTCTCCCCTTTTGAAGCTTCCACATGGTGTGAGGGAGAAAACACATACCTTATAACAAAAATGAAAGGAAACTTGGAAAAGAAACAAAACCATCCAGAGAATACTGTTTTTCTTTGGATAAGGAAGGACACATCCAAAGAAAGTGGTGTCTCATGATGTGAGCCCAATTAGTTAAATATGCTACAGTTATATAAAGCTCGGTTCCTTTTTAAATCAGTTAACTCCATATCACCTCTTTCACTCTAAAAAAATAAATCACCTTTTCAATCCTTGAACTCACATTGTAATAAGTATTTGTACACAAATTGCTTAGTTTGCATAAAAATTTTAAAAATTGCACATATTTACCAAAAGATAAATATAAAACTATATTTTCCATCCCTCTAAGGACAATCTCCTAGCTGATAGCAACCAATGAAAGCATCAATTATCACAAACTGAGTTTCCATTACTCCTGGAGAGAAGCTACTATTTTGTGATAATGCCTACAAATTTTCCTTAAATGCTAACAGGTTTAAGAACAACAACAACAACAAAACCCTCAGCATTTCTTGATGTAAGAAAATTAAATACCCACTTGTTAAACATTCACACTAAAAAGTAAGCTATTCAGGCTCAGAAGCGTTTTTAATGAGTTTTTACTTAAATTGCCCACTTCTCCCATGAAAATATTCAGCCCTTCCAAATGACAACTTCTAGATAAAATACATCTCCTCACCCCCTTCAATCATATTCCTTCATATTTTCTTCCTTTAATATGAAAAAAAATCAGAACTTTAACCTGATTGGAAAAGGGCATGGGGGTGCTACAGCCTGTTACATAACAGTAAAGACATCTCCTCAGGGTGCTGTTCTCTCCCCTGTCAAGATGCCCTGCGAGGGGCTGAGCTGCCCAGGGCATCTGGAGGACCTGAGGAGACGTTTGTGTTCTTTGTGGGAGAATTCTCAGCAGGGTGGGCACAGTTCCCTCCTCACTGTCTCTGGCTCCACTCTCCTGGAGACCTGGTTTCATTTCTGCCTTACTTCAGCCACTTTTCAAAGGCCACGGGGACTCCTCTGTTAGATCTGGGAGAAATGCCTCAGGATACTGAGGCAGACCCACTCACCCGAGCTCCCGAAGATCAGGCTGGTAAGAATCGCCAGGTAAAAGTCAGCCTCCATTTTCCACTTAACAACTCTTCATGCTTCGCTTGGGGGGAAAAAAAATTCTCCCAGATAAGAGAAGCAAAGACTAGGAAGGAAACGTGCCTTCATGGTGAGGGGAAAAGTCAGTGACGAGCACTTCCTCCAATTGAATTGTTTGGGGAAGTTTTACACCAGTGTCCTTTTGTCTGTTTCCTTAGAAAGGAGGGATTATGATCACCTCTCTCTTTTTTAAATGTAGATCTAGCCTCCAGGAGCAGAATATACCTCCTTAAGTCTTCACCTACGGTCCCTTTGGCACATGACTACTTCTTAACCTCAAGAGGGAAGAAAAGGAATTGTGATTGTAGGTAATTGAGTGCCTCTGCAACATTACATCTTTTCAGGTGATGCGATTCTGTTGAATATACATAAACCATGTAATTTACGAGGGTCCACGACAAGTAATATAAAGACATAAACATGTACTGTTTGTATAATGATATGCTGGGAGTCGATGAGGAAAACCACATAATGATGGCACTTCTGGATCATTATCTCTCAAGTGATGACAATATTCCATTTCAAGAGAGTCATCTCCACTGGGGAGATGCAGAGACTAAATTTAAACTCATCACATTATCTACTTCAGGCTTCCCCTATCAGATAATGGCCTTTCTCCCAGTAGAGAAAAAATAAAATAAAATAAAAAGAATATGCTTTACTCAATATTTAGTATTAAGAGTAGTTTATTGGCAGTATGAAACAAAGTCAACATCGCTGCATTAAAAACTCATTTTTGAGCGGAATATCTAGGTGTTTGCTGAGTGTAGTTATTTTAATTTCATTTGTCTCTTGAAGATTCAAACCTTTCAGAAATGTAAGGACATACATGGCAGCATCCTTTTGAAGAACCTCTGGAATTGGGAGTGGCTACAACATCCCCAAAGGCATCTGCCTTTAATTAGGAGAGATTCCAGGTAGACAGCATATTCAATACTCCCTTCTTAGTAAAAGAGAGACAAGGATTAAATTCGTGATGCTTTCTAGTTGCTACAAATTTGTTTTTCCCTTTGGAAATAAAACAATTCACAATGTAGAAATATAGTGGATAGAATTCTGGAGCAGGACACACCTCTATGCCTAATGGGAAATAGAGTAAGTACATATATATCCAATGACAATCATTGTGCTCTGTAATTGATGGGAAGTACTATAAATACACATTTAATAGATAATATTATCAAGACACATTTCCATATAAAATAGTAACTGCTTTGATTTTTTTCCATAAACAAAAACTTATTTGTTAAAAATCCATTATCAATCACTTGCGACTTTAGCAGCAAGATTCCAGTAACTGAGATAGGTAATAGCACTTAAAACAGGAACAGTTGAACAGCTGACAGTCCATTCACAAGACAGACTCTGCAAACATTAAAGCATCTAAACACACAATAATGATTTCTTTAGCAGCTCTTCTAGTCATCCCTTGATGACAGATACCACTGAATATTACATACACACGTTCTGTGTGTCAGATAGACAACACAGACAAAACAAAATCCACCTTAGGCTGTGTGAGAAATGTATCATACCTCCATCAGCATAGGACCTTTAGAATAATTTGGGGGGTGCTTATAAATGCATTCATATACACAAGGGGCTGGCAATCTTGAACACGTTGCCAAGTCTTCCATGATCCATGCCACAGGTTGGCTTCAGAGCAGCTTTCCTTCCATTGCAGGAAGCTTCTTAGAGAAGCCTCAAGTGGGTGATTTGATTAATCACCCCAGAGATTGATGATCAGGAGAGTCTCCCAGGAATCACTGGACAGTTTCTGCTGAAAGTCTGCTCTCGTACAGGCAGAGAGCATGATGTAAAAATTCATACTGCTCACTGGTTTGTACCATTCCACCCCTGCAAAGAAAGAATGACAAAAAAATTTCATTTTGCTAACATCCTGCAATCTTGTAACCCAGAGACTATATTCAAGCTAGCATGTTATGCCAAAGACACACAGAATAGTTCCATCTAATGATTCTTTTATTATCCCTTCTACCTGTGTCCAGGTGTCCTAATTTGTGGGATTCCTATGTTGATACAGTCATGCACTGCACAATCACCTTGTAGCGTGATGCATTACCTGTGTGTTTGTGTGTTGCCAGTGTGAGCAAACCTACTGTGCTGCCTGTCATTCAAACATAGAGCATGTAAAATTATGTACAGTATGTAATACTTAATGATAATAAATGATTTAAATATTTAAATAAATATTTGCTGTACTATACTTTTTATTATTATTTTAGCATATACTCCTTCTGCTTATATAAAACACTTAACTATAAAACCTTATGCCATGTGATGCCAGCAGCAGATTCACACATCTCATGTTTACTGCATCTTTTGATTGCATAATTTTCTCTAGTGCTTGATTTAATCTCATGTTTTGATCATTATGACCCTAGGAGCAATAATCCATTATATTTATTTATATATTTATATTTTATAAATTTATATTTTTATATGTGATATATAGAAATATATAAATATATTTATATATTATATGCAAATAAATATATAAATGTCATGTAGTCCAGGTGTCATGTAGTCCAGGTGTGCAAGAGGCTATGCCATCCAGGTTTGGGTAAGTACACTCTATGTTGTTTGCACAACAACATCACCTAATAACACATTTCTTAGAATGCATTCCCATCATTAAGCAATATATGACTGTATATATAAAGGGCTTAATACAGTGTCTTGTATATTAGGCATGTGGTTCATTTTAAATTTTATCTAAGTTCCATTACTGAGGAGGTGTTATAGCTTTATAAGTTAAATACTTGGACTTTGGAACCAGCCAAGCTGAGTTCAAGTCCATCCTCTGCCAATTCTTAGCTGTGTGAGTGTGCACAAATTCCTTAAAGCCTTTTGCACCTCAGTTTCCTCCTCTGTTAAAGCAAGAAAGTAACAGTAAGTTATAGCTAGAGTGTTATTCATGGGGACCTTATCATTCATCTTTTGTTAAAATAGATTGAAACTGATTGAAATAGGGTAACCAAACAACTCAGCTGTGAAATGCTGCTTTTTCTATGAGTAAAAGGAAAGACTACTGCAGAATGGCTTATTTGAGTATGCTAGAAGGAAACCTTTGGGTGTACTGGGCACCTAAGCACAATAGTGGCGGGTCCTTAGATGAACTGGAAAAGGGGATCTGGCTCTTGATTTTTCCTTTGTTGTGACCATACTTATCACTAGCTGCTCAGCATCCCCTTCATCACTGAATTAGTGGAAGGCAGTTGACTTCATCCTGCTTCTTTATACAATATTTACACCACACTTTCTCCTTATAATGATGGCCCTTTAGCTTGACAGAGTAATCACTGATATAAAGCTGACATATTTTTCCTGCTCAATGAATAGCAGTGTTATTGTTTGTAACTGTTTAAAGTCCTGCAAAGTCTCTGTAACTCTGCAGGCGTACAACTAATTTTATATTTTAGTTTAATTCTATGTTTTAGACAGTTTTTCCTTGGTGGCTGTCGGTATCATTCAAAATAATTTTCAGATCGTTTGAGCACTTCAACTTAAAAACTAGATACATTACCTCATTGTAATCTGACCTCAGGTTAATAGTAATGACTAAAACTGGTCTTGGATTTATGTTTACTTGTCAGCCTCTGTAAATATCAAATAGGTGAGACTTCACCCTTCTAAACTAAAGACCGATTCTTCACCCAGGTTCAACACGATGCCAACATGATGTATTTGGCAAGAATTGAAGAAGTAAATTTATAGTATTGAGTGACAGCAGCTTATTGGCAGACCTATTTCTTCTGTCACTTTCCCTAGAACTACATTTTTTAAAATTTGTAGATGGACACAATATCTTTATTTATGTATTTTTATGTGGTGCTGAGGATCGAACCCAGTGCCTCACATGTGCAAACGCTCTACCACTGAGCTACAAACAGTCCCAGGCCCTAGAACCACATCTTGTTGACCAAATGTTCCTTGGTCAGAAGTTGACAACAAAAATGGCCAGCTGAGGATGTGCTCTTTCTTTTGTTAGCTTTATGATGACATCTGGGCACACCTAAAAACAGCAGGTGTCCGGAAGATGTTGGACTGGACTGTGAAACTTGGGAGACACAACCACAGTAAATATAGATCAGCTCCAGGGAGCTGGGGGCCCCTCCCTTCCTCTGGCATTTGCAAGGCTCAGGGATCCACTACTCCTGCCTTGAATGGACCTTGTATGTGCTCCATCTCTTAGATTCTGGTCTGTGAACATTCTTTTACCATTTACCTCCCTTTGAGGCACGGTTTTCCCTTTCTTGTATATCCTAGTCAACACCAGTATCTACATGTCCCACTGGTGGATGAACAGACACACAGGGTAGGTCTCAATAACCATTTTACCCTAAGTGGGTCAGCAGTGTGTTTTAATGGTTCAAACAGATTTTCTATGACATTCTATTAACTAAGTCAAAGTTGTTTTAGCCAGTGAAGGTGGGAGAGATGGGAAAACACTCATTAGTTCTAGGCAAGCAAAATTCTTGCAGATCTGAAGGCTTCAGGAAGGTATATGAGAAGCCCTACCAACTTCATTTGGAAAATAAAAATGAAGGAATTGGCATGCATTCCATTATTGACAAAATCTAGCTTTCCCAGAAGGAAACAGTTAATATGACAGATGGTCAGCCAGTTTCCACTGAAACGTTCTGAGACTGGCAGAAATGCTCTTGAAGATATCAAAATATCCCGTCCCTCTCTAACTTTCACCCCATTGGTCCAACTGAAATAACCCAGAAATGTCTTAAGGCTCCCCTTGTAGTCACACAATAGCTCTCTAAATGCTGGAAAACAACCATCAAAGTCCCATAATCTTTTCTTCTCTAGACTAAACATCCTGTGGTTACTCAATATTTCTGTACAGCCTGGTTTCCCTGTCACTCACCAATCTAGTCTCCTTCTTCTATAGGTTATTTTACCAAATATGACCTTCTTAGAATGTTGTCTCTTCTCCTGATAATATCTAGTCGGCCGGCATATTCACCCCCTTGAGGAACACATTATAGATCTATGAGTTTGCTTTTGCAGGTGCATCAGGTGAGACAAGATCCACAGAGCCAGATATTGAATGAAAGTTTAAGTTAATTAAAAAGTCAGCAGGGTTTTTTTGAATGTGAAAATTACATCTCTCTCCCATCCTGTACTTGCACTATTGAATTTTCAAAACTAAATGCAGGGCTTTCTATTTGTCCGTGCTAATTTCAACTTGTTAGTTCTTGTTCTGAGCATGATGTTCTCGTGTACCGAATCATTATTTCTGTCCTTCCATATATTAGTCTTTTATTTCTCACTTCTAAAATTGCATTTTCAAGACATTTGACAAGGATGTCTTACATCTTATCTAAGTCATTTATACCATAATAGAAAAAGAGAGGGTCAACGTATGGTCTTTATTATAAGCAATTTGGTATCATG
Organism: Marmota marmota marmota; assembly: GCF_001458135.2. Classification (NCBI taxonomy): domain Eukaryota; kingdom Metazoa; phylum Chordata; class Mammalia; order Rodentia; family Sciuridae; genus Marmota; species Marmota marmota. The sequence continues at coordinate 36,960,659 of NW_025999853.1, read as the reverse complement.
TTATGTACTGTCTCATCCCAATCTGAAATTGTTTCCTACTAAGTTGTAGATCCTTTAAGGGTAAGAATAATGCATAATCTTTTCATATTTGCAACAATAACAAGCATTTACTAGTTCTAGGTCAAGTAGGCTACCTGTCAAGTAGGTTTTCCAGGCTATGATATTTTAATGTAACATGAGAACAGATAAACTCTGGAATAAAATAAAGCAAAAGAGTATCCCAGGATGCATTAATTGGAGGCCTTCATTATCATTTAAACTCCACCAAGGTTAAGATTTTAAATGATTTCCTTGGTGGTTTCAGTGGAGTAGGTTACGAAGCCCCAACAGCCAGACTGTCATCGGACAGAATGCCCAACACATTATATTAAAGCATTGTCCTTTCTTGAAGTATCCTGTTTAGGTACAAATCTGTTTTCCTGGAAAGTAAAATGCAGTACACTATAATACCTATCATTGAGCAGGAATTAGTTAAAAAAAAAAAAAGGTCAAATAAAAATGACATGGAAACCCTAGTTAGCTGGGAGTGGTTATGGGTTTGAAAGGGTTTGTAATGCCAAGGCACCAAAGTGTGTTAAGAGGTAAAGGACAACATAAACTGTCCTCAAGACAAAAGCTACTCCGTCACTTCCTAGCTGCAGTGCTCAGTTCTCCCATTTGCAAAACAATGATCTATTCAAATAAAAGTACTACCTCTTAGCACTGTGAGAAATAAAGGGGCAATCCATCTGAAATTGTTTAGCACACAGTCATGCTCATAAATATACTCTAATATATACTCTAATAATATATACTCTATATATTCTATATAGAGTAATATAATATACACTCTATATAATATATACTCTAATAATATATACTCTATATACTCTATACTCTAGTAATATATACTCTAATATTATTATTACTCTTTGGTACTCTCTGATCAAACAGGTCTGGTTAGGAAGCTCTGGGGTGAGGTCTCTGAAGGCCTTGGAGAGCTAAGAACAGCCTGGCAGAAGACACAAGATTTCCCAGGTCAAGTCTAGATGGAAAGATCCAAATATGCTTCTAAATATTCGTCAGCCTAGAAGATGGTCACAGTGGAGGCAGTGATAAGCAGTGGCCTTGGAGTCCAGCAGATTCAGAAATAAATTCTTGTTTTTAATCTAGTAGTTGTTTGATTTTATCTATCTATCTATCTATCTATCTATCTATCTATCTATACTGGGGATTAAACCCAAGGGCACTTTATCACTGAATTTATCCCCACCTTTTCTTTTTTTGAGACAGGGTCTTGTGAAGTTGCCCAGGCTATCCCTGAACTTGTGATCCTCCTCCCTTAGCATCCTGAGTGTCTGGGATTACAGTTGGCATGCACCACCATACCCAGCTAGATATATGGTTTTAGACAAGTCATTTATTTCTTCCCAGCCTGGCTTTTCTCACTTAAAAAGTGACATTGATGACAGATGTCATTCAGTTGTGAGGACTAGAAATTCACAGCCTATCAAATGTCTGGCCACAGGCTGTTTTGCAGCACTCTCAGGAGTCCAGTCTCTACAGTGGTACCTGAGGGCTTTGGCAAGGTGGAGGAGGAGGTTGGGTGTTTAGGATTAGCTGCTAATCCCAGTTTTCAACAGAGAAGTTGAGCTTTTTATTGATTTTCCACATTGGTGCTTTGTGGAAGATTTTTGTCTGCAAAATTTTTTCCATTGTTCAGAAAAAAGTTTGGAAACCACTGGCCTGGCAAGTAATGTTTACTTAATAAGATTTCAAATTTTGCAAGGCTTCAATGAGATAATCCACAAATCACTTAGCAGAGGGGCTGTCCTTTACTAACTACTAAGCAAATGCTGCCTATTCTTTTTCTGATTCTTTTTGTCAGTGGCAGTTAACACTATGCTGATTGTGCATTCTGGGGTTTGCTTGGGGCCCTCATGGTTCACTTCTGTTGTCCTGGTGTGATTATTAATAGGGCCAACTTTCACTCTCAGAGATGATTTGGTTTGGATTATAAATTACTTGTTCATGTTAATTATGCCCCTTTCCATGCTGTGGAAAAAGTGGTTCCCTGAATTGCAAAAGTGATGTTGGCTGTGTGGTTCTGACTTTTTTGTGGTTACAGAATATGAATGCTATGTTTGGCCAGGGAAGAAAAGATTCAAATATACTCCCCCTTCTAGAAATGTCAGATATCTCATATCACATTAGCCTTGCCAAACCCAAAAATCAGTGTCTTCTCAGTTTCCATGCAGGGAAGCACGTAGCTGTGCCTGTGGGGGGTAGACTCAAGTGTGTGTGTGGGAGGGGTTTAGTTTTTTCCATTTTCTAGTGCTTCAGTGTGTTGGGAAAAAAAAAAAAAAAAAAAAGGAAAACCAGAAAACCCTCCAGATGCCCAGGAGAGAGATTTGGTTTTTAACATGTTAAAATTGTGACCTTTTGTGACTATTAACTCACATACAGAGAGCAGCAGCCTTTCCTGCTACACCGCCCAGCCCATATCCGGTCTAATCAGTAGACAGAAGAAATTCTGCAGCAGTGACTCACTTCTGGGTTAACAATGGGCCTTACGCTCCTTTGCTTTTTATTATTTTCAAATCTGGAATTCTTTGGGTAAAGTTTGGTACAGTAAATTTAGAACAAAAGGTGTGGATGTTAATGTGCCTCATGGGTAATACTGATGGCTAGGGCCTGAGTCAAGTGAGGCTAAGTCTGTTGCCCTAAGTCAGGGCCAGCTGTGAGGCGTGTCTGAGCCCCTCCACCAGAGGTTTTCCCAGGCCTTTCCACAGATGTCTCATCAAGAAGGGAGAAATGAAACAGAAGCATGACCCATTCTGACCAGGTACTTCAAACATACATTTTCTCCCCAATAGGTGTGTTCCAAAATATTTGTAGGTTTGATCTGGCAAAGGGGAGAGAGGAGAGGAGAGGGGGCATAGAGGCAGGAAAAATGATGGAATGAGATGGACATCATTACCCTAAGTACGCGTATGACTGAGTGCACATATGGTGCAACCCTTCATCATGTACAACCAGAGAAATGAAAAGTTGTGCTCCATTTTTATACAGTTAAAAAATAAGTTATATGAAAAAATAAAATATTTGCAGGGCATAAAAGCCAGTCCTGATCAAGTGATAATTCAATGACAGCTCTAGTCTATATCTGGAGTTCCATTTTTTTCCTCTTGAAAATTAGCCATTTTCTTCTGAAGACCCACATTGACACTCAATTAACTCCTACCTGAGAAGAAGAAGGTTGTCCTGGCAACCCGTTGGAAGAATCAATTGTCATACCTTTTTGACAAAGAAGACCTCTGGTTATGATCTCAGAACTAATCATGTAAAAAAATAAAATTAAGTAAACAAAATGCTGAATTCCTGATCTTCAAATGAGATCTCTGAAATTCTGTAATTAAGGGTATCTTTGTGCTTAGGTGGAAATGCAGAGAGATTCAGATAAGCTGGAAGGCCGTGGTTGATGAAATCGTACCAACGAGTAGAAGTTTTAGATTTGAAATCATTTTAACTAGAAATTTGGATACAAAGAATATGTTGGGGACATAGCTTAGCCTATGATGTTGATGGCATATATACTCCTCCTTTAAGATTGCTATCGTTAATGAAAAAAAGAAATGAAACTAAAGTGACTAATCAAAACATTTCAACCATGATATGATGTGGTTGAAACTAGAGGCATTGTTCTGTCTGGGAAGCTGTGAGTGAGGCCTTTGGATGTCGCTCCCATTTAGGCCTGCAAGGTAAGGGGGTGTGGAGTCCACTCCAGGTTTCACCCCTAACTCTCAGAAAGGAGGACTGGGCAGATTGTTTCCTGTTTCTGGGGGAGGAAAAAAAAGTAAAAGAAAAGAAAAAAGCCTTAGAACCAGATATAAGTTTATAATTTTACTTCCCATATTCTGTTTTCAGATTCTGCCAGTTCCCGGAGATGCCAATGGGATTCAAAGAAATGCCATTAGGAAAGAGTTGCCTGAGGTCAAGCTGCCATAGAACATGTCCCTTTCCTCCCTGCCTGAATGTCTTCTGATGCTCACGTCTGGCTCCTTAGTCATTTTCCTGTAATGTCTATGAGTGTCCCGGGCCAGTTTATTACTATAGGTCATCATTTTTTTTTTAAAGGGACAAGCCTCTCTCTTATGCTCAAAGTGTAAATGACCTTCTATTACTATCTCACAGTATGCAACTTTGTTATACATAAACCTTCATACTTTTCTTGTAGCAGGGGCTACATAAAGTAAAAATTTTTTGGTTTAGCTCTATAGCAATTGGAACTCTTATTTAGGTGGTATAGTTACAACAATTTGGTGATATTTGAGATTAGAAGACTAAAGCAATATATGAAAGGGCTTTCTAAGTAATCAAAATAGTTTCATTTGATATTAATGTTATTAATGCCTTTCTGTCACTAATTTTTGGAAATTGTTGGCCTTTGCATATATAGTAACTATTTGATAGGAAAATATGAGCTGGGCATAGTGGTGTATACCTCTAATCCTGGTTACTCAGGAGGCTAAGGCAGGAGGATTGTAAGTTCAAGGTCATCTGGGACAATTTAGTGAGATATTGTCTCAAGAAAGAAAGTTGTGTTTTTTTTTTTTTAAGGGGGCTGGGTATACACCTTAGCGTAGAGCACTCTTGGGTTTGATCTCTAGCATTGGAAAAAAGAAAAAGAAAAAAAAAAAAACAAAAACAAAAAAAGGAAAAGGTGACTGAGCCAGATAACCCCCCTTTCACAGCCATACTAGCCAATAGAAAGGTCATTATACTTATCATATACAGATATTAGTAATAAGTAATCTAAACTAAAATCATCAGAGGTAAGCATTTTTTTCCCCTGGTTTATATAGCAATTAGTTTAGGGTCATTGACAAAGCATTAGAAAATTAATTTCTCTCTTAACTTTATGCTTAATCTACCTGCATCTCCTACTCTAGAAAATAATAGCCTTTGGGAGCCAAACAAGTCTATAGTAGTCAAAATTGGAAATTCCATTCAGAGTGTTAAAAAAAAAAGGGTCAAAATTTGTTATGTGACCTTCGATTCATGACTTACTCCTTTTAGTCTTGGATAATACTTTAAGATGAAAGTTTTCTCGATGTTGTCAAGGTCACATTTTTTTTAACTAATTATTTTCCTAGTAGGCATGGGCAAATTTTATGACTATTATTCTTGTTCTCCAAGAAACAGAGGTTCAAAGGTTTAATGAAAGCAATAGCTGAAAGACATCTTACTGGAGACATCTTACCTGAGCCATTATTGGTTGGCCAAATAAACATACATATCCAGTATAGTTATCATTAATTTTTAAATATAAGTGGGTGCTGTTGTGAGTCATGGAATGAAAATAAGTACAAGCATTATGGGCTTCAAAACACCACTATCAGGTAGAGATTTATGAAATATTTTAGTCCTTAAAAGGGGTCCTAATACCAGAAATGATTGGGGACCACTGTTGTGCACCACCTCTTTTTGCTATAGACAGAGAGATCAGATGAGTGGTCTCCCAGAAAATTAGGGCAGAGTCAGGTTTAGCACCAAGCTCCTGTTGTCTGGTCCAGGGGTGCCTCAGTCCTCCGGCTCCCTGGCTGCCTGCTCATTCTCCCAGCAGACAGTGCTGAATTCTGATTTCCACATTACCCCTTTAATCATTTAATTAAAAATGAGCCATAGGAATGCAATGATGCTCCATTAATACTCTTCTAAATAAAACACTCGTGGGTGCCTTGCTTTGACTTTGAATTAGTTAGGGAAAAAAGAAATCCTGTTTTAGCTCAAAATATGCTCAAAAGTACTATTAAGAGGAGAATCACAGGCTCATGAATCTGCCATGAGAACTGTGGCATCTATTAATAGAAGTTTCCCTAAAGCCAATAATAATAATGTCTTGCCAGAGAAACGAGGAATCTACCAAATGGCTTTGTCACTGTTGTTATACTGGAAACATCCATTCAGCATAACACACTCATTTCTAAACCAGACCATTGGAATTTATTGCTAAAATGCAGATTTCCAACTTGAGTACAAATGGCCTATTTTTGTCCTGTTGAATAACAACCATCATGCATTGTAATTTTTTTTTTTTTTTTAACTCAGGATTTTGGTCCTGCCCAGTGCTCACTCTGCCTTTACTTATCAGTCACGAAAAAAGCTCCCTTTTACATATCCAAATCACTGTCTTGTTTTTTTCTTTGTTGTTAGCCATTCCTTGACTTCGAAAGGGGAAGCATCTGTGAGTGATAAGGGGTTGATTATAAAAGGAAGATGCTCTATGTGCAGTCCTGGACCACTGGTAGGTGGAGGCCATTGTTGAAAAGAATAGGAAAGGTTAAAAAAAAGCCTCCATTGGCTCTATCTTTTGGGTCCTTTATACTCAGCCAGAAGCTTTGATTAGCCAACTCCACCCTTCCCCTTCCCTATTAGATGGTCCCTGTTTAGGATCAAATTATTATCTCATCTCAACGTTTTCTTTTTCACCCACAAATTCTTGCAAGAAGTTTATATTTATTATTAGAACTCTCTCCCTCTCACCTAGAAGGGCTTTGAAGAAAGTTTTATATGGTTACATCAATGGAAAAGAGTGCCTGAACGCAGTTCAAGGGTTTCTATGCTGTGGGACTCTTCAGATCTGCAAATGTTTGGTGGCTTATTGTGAAACTCCAAGTGGACAGGTTTGGTACCTAGTGGCTCTCAATAATTGTTCATTAAGCTAAGCCTTAAGGAACACAGATTAGAAAAGTTTGTTAGGGAATTTGTCTTTCCCCACCCAGGCACCTGACACATGTCCAGTGGCAAAAGCTTAGTAATGTTTGTTGAATGGATGAATGAATGAATGAATGTTTCAGGAGTACCACTCTGAGCAGAGGTCTCCAGGGCTTGTCCCTCAGGGCACAAGGTTCCACAAACACCCACCCTAAAAACATCCCAAAGCAGGGTGGTTCCAGGATTTATGATGTGTGCAGTCATTCATGCCCTCTGCCCTTGTGTTGAGAGGGACCTTGCACTTGGATTAATACTCTGTTATCACTGCCTAGAAATGTTATATAACTTTTTAAGCCAGGAGATTCCCATTTTCATTTTACATTGGGCCAATTTTGCATCCAGTTTTGCCGGAGGCATCCCAGGCTGGAGCTCCTCTGCTCCTCTCAATACCTCATGTCTTCCTGTTGCACAGAGCTGGTCTACCAGTCTCCTTGGCTTCAGGGCCTCATCAGAGTGTGCTTGGCATCTGGGGATCTCTCTTCTATTCCCTTTCATCTGAACCCAAGTTCTGAATGGATTCCTAAGATGGAGAGTTACATCCTCTCTAGCTATTATACTGGGAAATGGTAAATCACCTCCTTTGAAGTGTAGCGTTAGATAGCTGAGAAGTTATACAGGTTTACCCTCACTTCTCATCCTCCGGTTCAATGAACTTGAAAAAAAAAAAGATTCTTCTAGAAAAAGGTTGACTCTCTAAAAACAGTGTTTTAGATACTCATTCTACACAGACGTTTCAGGGATTCTTCATAGACATTTAGGGTGTAAGGGTAAAAGAAATTGAAGTTAAAGCGTAAAAGTTAAAGGGTAAAAGACCGGGTGTTGTAAAGTTTCTAAGCTGCAAGGTCTGAGTTAAAATGTAAAGGATTAGGTATTGTTAGGTTTCTATGCTACCTGCAAAACCTGAAATCCCTGTAGCTGTTAGGACAATACTGGAACTGCCCAGTAAATATTTCCCCTGACTACTTGGTTGTTTAATAACTGAAGGGCTCTGTGTAACTGGTCACGTAGTCATTTAGGCCCTAAAACCAATCAGTTTGAATGTAACCCCCTCCTTAGGAATGACCTATCACTCCAGCCTGACCTGTTCCTGCCAATGAATGAACTAATCATGTTTAGGAGTTGTTGTTCAATTTTCCCGCGCCTCATGATGATTTGTTCTGATGTATACAAAGCCCTCCGCCCTCCCCCAAAAAGTGTACTTAAGCAGTGCTCAGCCCCTGCTCGGGGCTCTGGGCTGCTTTCCCTTCTTGAGTGGGCACAGAGCCCCAGCATGCTGGTTCAATAAATCCCCTTCTGCCAATTGCATGAGTGGTTACTTGGTGGTCTCTTTCTCCGACGCTTCGCCTGACCCTTACAAGGGGTAAGACAACTTTTCTGTTGTTTAAATTGTATTCTTCAGGCAACTGCAGACCATCTCACTTCATTTGTTGAAAAAAACAGCCCTTGTTCATACTAACAGCTGTTTTAAAAATTACAATATCATGCTGCCTTTGCATTTTTTAATCAGCAGAACCTTATCCAAGAGACATGCTTTTGTCAGGCAGTTTTACTGAAGACATTGCTTGTTTACTTTTATCTATGATATTCATACTTATTTTGATAGTCATACACTTGAATTAGAACTCTGAACTCCTGGATTCCAAATAGGTCTGATTTGCTATTTCCTTAAACTATATGATCTTGAGCACATGACTTGGTGTCTTGAATTCTTTGTTTTCTCATTAAAAAAAAATAATAAGTCTAAGAAATACAGTTTTTCCTACTCTTGGGTTAATTTTGGAAGCTCAATGAGTCATAGGCTTTGAAGACCACTGTGGAGATCTGTGATTAGATAAATTTCTGCATGTTGACTAATGCATTTTGGAATGTCTGAAGACAGATCCAGAGCAGAAGGCAAGGAGGACCAGGGAGAATCGGGCGCCGGGACAAGGTTTGAAAAATTGATAAAGATACACTCAAAGAGAATAAAGGCAGATGTTTGGAGTCTCTGAGATCAGTTTTCCTGGTATCAGTCAAGGATGTGGTCTGGGGCAATAGGCAGCTACAAACTGTAGTTTTAAACATGAGGCATGTCAGGAAATAGCGGAAGAACTAGATGGGGGAGAAAAAGAAGAGGAGGTGAGGTAAAGGAGGAAGATTTTCTGTTTTGCTTTTCATAATCACTAGAAGAATGCACAACAGGAGAGACAAGAAGAGCAAAATCTGTGTTGATCCTGTGAAGGAAGGAAGGCAAAGGAAAGACCTTTCAGGGAAAACATTAAGGAGAGGATCTATTACATAAACAACAGATGCAGCTGCTCAGAAAGAATTTATGTAGAAGGGGTCTTGATTAATAAACCAGTTACAATGGTTTTGACACACATGTTGGCAGTAATTCAGATCCAGAGTACGGGGAGCCTATAGGCATCAGATCAGCAGAGAAGTTGGATATGTTTTGAAGATCCTATCAAGAGCAAAACAAAAAAAAAAGTCCTGTGGGAAGGCCTTGGTGGTAATGGAAGGCCAAGGCCAAAATTTCTGACCATTTGTTTTAGGAAGGAAGGAGTAGATAGAGGAGGCATTGTGATAGGGTTAAAAAAAAAAAAAGTATTTGTGATTCTATTCAAAACTAGGAGAGAATTCCATAGGCAGGGGAATGGGATTGGGAAGTGGAGACCAAGGTGGAGGTCAGGTTACAAAAATGAGTGGGGGATGTGGGAGATGGGAGGGTGAGTAGGCAAGAATTGACAAACAGGAGCCCAGACAAGGAGCAGGCCAAGCCTATTTCTCAGCACGTTGTTCTCAACAGCACCGGGGAGCTGTGATAGGTCAACTGGGTTCAGAATCAGTTTATATCCATGTGCTTTATCTGCAGTTCTGGCATAAGATAGTAGGAAAGCACGACTCAGGGGTACACACTGGAGTCCCTCACGGATGTAGGGGTCCCATGCTACAGCCTTGTTTACAGACACACAAAGTAGGAAAGATCAAGGTCAATGTGGGAGTAGCTCCAGGCTAACTGGGTGCTGTTGTTTATGCTCTGACTTAGAACCCTCTCCTGAGAATAAGTCCCCAAATCTGAAGTAAAGCAACTGTATCCTATGGACTTTCTTGGATGGAAGACAAGGGGATTCATGGAGATTAAGACAGCAATTGTTAAGAGAAGGAAGAGGGATAACTGGAACTGATTTTCTTATGTAAAAAAAAGAAAATATTTTTGGAAGCAATTACATGTGCAGTGTGCAAAAGGAGGAGGCAGAGAGGGTTAAGTGCAGGAGGAAATGCAGGTTGTGTTCTATTAAGTACAGCAACAGGATTAATCTCATTTAGATGTTACTGCAGGCCTGTGAGGTATACATTAGTATTTCTAGTTTACAGACACATATTTCGTTTACTGGCTATGTATATTGATAATAAATGTAGTTAAACTTAGTCAAATGCTTAGTATGTGCCAGGTGCTTTACGTAAATTGTCTCATTTCATCCTTACAACAATAAAGAAAAGTGTATAATATTATTAATTTCATTTTCAAGATGAGAAAACCAAGGAATAAAAAAGTCTAGTAACACACCCAAGACCACAAAAACCAGAAAGTGGTAGAAACTTGGATGCAAACTCAGGTAAACTGTTTCCAGAGTCTAGTATCTTAACCACTGTGATGAATAGTCTCTAATAAGCCAATCAAGATTAAAAGAAAAAAACGAGGGAAGACACACTTACAAAGACTTAGAGCAAGGAAGATGTTAAAAACACAGTATTTCTTGAAGGCTTAATAAGTGCCTGGCCATATTCTAAGTGCCTTGTATATAGCAATATCTCACCTAATTTTCAGAACAATCTTTTTGCTACTTTTATTAAACACACAGAAAGTAGGACATAGTATGTGCTCAGCAAACATTTGTTGAGCAATTCTTAAAAGATAACCATACAATTTTACTTTTCTGGGTCATAGGGCTAAAGTTCAAGTGACTCAGCTCCTGTTGTCTTCTTTGTTATATTATTTCACAGTATTTAATTCTGTCTAGAATAATCTTGTTTATTTCTTTATTTGTTATTTGTTTCCTTGTGTTAGCATGTAAATTCTAGGAGAACAGGGGCCTCACTCATCTTGTTTAAAGCTGTTTTTGCAGCATCCAGAATGAGCTGAATGTAATGGTGCTTGCCTATAATCCCAGCGGCTCAGGAGATGGAGGCAGGAGGATCCTAAATTTGAGGCTAGCCTTGGCAACTTAGCAAGGCTCTAAGCAATTTGGTGAGACTCTGTCTCAAAATGAAAAATAAAAAGGACTGGGGATGTAGCTCAGTGGTAGAGCACCTCTGGGTTCAATCCCCAGTTTCACAAAAATAAAACAAAAGATGCTAAAGTGAATGATTCAGTTAAGTCATATGAAAATCCAGATTATACACAGAGGAATAGGGATGTAAGATATCATAACCTGTAAAAGGGATGAGGAAAGATTAAGCATAAGTTTTGGTATTTGGATTTTTGATGGTTGGTGTTACGAACAGTACTTCCTTCAATAGCTTTTTAAATGTAATGCATGATTTTTGGTATTTTACAAGAATCCCTGTAGAGATTTAGAACCTCGGAGCTGATGGAGTCAGGCTGATCAGATCAGGTGGTGACTGATAATGCAGCTCTGAAGTGAAATCCCTATGGCACAATTCCCGGGACACGTACCTGTCTACGCGAAGTTGGCAGACAATGTTTAGTGCGTCCACAACGCCTTCTTCTTTCAACTGTTGACAGCCGATGGATGTAGCAATAAAACACCCCGTCCTACCGATCCCTGCGCTGCAAGGAAAAGAAAAGGAATAAAAAGATGGGGGTGGGGTGTGTGACAAAGTTAAGATGCAGTTCTTTCAAAAGGGTAGTGCACAATCTGAAACAGCAGTGAAGATGAATAGTAATGATAATAAAACTCTCATGTGTTGAGTATTACAAGCTTGGTTCTGTGCCAAGTGCTTAAAATATCTTATTTAGTTATGAGTAGTAGGATGAGCGGGGTGGTGGGAGGTGATGGGGAGAGGGAAAATACTGAAAAGGCACTGTAATTGTTCTAGAAAGAATAACGACAGCCTAGACTTAGGTAAGGTACAGTGAAGATGCTTGTGCTTGGAGGCTAGGAATGGCGGCACCCCTGAGACCAGGGGGATTCTGGAATAAAGCTGATAAGGGTGGATGGGGGTTTGATGTTGAGGAGTTCAGTGAATAACCAAGAACTCAGTCCAGTGTAGGAGAGGGGATGGGGCTAGAAGTACATATTCCACATCATTAATGTAGAGGTAATCATCGAAATGCTGTCTGTCCTGGAGGGTTCACACATTTATTTGCCTTACACAATATGCCCCTAAAATCAACTGGACAAGACCCTTCTCACATGCCAATTTCTACCACCAAGTCTTTATGTGAATTTCTCTGAAATCTCCATCTAAAACTAAATTTCTTCTAGCTGGAGCTCTTGCTGTTACTATTTTGCTCTCGCTCAGTATCTCTAAGTGTATTTAAAATGGAATGAATTATCTTTTCCTTCAATGGCATTACCACTGAGCCACCAGTTTTTTAGTCTAGAAATCTTGAAGCGATCTTCAACATCTCCCCCTCTCTCACCTCCCACTTCCAATCTGCTACCAATTCTTCTATTTTTCCATCTCTACTGAGCCTTTGATCCATGCTTTCCTTTCTGTAGACTATTTGCATCTTCACCATCTCCTCAGTCCATGACTAGCAGTGATCTCATTGTGGTTTCCAAGTCTCAAATCTTTTCCTTGACTAATACATGATATACACACAACTGCAAGGTTCATCTTTCTAAAATAAGGGCATCATTATATCACTCCTTATTCAAAAACTGTGGATGGCTTACATTAGTTAAGATTATAATGTCTGACCTCCCTGTTGGGTATTCATATCTTGCAAAATCTGAATGTCTTTTTTGCTGTCTTCTTTCTAGTCTATGTGTTATTATTCTCATTTTCCTTTCTGTTTCAATGACATTTTCACAGTCAGAAATGCCTTCCCCACCACCTTTTAAAACCACAAACATTGATCATTTTTTAAGACCTAGTTCAACATTATTCCAATGTTTAGAGGTTTCTTCAACCCCCAGGGTTGGAATTAATCTCTCCCATCTTGGCACTCAAATACTGTTAGCTTCTCATAGCTGGTATTGCTTCCTGTTGGATGTGAGTACATAGGAAATCAGAAGGAATGGGTGTCTTTTAGTTGAAGTGTCCATAGACAGTTTGTTTCATGGAAGAAATAGCATTTGATCTGTACCCTCTGTGTGGCAGGCATTTTGGCTATCATGCATGAGAAAATTTTCCAAGTGTGACAATGATATAAAGAAAGAACTGATGCAAAACAGGATTATGACATGTGACAATAAATGTACTAGCCTGGCTAGAAGTAGAAGTTATTTCGTTAGAAAAGTGGGAAATAAGCTTGGGAAAGTACTCTGGAATCTTACTTGGAGTGCTAAGAGGTTTGGACTGCATCCTCTGTACACCCTTTTTTTTTTTTTCCTTAATTGTTGGAAACTGTAATCTTTCACTTCCCAGAAATAATTCACACGTCTTAGTTCAAATAATTTCAAGGAGTTCACTAATCCCTGTAGTTTACCTAAGGACTCAAGGTTAAGGACTTTTGCTCTAGGCAATGCAAAGCCATTGACAACTTTTGAGCAAGGATTTCATGTGATGAAAAGTGGTTTTAGGAACATGATCCCAGAGAAGTTGACAGGGTGGGCCATCATGGCACAGGAAGAAGGGTATATGTGTGCAATTAGCCAGCTACTTCTAAACTACATGGATGAGGTCAGAAGGGCCTGAACTAGGGTGGTTGGACAGGAAGACATGATTATGGGAGAAGCTTTGAAGGGAAAGCCAATCTGGTAACTGATTAGATACTGAGGATGGAGTTGAAAGAAGAGCCAAAGATAACTGTCAACATTGAATGCTGGAAAAAAGAAGGCCTCATTCTTAGAAACAGTAATCAGAAAGGGGGCCTGGATTTATAGGGGAAATGGCTAGTTCAGTTTAGATATACTGAGTATTTTATGATTTGGGGTGGGGGATAGTTTCAGCCCTTGAGTATGGGCAATTAGTTTGTTTTCTCTCAACTCCAAGCTAAGTTTAGGGCAAGGCCTAATGCTAAAACACTGGATAAAGACACCTTTGGATAAACAGACATATATATTAACTTTTAATCCTAATTAAATCACAAAGTTTCAAGAAGGAAGGAGGCCAGAATGATAATCCGAAATAAAACATTTTATTTATTCAAGGCTTTATCAAAACTCTCTTAAGAAACTTATGAGGTTAAACAAAGGAACATGAATTATTTTGAGAATGTATGGACAATAAATGATTGGTTCTATAAATGACTTTAAATTACTTTGCTTTAGTTGGGTTTCTCTAAAAGGAAAACGAGGGGGAAAGGTACTAGGTGAGCTTAAAGATAGACCTTAGGGAAAGGAGTCATTAGGGAAGACTGTTGCTGCTGTTGGCCTGGCCACCATACCCCACATTCTGGTAATAGCACATTATTTTTCTTTTAATAAACCTGCAGTTTCCCACTTCCCACTTCATAAATTTGTTTCCATTTGAATTTCATGAGGTAACTGAAAATAGCTGACCAGTTCCACCAAATTTGACATAACAATGAATGTGATCAAGACACAATCCATGTAGAGTTTAGGTGCCATCTTGAAAGAATGGAAAAGCAATTGGTAATTTCAGAAAACACATCTGTAATTCTTAGTGCACATGAGACTGATGAGGCAAAATAAATCAGCCTAAATTTCAAGTCAGATGACTGCCTAAGGTGTCCTGCACACTGAGCTTATTTATTTAGAATTCATATTTTGTTCCTAGTCTGTTTGCTGAAAATGCCTTAAAAGGGTGTATTCGTTTCTGTAAGCATCCTCTTGATGAAGACTAAAATATTAGAAAGTTAACCAATTTTGATAAATATTTAATCTGTCAAGAATGTCACATCCAGGAAGCAAACCCCTAATTCTTTCATTTCTGTGACTTTATAAAGAAAGAATAGTTGCTAAGGCAGAAAGACAGGTTCATGCCTTACCTGCAGTGGACAACCACAGGCCCTCGGCCCTCAGAAGTAAGTCTGTCTTCTTCTACATCCAGCATGAGTTGCAAAAGGGGCTGGGCGCTGTCCGGAGTCTTATGGTCAGGCCATGAGGTGTACCAGTAATGCTTCACAAGTTGGGTGTGGCTTCCTTGCTGAAAATAGCAATAGCCACCAAATGCCTTATTCACTTATGAAACTAAAAGTCACCCAGAACACAATACTGAAAGTCTTCTATCATTCCCATCTTGCAAGCTACTTATATCTACATGGAAAAAAAAAATCTATAAGAGTTCTGAAGAACTGAGAAAACTTTACCTTCAACATTCTGACCTGAAAGGTTGACACTCTTGCACCTATAAAGTGACATTTACATTTTTATCTATAATATATAATATATATACCAGAGACTAGATATATGTTTATATATATTTTTCTATGTGAAAAGGGTAGGTGAAAATGTAGCCAGAAAGAATCTCAATTAATGTGTTTCCTGCTCTACGATCCCTCTTGACAGTTTATTATAAATACATTAAACAATATGAGAACATTTAATTTCATAGTCAGTCATGCTGAACTTTTTACACTCATCCCATATTCCAGGATTTAACAGCAGTGAGGAATTTGGTAGTAAGGGAGCTTGATGGGATCCCTAGATTGGAAACACTTTGAACAAGAGCCTGAGCACATCATCTCAAAATCCTGAACCCGAGTGGGGACCTGGTATGGACTGGGTGAGTGCTGAAAACCAGATTTTGGTAAATTCCTTCTGATGTCAAACTTTCCAATGAAAACCATCCCTGCAGCTCTCCCTCTGCTGTCTTCTTGTTTGTGATGATTCTGTTCCAGCATTGAGGCTGCTGATAGGCTTGACATCTTTGGGATGATTCTTCCTTAGATGCAAGAATAATGCCATAGCAATATTCCCCAGCACTTGCTGAGGAACAAGTTAAATAAGATAATTTTTGTATGACGTAAGCTGGTCTGGGGGAAGTCCCTATGAAGTACTGTAATTCCAGTTTTTTAAGAACTCATCAACACTTCAGGCTTGTCTTGCCTCCCACAGCCACCCACTGGTGCAGATTTTTTTCTTTCATAGTTTCCAGGCCTTGCTTAAAGCTGCTTAGGCCAAAATGATATTATAAAGAGTCATGGTAAAGTCTCCAGCACAAGGCTTTTGTTAAAGGCTTTGAAAAGGTTAAATCGGAGATGTTTTATTAATGCAAATTAGAAGATCCCAACATCCTACATAATGAACTTCCTTAATGTCTACTTAGATTAATTTAATTATTCCACATACTAACAGTAGCTGACAACAAAGAATACATGAGGGAATGATTATAGTTTCTCTTTGATCTTCACATTATTTAATGTGTTTAAGCTGAATCTGTAATTCTTATTAGTGTAAATAATTTCAAAGTAGAAATGTCATCCTCTAATTTCATCTACTTCGTAGATAGCTACAGCTATATAATCTTACCTTTAAGACAAGGTTTCGAATGGTGTAGTTTTCACATTCATTTACACTGATAACCAGAACCTCAACTTTCCCGTATATCCCTCTCTTTTCTGGCCAGTATAGCACACATTTCTGGAGGAGGGGAAGGAAGAACTTTTATTAGCCTTGGAGTACCTTTCATTTAAGTATCTTAAAATGTTTTCTGTTATTAATTAGAAAAATAAAATATCAATTTTAAAACTCTATAAATATACTAAAACCATTGAATTGTAAATTTTAAATTAAAAAAATTTTAAGTTGTAGATAGACACAATATCTTTATTTATTTATTTATTTATTTTTATGTGGTGCTGAGGATCAAACCCAGTGCCTTACATGTGCTAGGCAAGCGCTCTACCTCTGAGCCACAACCCCAGCCCTGAACTGTACATTTAAACAGTGAATTATATAGTATGAAAATTATGTCTCAATAGGTTGTGATTTTTTAAAAAGTAAATTTTTACAAGCCCTATCAAATACTATGATTACTAATCCCATACCAATAATAATGAAATAGAGAGGCAAAAAATTCCCAAAAGTCTGCATAGAAATTAAAAAGTACTTAAGAACTAAACCAAGAAATTAAAATCCAAATATTAGAGTTTATCATGTGATGATAAAAATAAAAGAAATATTCTCCCACAATGATTGAGGTAAGGCACAATTCACCTGTGTTCCTGATATATCCAATAAGAGTATCTGTAATATATTAGATTCCAATGAATAAAGTTTCCCCTGTATGTAAGGCAGAGGTTATGATCATTAATGCATCTATGGTATTATATTTCACAGGTCTAAGGGATTTTTAACTTATGGCACTATTGAAATAAATGTATAATTAAATTATTTTTAACATGTTTTTATGATGGATCTACTTTGAGAGGCTTAACAAGAGTAATAATTATATTTTAAGCACATTAGTATAGCATAGTGGTTAAGGCACAGACTTTGGACTCAGAGGGTCTGGATTCAAATTTTGGTCGCTCTCCTTATTAGCTGTGAATCCATAAGCAAGATACTTAACATCTTTGGTCTCAGTTTCCTCATGATTTAAAATGTTCAAGTACTTAGGACAAAGCCAGGTATACAGTAAACTCTTAGAACACAATGCTAATATTGTTGTTGTTATATCTTAAAACTACTGGGAAATATATTGTGAACCCAAAGTGATTACACTTTCATGCACTAAATATTATTTAATTATTATATTCAGACATCATTATTAAAAGAAAACTGCCAAGTAAGATTCAAGCATACATATAAGCTCATATTATTTATTACTTTGTCTTTTAAATAACTACAAAGGAATTGCTAATTTTCTAATCACATTTTTTGATGGTTAAAAAACTAATGGGTGAAAGTTGATATTTTATTTTGAATGCCCAGGGAAGTGAAGTTAATTCTGGAAATGTTGTTTAAATAGCACTTAACCCTTTCTCTCAAACATACACATTTATATACAGGAATTCTTTCACTCGTTGCTTTCAGTCAGGGTCTTTTAGTACCAGGACGCTTGGCTCAACTCTTCTAAGTCAGAGGGAGATGAACAACACACTTGAAAAAATTTTAAATACTGATAGATTCAAGAAAACGGCAAAAGAATCACAGACTTACAGACCTAAAGGTAAAGACATGTACATTGTCAGAAACACACCTCGGGGCTTTATAATGCTGAACACCAATCACTCTACATGCTAGAGCCACACAGGAAGTCACCTCACCTAGCCGAATCACAATATCTATCTTTCATCCATTACATTATAAACACATTTATATCTTCCACATTTTGATCCTTCTCTAAATGAAGTAAATCATTTCAGCTTTATTTACATGCCACTCACAACTGCAGGCAATCAGACTAAAGGCTTGCTCTAGCTGATTTAATGGTAATATGAAGAAAAGAAACCTTTTTTAAAAAGAAAATTGTTTTTAAGCTGTTGATGGACCTTTATTTTTATTTATTTATATGTGGTGCTGAGAATTGAACCCAGTGCCTCACACATGCTAGGCAAGCACCCTACCACTGAGCTACAATCTAGCCCAAGAAAAGAAACCTTTTAAAAGTAGAGCAACTTATTTCCCCCTGCAGTTGCCAAATGTCTAAAATTGTCCCCGTTTGTTAAAGGTAATCATACTAACCAATTTGCCTGGTTTCTTTCAGTGAAGCATCAATTATTTCGCTGCAAGACCCGAGCTATTGTGTTTCTTAAAACCCATGTCTCCCGGATGAATCCAAGAAGAGTGACAAAGAATCTTGGAAAAAGAATTGACCAAAGAAAGAGGCAAGCAGTGGTGCAGTAGTCTGGCATACGTGCCCCATTGTCCCCGATCAGACCTGAGCAGCAGGCTCCCATTTAGAAAGGTGGCTCTCGAAACCAGTAAGGAAAGCTGCCAGGCAGGAGCTCGCTGCCTGCACCTGACTCGTAACAGTACTTGAGCAGGCTTCTGCACCTCCTTGATAAGTGGAAGCCTCGGCTGCTTGCTTCTCTCCCAAGCTGGCCCTGGCCTCTTGAATGTTTTCCTTGATGCTTTACCAAAAAAGCAATTGGCAGCCAGCTCCCAGTAGACAATGCAATGTGACTTGTTCCTTCCAACAACCCTTAATTAGCATCCCATCTCCTCTCAGAGATACAATAGCTTATTTTTACACACTGAATACATTTTCCCCCTTTTAGAAGAAAGTAGAAAAAGAGACCAGATAAGTGTGGGTGCTGAATACGAGGTGGGGGAGAGCTGCAAATGGAGCTGTTTCTAAGAGCACAAGTTCATGTTCAAATTATTTTCCTGAACAGCTTTTTAGGGTTTCTTTAGTGTGGTGCTAACAATGATATGAAAGAGGCAGAAAATGCAAGGAAGCAAAATGCTATCTTGCAGATAATATTACGAAATCACACTAATTGTAGGTAATTTGAAATAGCATGCTATGTAGCAGAATATAACCCTAAAACATCACTATTCTCCCAACTAGGCTGATCCTTTAGTCAAATTATCTATTAATCTTAAGAATTCATAGTTTGGAGAAAAATGAGGTTTTTAGAGGACCGTGTGCTTCTAGGGTAAATAAGTAATTATCAAATCCTGACTGAAAAGATTGTGGACATTAATTGATTCTTTCTAATTAGCAGTTTATAGCAAAAGTGGAATACAATGTGAAACAATGCAAACTCATGTATTTTTATGATTTTTTCCCCCTTTGACCATCCTCTATCACCCCTACCAAATGAGGGTTATTTATGTTTAAAGAAGAAGGAATTCTAGCTAGTAGTTTAGATGCCTGGAAATGAGATATCTATTTTCAAGTTATTTTCTTGTTTGTACATTTAAAACCAGAGATTTTGCTCTATGATCTAAAGACATGTATCACCACATAGAAAATGACTCTAAATAAATAAAAAGAAGATGCTCAATCTTACTTATTGATACATAAGAAAGGGATAGAATGGATGAGATTGTCTAAAATTATTATAGTTACTCTTGTTTCCAGCACTCCAGCCAAACATTATTAATTGGCCAGTGATTTCATATAAAAGTATTTTCACCAATATTTTGTCATTTAGTCCCTTCCACAATCCTTTGAGGTACGTAGAGCGGGTAGTAGGTATTACTGTATTTCAAATCCCTTTATACCTGAGGAAACTGAAGCTCAAGTGTTTTGGGTCTCTGGGCAAACTCCTTCTGGAGCTGAGATCCTCTGGGAAACCACCACTTTATAAATTCTACTTTCCATCTTGGTTTCCACATGGACTCTTAACCAAGCTTACTTAAAGACAGCGTCAACTGAAGCCCACGGTCCCCTCTATAACATGCTGATGTCCAGGAACGCACAAGCTCTTGGTTCATTTTTATTGGACCTTCTATTTCTGCCACCAGTTTGGGGACTGTATGTTTACTAAGCAGTATTTAAACCGAAACCTCTTTGTGGCAGCTGTTCTCATTATTGAAGCCTGGTAATTTAATTAAATATTATGTAAATCAGTGAAGTAGGGGAGCGTGTTGGAGCTCAGAAAACACCATCCCAAGGTAGGCACTTTGTGTGTTTCAACTCAGGTAACTAGAGGGCTTCAGAAGTGTCCTTAGAAGTGACTAAGGTCTCTTGCCCGCCTGACTCCTCTTGTCTTTCTCCTCCAAGATGAGTCATAGACATCAGAGTTTCTGTTCTTCAAGGCAGTTCATAGAAACGAGAACCTCCCCTCCTCCAAAGCAAACCGTAAAACTGGAAGCCTTGCCTTTCTGTGTAGGAGCTGGCAATCAAAAATTCTCTGACCTATCTCATACTTATTTATTTTGTGTCTTATTTATTGTATTTCTTCTTCTTCATTTACAAATGTCATTAAAGGTGGGATTTTTGCTGGTTTTGTCAATAAAGATGAAATCTAAAGAGTAGATTATAGGACCCTTGTTCCAGAGGGGTTTTGCCCCATATCTGGGAGGAAGGAGCCATACACAGAAAGGACAAGAAGTATCTCCCCAACTCTCATTAGATTATACCCTTTTGTCCAATCACATTTCTATATAGCTGTCCCTTCTTTATCAAACCTAAGCATGAAAATAGAATTTTCCGTGGGTCTTCAGGCCTTCATTTCCAAAAACTCCCACGTCATATAAGGCTTTGATAAAATAAATTTGCTATATTTTTATGTTGTTAAACTGCCTTCTGTTATAGGAGTGTCAGCTGTGACCCTTATTATGGGAAGGGAAAAAGGGAAAGTATCACAACTTTCTACTTCTAAGGTTTAAAAAAAAGTTTTATAAGATTACTACACGGGTTGAATATATTTTTAATTGGGAAAAAAGTGAATCAGTAAAGAAAACTATAGTCAAATCAGGTAAAGTTGTGACAACATTAAAGTTCATGTAAAGTTTAAAAACCTAATTATGATTTCTGCATTTATATTTTGTCACTAGGTTCTCTATGTTTTCACTCACTTTAAAGAAATGTGAAATTTCAATGATATATAAAGGGTATGATATACACAAGCTATATGATTTAGGATTCTAGCTTTAGAATAACAGTCAAACAAAAAGGACAGAGTCTTATAATTAAAAATGAGGTTTTTTTTTTTTTTTTTCAGTACAAGGGATGGAACCCAGGGCTTCCCTTTGTGCTAATATTAGCATAGTAGTTTCTAATGTACAAAGTAATCAAGATGTAAAATATTACTTAATCCCCTCCAATATCTTTTCAAGGTTAAGAAGCCATGTTTTCCCTACTTTTCAGAAGGTGAGTTTGAGAACCAAGACTCCCACCAAGTTCTGACATTAACCTTCAGTGGGTTATTGCTGGGCAATAGTCACATCTTTGACTTCTCTTCCCACCACTTTTTCCCTTGTACATTTGGCTTCAGCCACTCTGGCCTCCTTGCCGGTCCTCAACACACAAGGAGATTCCATGTCACTGGTTGTGGCTTCTGCCTTATGCTGGATCTGTGCCTGACTAATTCTTTACCATGTTTCATTCAAAGATGCCCATAGTCACCACTTAATTTGATATTACATACTGCCTCCCATCTCCCTTACCTTCCCCTATGCTTACATTTTTCCCCTATAGTATCAGTGATAATAAACATATTTGATATATAGTATATTATATGCAGTATACATGCTGCATATAATAATGTACCAATATCACTGTATATAACTATATAATATTTATTTATTTTGTGTCTTATTTATTGTATTTCCTCCTCTTCATCTACAAATGTCATAAAGAGTGGGATTTTTGCTGGTTTTGTCAATAAAGATATAGTCTAAATGTTTACACTAGTGTTTGATGGTAGATGATAAATATTTGTTAAGAGTGAAGTGCTGTACACAAACATGTATAACTTTGGATGTTTTATAAGAGGAACTGTGAATGGACGTCATTGAGATTAGCTGGAGAGTTTCAGATACTGAAGATGATATACAATTAGATGTATATTAGGAATATGTTCTTTCTACAGTTCCTATGATTTGGTCAAGGAATTCCACTTCTATAAATATATCTTAAAGAAACAGAGATCCAGACCAAAAAGTGCAAATAATCTAAGAATCTATTAATATATAAATGAATACATATATTTTATTATATCCACACAATGAAATTCTAGTTTTTTAAAAATAATGTTTTGATGAATTATCAACATGAAGGATGCTCATAATATAATATTAAAAAGCCGAATATACAAGAGAATACAAATCCCCTTTTTATTCTTTTTACATCAATTATGTATCTTCCCACAACTTCAACCACCACCTGTCTGATCTCTATCTCTTACCTACACATTTCTCCAGAGCTCCAAACCCTTATTTCTACCTATTTAATTGACTTTACCATCCCAAAGTCTCCAGAACCCTCAAACTTTATACTTGAAAAATGAACCTCATTTTTTTTCCCTCTCACATATCTCCCTTGTTCCCATGTAGAGTCATGACATCAACCACCCACTCAGCCTCCAACACCCAAATCCTGAAGTCAAACTGTCCTTTACATCTCTCATATTCAGTCAAGAACTAAGCCCTGTGGCTTCTACTCTCTCTTGCTGAGAGTACTGAGGAAAATTCCTTTTCCTCAGTACTCTCAGCCACTGCCTTACTTTTGCACCCCATTATTTCTTACCTGGGAGTTGCTACAACTTCCCAACATACTTCCCCTTGCTTTTTTTTTTTTAAATCAAAATCACACGTCCTGCTCCCAATTATATCCCTGCTATACAAATTGCATTATTTCACTCTCCTTCAAAAACATCTTCAGGGGTGCCCAGCTGCCTATATAATGAAGTCTAAAGTTTTTTTTTTTAGCATAGTCCTCTATTCAATGCGACTTACTTTTCCAGTCTCATTTCCCTTCACTCCTTACTAAGTCACATGTGCTCAAATCACACCAAACTGCTCAACTCATGCCCGCTCTGTGGCTTCTTGGATGCTTTTGTATGTGTTGTTTCTCTGGACTGTGGTTTCCCCTTGGTCACTTACTCTCCAGACCCAAAGGCATCGTGTAAACTCTTTGGCCAAATAAATATAACTAAAGTGATTATTTTCTGTAATTTTATAAGATACAGATGAGAACGAAATGAAAGAAGGAAAAAGTTAAAATAGGATTCCTTTATGTGGCTTTTCTAGGTGAAATTGTTTGCAATGCCTGAATAAGTAAGTCAGTAGGTAAAATGGAGTCTGTGGTTCTTATGTCACATAGCTTAACTAAGATGAAAGACGAATGCAAAAATAATGAGAGAATGTGGCTGCATTATATACTCGAGAGAAGTATTATTAAGCCAAATCACTAAGTAATCTCCTCACTTTGTGAAAGATAAATTTGGTGTCTTACTGTTCTTTGAGAGCAATAGTAGGTTGTTTGCCTTCCAAAGTTTTGCGGTTATTTTATTTTTTTTGTCCTCTATGATGGAATCATGAATAAGTGCCTGGATTTTGAAATCAAATAAACCTGGATTAAAATTTGAATTCCAACACTCACTAACTTTGAAGCTTTAAGTAAAATGACTTAATCTCTCCAAGTTTCAGTGTTCTTATCTACAGTGTAGAAATGTAAAAACTACTTTGTAGAGTTAGAGTGAGAAGTAACTGAATTTATGTATGACTGTTTAGTACAGATATTCAATAGATGGTAGAGGCTAAAAATACCTTCCATAGTATGTGTATTATGCTCAACATTTACACAGAAGGGGAGTGCTGAGCAGCAAGCCATGTTCAGAGGTAGTCCAAGGACGCTGGTTCCCTGGATGTGCACAAACACTACTTGTCATTCTGGAGTTGATCTAGTTCCAGTTTTATATACTTTGTTCACTCTATCTTCTCCAGTAATAGAATATTTCATGTATAAAGAATTTGAATATTGTGTTTTAATATTTCTTTATTTCAAAAGGAATTCCCTTCTTGTTGAGATTTATCTAAATGAGGGAACTCAAGTTTACAAGCAACTAAATCTTTTTAATTACAACATCAGAACTAATTTTTTACCCTTATTTTTTTCACCTTTGCTTATCCTCATTTTATAAAAAGTGAGAAATAGAATATTGGGATTTTGGAATAAAAGATGGCAATTACTCATTCATTTATTCACTAGAAAGTAGAAAGGTTCATAAAAACACAAAGCGTGGGAACTTCTAAAGATAACTCCACCTCCATATTTTTTGGAGGAAATGATTTTTGTCTCTTCCAAACAATGACGCTTAACACAAAAGAAAGTTGGCACATTTTCGGTAAACAGCATTTTCCTGGTAGTGCAAAATCTACTGTGCATTCCTTTCAAGCCAGACTTTTCAGTATCATTTGATCTGTAAAACATCAAAGTTTCCTCTAGGGAATTGTATTTACATCTTTAGAGAGTTTGGACCAAAAGGAATTTTCATCTTTATTTAAAGCTATCTTTATAAAATCAAACATATTTCTTGCAATGTTTTGGATTATGCCTGGCTACAGGGGGAAGAAAAGTAGCAGATCACACATGGAAGATGTACAATGACACGTTTGATACTGATATTCCTAATAAGTATATCTCAAATATTGAAAAAGAAAAGAGGCTCAAAATAGGAAAAACCAACCATCCACTTCTCCATATATGAATTAGGCAGTGGAAGAAAAAAATAAAAATCTCAGCTACCCTTTAGTGTGGGAATTATTTTAAAAAGGTATTCTAGCCTTTACAGGTCCACTTGGCTTTCCTACAGAGACTGAAATCTGAGAACATAACCAACAGGTTAGGTCCAATAGGATTGTTGCCCTTGAAGGAAGGAGATGGATTCCATTCCTTTGCAGGCTCAGAATGGAGAGCTCTGAGCATCCTTGGTGAGTGGACTGTGCATATCATGCGTTTTTGCCACAGACAGCAGTTCTGGTTGGATGACAATGCTAGTCTTGGAGCTGGAGAAGAGCAATCATTTGCTGGTGCTTGGCATACTCCTAATTGCTCATGTTAAATTTATTTTAAAATGTCACATACTATGTACCCTCTAAGGAATGCTTTCAGACTAACAATCTTAGCCTCTGTCCTGATAAAACCCTACTTCAAGAACAAGTTAAAGCATTGAAAGTGTATTTCTGAGATTTTCTATGAGTGAACAAACATAGAATGCATCACAAATTAAAGTATTAAATGCTCATGAGCACAAAAGCCATAACCTAACTTATGGCTACTAAAAACCATTAGGTAATCCTTGTGAGATATTGTTTCACATATGCCTTGCCACACATTAATCCTTAATAAATAAGCAATTTTGGCAACTAAGTACTGTTTTCTGTGGAAAATATGATCTAATTGTTTAAAAACATTTACATATTCATATTTCCAAATGATTAAATAGATTAAGGTACTTTTCTTATACTTATTTTGTTTCTGTATATTTTTTTGCCATACTGGGGATTAAACTCAGGGGTGCTCTACCACTGAGCTACATCCTCAGCCCTTTTATTTTGTTTTGAGACAGGGTCTCATCAAGTTGCTGAGGCTGACCTTGAACATGTCATCCTCCTACCTCAGCCCATATAGGTATATGCCACCATGCCTGGCTATGATTTTATTTTTAATAGAAGAAATAGAATTTTAATTTTAACATTTCTGTGTCCTCTTGTAGACAGACTGTAACTACATTTATCAATTTTGTAAACTCTGGTATTTTATTGGCAAGTTATTTATACATATTTAGCATGATTACCAATTTATTTGGATTTATTTCTAGCCTACAATTTGTAAAAACTTATCTTGATTTTTCTATATTCCTTTTTCTTTTTTTTTAGTTAATTTTAAAAATTCTATCTGTTTCCTCTTCTGCCAGATTGGAAATTATGCATTCTACTTCCATTCTTTTAGTACGTAGAAAATTTAACATGCACATTTATCTTAAAGTCTAATCTTAGTTTGTATTTCTGCCCTTTTCATGACTAACATAGAAATATTTTAACTCTCTTCATGCTTTATTATTATTGTCCAGTACTTTAATTCTACCTTAATTCTTTCATTTCTTTTCTTGCTATTATTTATTATATTTGACTCTTCTTTTCTGGATTAAATCTCTTTACAATTTGGTAAGATCCTATTGGTATTAAATTCTTTCATTTTTTGGTTGTTTGAAATGTTTACTTTTACCCTCATCCCTGTATGATAGATCTGCTGGGTTTAGGGTTTAGAGTCTCCCCATCCCCCAATCCTTTCTAGGTATTATTCTACTGATTTTTGGCCCTATTGTATTTTTGTGTTGTTGTTGTTTGTTTGTTTTGAGAAGTCTTTTGCTAGTTAATCTGATTGTTAACATCATCTCTTTGGTGTTTTCCACAGATGTGTCTAGCTGTGGACTTAGGTTTACTTATCTAGCCTTGAATTTATTGTGCCTTTCAAATTTGAAGCCCATGTCTTTCAATGACTTGGAAAATATGTAGCCATCTTTTAAAAAATATTTCTTTTCCTCACATTGTTTTTTCTTCTAAGTCATCCATTAAACATTTCATGGGGGCATTTAAATACTATTCTTCATGTCACTTCAGCTCTCTTGGTTTTAGCCATTTTGATCTTTCAGGTAATCTCATCAGTTCTATCTTCTAATTCTCTAATTACTGATCTATGTCTACCTTTATAAACCTGCCTGGTAATCTTTTTTAATTTTAATGTCTACATATTATTTCTTCATTTTAATGTCTATATATTTATTTCTAATACTTTTTAGTTTGATTATAAATATTCTTAGTCTTTTTTTGATAATGATTTGTTCTTTTGTTGACTACTTTATAGTTTGTATGCTAAATTATTTTTAAAATCCTACATCCATAAGTTTTTGTTATTTTAATTTCTTATGGATCTGTTTGTACTATTGGTTGCTTTCCCTATTTTTCCTTATCATATTTATTTAATTGTATGTCTTATAATTTTGATTTGCGCATTTACATTTGACTGAGTGTTTTTCTGGAAATTCTGTGAGGCCTATATGGAGATTGTGTGCATTTGGAAATTATTGCCGCTGTTTCTATAAAGAGTAGTTTTCTACCATCTTGATACTTCACTTAGGTTAATTACCCTATCTGGCAATTTCTGATTTTAAAATTCTTGGGTTTCTCACCTTCAAATACTTAAGAGCATTTTTTTATCCTACAAGGAGGACAGATTTAGACAAATTAATTTCCTATTACATTCCTTTTTAGAAGGCAGGTTTGTTTTTGAGGTTTACTTTTTTATTTTTAAGTATATCCCCTATGGATGTTCACTTTATGGAAGGTCTCAGTTTCAACTTCTGGTTCTTGCAAGCCCAGGATTTGTGTCTAGTATTTATTAAAACACAAGTAATACTTAATTCTCTGGTCTTATGCTTTTACTAAATTTTTGAGCACCAAAATTTCCTTTCCTTTCTTTTTTACAAGCTCCAAACATGTTGTTTCACATTTTACCCAGTGTAACTGGTTTTGTGGTGGAAGGTTTTTCAGGTTATATAGGTCTGCTGTATTTCATAAATTCTATGGATGTCCATGTGGATGTATGCCTACAAAGAATATACCTTTTAAACTTGAAGAATCTTCCGTCACAAAGTTAAAATACTATGTATTTTAAACAACTGTGCAGGAATTGTCAGTGACTTAATATGTTGTCAGGGTTGTATTGTATGTGAAACAGCTGAGAATATTAGGAGTTATTTTTTATCATACCAACTGAGGCTCTCGTATCAGATTCACACAGAAGTGTGTTTATTAGTAAGCCATATATTAATTAAGTGTATAACTTTGTATATTGGCCAAAAACATACATATTTTCCCAGTATAATCAGAAAAATGTGTCATCTATTATAGTAAAAATGGGGAAAAAAACAGCAAACTTTTTAAAGCTTACAAATAGCTGTTTTTCTGAGCCTGGGTTCTTTCAATTAGTAGCAGGATTCTACCATTGTCAAGAGTTACAATTCACCGAAAGGGCATAAGGAAAAGCTCAGTTTTCCGAAATTCTTATTGTTATGGAGAAGTCCTGGTATAATAATTTCAAGAAGAAAATGTTGACTAAAATCAAAATATGAATTACCCCAATAAGATGTCCTAAAATATAAGTAATACCTAGGAGAGTAGACTTCAGGAATCATTCAATGTCCTTACTGAGACTATGGGTACAAATGAGATGTGTGCACGCTAAGTATATTGACTTGTCTGAAGGAAAACTGTCACACATAGACCAATACCAATTACCATTTTTCAGAAGTATAAAGTGACCTAACCTTTTGAAAATTTCCATCTTAACCCATTAACTTCTAATTCTATAAATATTTCCACAAAATTGACACAAGAGCACTAAAATAGGTTGGAAATCAAAATCAAGAATTTATATATTTGACTATATTAACTAATATTATTATATAATAAGAATATCAATAGTAATTTAATATTGTTTAATATTAACATTAAGTGATTTATATAGTTATATTGAATATTATATAATTTTGTTATATATTATATAACTTTATTTAAGTTTTTAATATGTGTTTCACATCTGGGACAATGGGACAAAGTAGGTTAAATCTACCTGTCAGAGGTACATGGTGATTTTACTTACACAAAACCTCTTCCCTAGCACTAGAACGTGCATAACATCCAGAACTTGGCTAAAGATCATACCTCATTTTTTTCTTTGAGTTTTGTGATCATAACAATCACAGGGCTGTCTTCCTGCCAAATCATCTGCCAGAAGTCATTCACAGTGTTGATCATGGGACCCTGCGTGGCAATGAACGCTTTCTCCTTGCCACTGTAGCCCTAGTTGGAGTAAAGAGACAAACATATTGTCTTTTAAGTGGATGCCTTGCAGTGAACGTTTAGGGGAAAGATCTTTGGCTGTGCTGGTCCAAAGGCAACATGGTTGCAAGAGCTTCATCGATTCTAGCACCATGATGCATGTGGCTGTTTTCCTAGCAAGTTCAGCAGGGCATTTGGTACTAAGGGTTGTAATGCTCCATCCTCACCAGAGCACCTGTGTGGAGACCGTAGTCAGGGACTAAAAGGAGGACTCATTGTGGAGGATTCAAACAGGGTTGACAAACTACAACAAACAGATACCCTTGTTAGCAACCAATTGAAATCAAACTCTTGAGAGGGGAAGAAAAGCAAAACTAAACCTAAAATCAATAATTCAAAGTATGTCAACATGCTCACCAGAAAGAAATTTCTATTTATTTACTTACCCTAATATAATTAGCATTGATGTAGGTGCTCAGTGAATCAGTTACATTCTTTGGCCTTAAACACACTCTGCTGTGGGGATCTAATGGAGAAAACAAGAAAAAAATACATTAAATAAATATACTCTTTTAAAATTTCTTAAAACACCTATAACCTGCAAGTGGCACACCTGTTAACTTATACACTGATTGTCTCGCATGTGCCAGTGTTAGCCCTTTATACATGTTGTGTTCATCTCTTGAGCCATCAATGTTTACTGAGGGACCTTTGGGCCCATCTTATATTTGCTACTGACATAAATCTTGTCCATGAGGAAGAGATGATGAGTTTATACTTCATGTCATTTTTCATGGGCTTTTGATACTTGACCCCATCTCTCATGTATATCCCTCTCATTTTCTTGGCATTTGGAATTTGAACCAGGTTTCGGTCTTCCTATTTTTCTTCTATTCCTTCAGAGGTGAATCATTTCTTCATATTTCATGATCTCATCTTCCCTGGACCCTCGGGGCTCAACCTGGCTTTGCTTCATGAGCTTGGACCCTGGCCAGAACCCCTGATTTCCTGAGATAGACAAGCTATTTCACTATGTGCCGGACACTGTCTATCAGTGTGGGGATGGAGGGTAGAGAAAACCAACAAAAGAGGGAGCTTTTAAAGAGAAACACAATTCATTTCAGTGAGTTCCCAGTCTGTTCATAAAATTGCCAACAGCCTGTGCTGATTACCTAATGGATGTCAGAGTCTGTTCACAATACTTTACAGGTGTGATGTTGTTTAGTCTTCATAAGTCATTCATAAAAATATCTAAATTGAAACCCCCATCTTTCAAATAGCAAACAAACAGAGAAGTTAAATCACTTGTCCAAGAGTACACAGTCAGGAAGAAAGTAATGGAGTCCGGCTCTGAACGTCTGCTATCTACTCTAGAGCATCCTTAGTGACTATGCCATGTTGCTTCCCTAATGTTGGCAGCCACACAAACTGATAATTACATTCCACATGTTACATCCTAGGAGTTGCCTAGTTTCTTCCTGAAATAATAGAAAATTCAGTGCTTTTCAGCATCCCTTCTCAGTGGAAGGTGGTGTAAAAACTGGGCTGCAGCAAGGAAGCACCCCGCCTTCTATACGCATATCCTGAAGTAAGACAGTCTGGGTGTAAGACAAGGAGACAATCTCTTTTATTCACAGGCCAAGCTGAGAAAATCATAGATAAAGTGAGGTAGGGAGAACTAGAGGAAGAAAGTTGCGTAGAATACGTGTGAGTGGGAATCAGAGGTAATTGAAAATGTAACAAATCTGGCACAACCAACATAGATTTAATATTTATTATTTAAATTTATATTACATTTAGCTTCACATATAATTGCTATTAAAGATAATAAAAGCTATAACTGGTTTTTTAAAAAAAGACAAGTCAGCCCATAAGATTAGGAGTGGTGTGGTGTGAAAATACAGCCACAAATTCTTTGACACTCTGTCTATAAAAAAGTAGAGTCCCGTTCACATTCCCTAAAGTGTGGGCAGAAATGAATGACTCGCATATAATGAATGGAATGTGACAAAGTTGACAGAGCTACCCAGGTCCTAAAGGATATACCACTTCCTCTTTGCTTTCTTTCTTGGGTTGTTTGCCCTGGAGGAAGCTGTCTTGTCTTGAGGGAGCCCAAGTAGCCAAACAGCACAGCCAAAATGAGGGAGCCATCATGGAAGGAGATCCTTTAGCGCAAGTCACGCCTTCAGCTGACTGCACCCCTGCTCAAGGTCTCAACAGAAACTTCACACATGATCCTGTACCAGAACTATCCAACCAAGCCAATTCCTGATGCATGGAAACTGTGAAATGTTTATTGCTTTAAGCCACTAAATTTCAAGATAATTTGTTATATAGCAGGTAATAGGTAATATGAGGAAAAATAAGGAGGCCATCAACAAACACTGGGGTGACAATACCATGGTTATCATTGTACTCACTGTGGGCTGAATGTATGCCAGAGAGAGAGCAGCTATCATCCTTTTATGCATTCTGTCACCTAATTATCATGGCTTTATAAAGTAGATACTATTAACATTCTCTTTATCTAGATTAGTTAATGGAAGCATAGAAGGGTTAGGTAACTCACCCGAGGTCATGTAGCTCAGAAGAAGTAAAACAGAGAATGAACCCATGTTATCAAAGTCAGAGCCATAAAGGCCATTATCAAAGGTGATGTTGAAAATATAAAGCTAAATTTCACTCATCAGTCCATAGGGTGTTTGAAATGAAGACATATCTTAGAAGTAATAGGAGCTTCTATTCAGGGATGGATAAAACGGATTTGATCTCTAAAATATCTGGTTTTAGGAAGAGAAGCCCCAATTCTGCTTGAAATTACAGCATGGCACGTGAAGACCAAAATGCTGATTGGATAAGGCACAGGTATAACAGCTCCTGGTCCTGTCAGATGTAAGCAATCACAATCCAGGAGATGTCAATCAATCCTAGAAATCAGTGGGAACACCTCTTGGTAATGCCATGCTTCATAGTAGCTGGACTTCTTTCTTCTTCATCTAAAACACATTGCACAAGTTCCTGGTGTGTTCTTTTGGATGATCTAAAGGAAAAAGGATGACTACAGGGTACTATGAGGACTTGATAAGGACTAGTTGAGTCAGGATAGTCCACAAGGGACTGTGGACTGGGCTCAGCAACATGGAGCTCTCTCTTGGGATGGGGGCTTCCAGCTTTTATTTGAATTCCTCCTGAAGGGTTGTGTTGGGGAATATGATCCTGAAGCAGACTACCCTCCTTAGAGCAGAGAATGGGCCCTGGCAATGTTTCCTAAGTTAGCTTATCACCTGGAGCCCTCACAGTGCAGGTTCTAGGAGTCAGAAGCTGGCACCTGTCACTCAAATACACCTCATTTCCTCCAGATCTGGTGAAGTCGTGGCAGCTCTCTATATTTCCTACAACAGCAGTAGCAGGGTACCTTCATGTGCACAGGCCATTTTCCATAAAGAGCTTGTGCCTGACTTTGTTTTCATGATGTTTTATCCATTTTTTTAAAAAAAGCATATCCTCCAAATATAAGCTTTAGTTCCTAGCCCCTCATCCCCATCTAAATTTATTCTTGTTGGTAAAACCTCTTGGTCTGAATAAAATTTACCAAGTCCTTCATAATGTCAAAGGGCTTGTGGTAGGCAGCTCTTTTGTTCTCTCATCTTTCCCCTTCCCTTGCCCTACCAAATTTCTTTGAATTCCTGTGAGCTGCATTTTAACATTCAGAGTGAAATGATTCCGTTTTTCTTTGCATATCTTTTGTCAACCATATGGATCAAAATTCTTTACATAATATAAAATTAGAAACAATCCGAAAGAGAAGCCACAGTGGAGCAAACAGCAGGATTCACTGAACATACTCCATTAATGATAGCAGAGAGGAGGGGACCTGACTGGGAGCTTTTGACTGTGCAGTCCCCTTAAACATCTTTCTGAGTGAGCATGTGTGGGGCCATCTGGCATTTCTGCTGTCATCAGCTGGAACACACAACAGCATTCATAGCTCACATACACACATGCAAGCGCGTGCACGCGCGCACCCCCACCCCC
>NW_025999853.1:36918139-36927484 GCF_001458135.2 Marmota marmota marmota | reverse complement strand
AAAAGACAGCTGTCTCCTGGTATTCACTCTCCCTCTTTCTTTAGTAACAAAATCCCACCCAGGTTCTGGCAGGGCCTTGGTATAATGCACAGCATTAGACTCCTCTAATTATTATCATCTCTTGCAATTAGTTGTGGCCACATGATTAAGTTCTCAATGTGAAAGGTGAGAGTCAGGGATGTGTGTGATTTTTACACCAAGGGAGTGAAGTGAAGGGTAATGTTCTCCTTCTTCCACTCTCACTTCATCCTGCTGCTTAAAACATGGTTGCAGTGACCAGCATCTCAGTGTGCAAGGAAGCCAAGGCCCTGGGGATGGCAAAATAACCAGAGAGAAGAGTTGAGATGAAGGATGTGGCAAAGCCACCATACCACCAGGAAGCTTATACCTGGAGGGAAATGCACTTTCAATTTATTTAAACCATTACTATTTTGGGTGTGTTTAATGAGATACACACACACACACACGAATTAATTTCTATTAGAAATAGTTAAAATTTATATATATATAAATTTTGGAAAAAGATATCAGAAAGGGATAGTATTATCACGAATCAGTTCTGCTTAGGGAGGCATTAAACAGAGTAGGCGTATTCTATACATCCAGGTTTGGTGCACATTCAGAAGTTGAATTCAGGATTTCTTAGGGTCAAAGTTCACATTTGCTAAGTAAAAGAAAAACATTTTGGTGATATAATAAAAGATATTCCTTTTAGTCTAAAATTAAGCCCCAGGTTCTACAGCATTGTCACCAAAATGCCTGCAGTGATTAGACCAGCCTGGATATCACTAAATTACCCACTGTACTGATTTCTTCTATGTTGTCTACAACAAACTGTTCCAAATCCATTCCCCTGTTTGGAAGAAGCTATCTCTAGTTACCATGTGTGACCACTAGTCACATGTGGCCATTGAGCTCTTGATATATGGCTAATGTGAATTGAGGAATGAATATTTTAATTACTTCAAATTCATTTAAATTTAAATTTATGTAGCCATATGTGGCTAGTAGTTTTTTTCCTGGACAGTGAAGGCCCAGAGGATGAAATCCAAGTTTCTTACTTAGTAGAGCACAGCAGGTCTTCAGTGACATTTTCTCCATAGGCACTTTCCCACATGTACCTTTTGACCTAGCTCCATGGATCTAGGGCAATCACCCAAACATTCCATGACCTTATAGGTTCCAAGCATTTGCACATATTGCACCCTGTGCCTTCTCTGCCTGGTAAAGTAGTCTTTCCCAATTATTCAGGGCTCAGTTCTAATGATATGTCTTTCCGAGACCCTCGCTGGCCTTACCAGACAGCACTAGCCATTCAATATTTTGCTTAGACTCCCTGCATTTTATTTCAGTATTTATCATCCTTCATTTTGAGTGCTTAAATTTCTGCCTACCCTGAAGGATTGTGGCAAATCTCTTGAGGGCAAAAAGTTGTATGTAATTCACTTTTGTATCCTATATCATTTCTGTCTGGTATGTGTTCAAAGAAAGTTTAATACTAGAATTAATTTCTATTAGAAATAGTTAAAACATTGCTTTTGACTTTCCAGATTTTTTTCTTTTCTAAGAAAATGAAACAAGCAAACTTTCATTCCTTTTAGTATCCACTGATTATTAGAAATTTCCATAAATGCCCTAAACCACTCAGGCTTGAAAAGAGTCCCAGTGCCTTCAGTTTTTGTAATGCTTATGATGTATATGATTTACTAGGAACCCGATCTTATAACTATGTAGAAGCGATTCCATGTCAAGCTAAAGTTTATGTTGGAAATTAGTAATTCATAGTAATTTCCAAGTATTTAGAGGTTTTCAAATACTTTTTTTTATCTTTAAAGCAAGAACCCAATATATGACTGAATAGGGGAAAATGTAGATTTCCAACTAAAGCTTTTTAATATATTGGGTTAGACTATTAAAACAGCTGAGGATTAAAAATATACTTTACCACCACCATCATCATCATTTTCATCCCTACCTCCACAATTTTATTAATGTTATGCATTTAAGTCTACATATTAGTCAAATTCACTATGATAATTTTAACCAAATACTTCTGAACTATGTTAAATACTTAACATAGCATTTATGATACATCAGGGTAGAAGCAATAATAATTACACATATTATTTGAATACTGATCATTATTCCTCTCTTTATTTTGCTCTGCCCTTTTATTTTTCTTCTCCCCTCCTCTTTTTTTCTTATTTCCCATAATTCTTTTTTCCTTATTTCCCTTCTTTTCTCCTCCTTGTTCATGTATCTTTTCAACTTTATTGGACATAAATATAGATGTGTTTCACCAAGTCTGTATTTAAATTTGTTCTGTCAAACTTATATTTATGAAATTTCCTCACCTTGGTCTCTCTAAAATATATGCTGTAATCTTAAATTTTCCATTTAACAGACAAAATGATACCTGGATCCTGATGTGACTAACATTATATTAGATTTTATCAAAGGTTAGTCTGTGTCAAAATTTTCCCCCAGGAAGAAGTGCATTTGAGCTTTGAAGTCAAGAGATAAATTGGTTAGATGGGGAAAAATATATCACTGTAGCATGTGAACAAAGCCGGGGATGAAAAGAATGGTTTCACAGACTAATCAACATAAATCGGGAAATGGGAGGAAAGGAAGGAATTGGTTATATCTTTAACAAAAGAGAGAGGATACCAAGCCCGCACTGTCTAATGCAGTAGCCAATTAGTCATATGAAGCTAATTAATTTATCTAAATATGAAATAAAATTTAGAAATCAGTTCCTCTAGCTGCATTAGCTATAATCTTCAAGTGTTCACTTGCTACAAATGGTTAATGGGCTATCATATTGGAATTATATAGAACATATCCATAGCTGTAGAGAGTTGATGGTGATTATATAGAAGATCACTTGTAAAAAGCACATGAAAATTATAAAAGAGGGCTCTTGAATACTATGCTTTTGAACCTTTGAACCCTTCTATACATAGAAGAGCATTTTCCATAATTTATTCTGGAACGATGGATTCATCATCATTTAGTTAGGGAGGGAAAACAGAAACCAAATCGTATTATTTATTGGAACTTTGCTTGTCATTTTACATACAATATCATTTAATTCTTCCAATGTCCTTGGAAGCTAGTATTATTATCTCTTGTTTTTAGGGATGAAGAAAAGGATGACAAAGGAACATTCAGTAGCCTGTTACAAATTGTGAATGTTTTTTAGTGGAGTAGGAAATAATCTAACTCAATCTGTTGCCTTCAAGAATGGTTCACTTGTTTGAATATCTACCTTGTACTAAGTACTTAATATAAAAATATAAAAGCATAATTTAAGTTAAAACATAACTAGATACTACATTTTTAAGTAAAAAAGCATAGTCAGAGTAAACAGTGTTCTTTAATTTTGTATGTATTGTCTTATTTTTGTATAAGTGAAGAAGTGCACATAGTTTTTATTATTTTACTTCATTGGGTGCTAATAATTTTATATTGTTATATGACTGGGCTTTTTCCCTACTGCTTTTGAGATTTTGGATAGACGTATTTTATGACTAATATTTATTTATATTACAAAATAATTTGACATAAACTTGACTTTAGCACTTCAATCTACCATATACAGTGTTCTGAACCAGGCTAACATTGTCCTGTCCTCAGAAAAATAGTTAAAATTGAATGAGTTCTTAGTATCTATGTACTAAAAAAAATCCTCAAAATTATATGGCATTACTGTTGTGTTCAAACTACCAAAATTTTAAATGTAAAAGGAGTTTATTGTAGGTTAAAACAATAAAAACAAACATAATGTTTCAAATCTTGGTCAATGGCGAATTATCAACTAACTTAATGTTTTAAATTTATCCGTATTATATTCTAAAATAAATCATAAAGAACAGCTTTGCCTATTTCATTTCAGTCTCTCATAATAATTTTCAGCCAAGAGTGTGGCTTGTCAAAACTCTATTTGCTAAATAATATTTCGTGCAACAAGGTTGGGTGGGATATTTGGGCTACAAGCACTTTCAACAGAAAATCCATCATTCCAAACATCAGTTGTCAGCACAGGTGCCCCTGGTTGAGAAAACGGTCCACCCAGTTCTGGGAATGGAAAAGCTGACACAGGGTTGTGGCGCAGTTGTCTAATATCATCAGGGCAGGAAACAGAGAAGGCTGAACTTTGAAATAATCCTAGTAATTTCCAAATCCTTCTGAAATTAGACGGCAGTTCCTGTATACATAATAATTGTGGTGGATGAATTACTTAACATTCAGTATATTTTAGATGAAAATTTTAGCAGTGAAGAGAGAACCAATTCTTACACAGAGCACATTCATCCCTTTTAGCTAGTTGTAGTCATAGCATGTCTTTTGACAGTGATTAGAGCTGAGGTAAATAGATTTGCCTATACAGGCTAGTTAAAATGTTGGTGTGGAGTGACTAACAATGCATTTCAATTCCACCAAAGGGGCGGCCTGGAGACGCATTAACAGTGTTAATAGTAACTCTGGGCTGGGGTTCTAGCTCAGTGGTAGAGCACTTGCCTTGCATGTACAAGACTCTGATTCTGATCCCCAGCACTGCGAAATCAAACAAACAAAAAACCCCAGAAATTCTTCAACTGCTTGAGTTTAAGTGCTTATGATAAGTATGGAGAATTTATTTGCTGTTTTATAAGTGAATTGATGGAATTGAAACTATTTCAATGTCAATACTTCAAATAAATCTTTGTAGCTCCATCTTTGCAGAGTTGTTGCCATCAGATGTTTACGGATTTGGCCAAAACCCCAACTATATCTGTTTGTTGAGTGATGGAAAATATTACTTCTTCAAAATGTTTTTGCAGAATTAATTCCTCAGTGCTTCCTACGCTCCTGTACCTCTTACACCATAGCTCTATTCTAGCTCTATGACATTATTACTCATTTACATGTCTCTCCTCTCCAGTCCATGAGCTCCTTGATCCTACTGTTTCTCACTCCTTATGGGTCCCTGGCCTCCATCTCATTGCTTTATACTGATAACTTTCATGCAGTCAATTTTAGCTTGAATGTAATTTATAGTATCTCAAAGTGTGGTCCTGGTATCAGTTGTATCAGAATCACCTGGATATTTGCTAGAAGCAGTTTCCTGGGCTCAAGGGCACACCTACTTAAACAAAACCTCAGGGACTGGGCACAGGGTGCTAGATTTTCAACACAGATGATAGGTGATTGTTATGCACAGTGGTAATAATATCACTGAGATATAATTCACATTCTATACAATTTGTCCACTAGCATGCCACCACAGTTATTTTTTCCGCTCCAGCATCCTGAAAATATCATCATGACCAATTTTATAATATTTTCAGTATTCCCCAATAAACTCCATACCCTTTAGCAGTCATTCCCATTCCACTCAACACTGGGAAACCACTGATTTGCTTTCTGTCTTCATACATTTGATTGCTGGACATTTCATACAAATGGAATTATAAAATATGATGTGTTTATGCTGTTTTCTTTCATTTAGCAAAATATTTTTAAAGTTTATCCATTTCTAGTATATATTAGTATCTGGTTTCTTATTATTCATTCCATGTAAATTCAGAATACTCATATAAAATATGAATTTTGGATATACTGAATTTCATTTCCTGTTCATCAATCAATGGACATTTGTGTTATTCCCACTCTTTGGATATTAATAATGTTGCTATGAACATTTTTGTGTATTTTTTTTGTGTGGACACATGTTTCATTTCTCTTGGATGTATACTTAGGAGTGGACTGGTTGGTTCATAAAGTAACTTGAGGTTTTACCTTTTGAGGAACTACATACTACTTTCCTAAGTAGCACTTAGTAATCCTATGAGCGATGTCTGAAAAGGTTACAATTGCTGTACATCCTTGCCAATGTTTTTTATTGTCTATCATTTATATAATCATCTTAGTGGATATGAAATGACATAGCATTGTGATTTTGATTCTCTGATGGCTAATGATGGTGAGCATCTTTTTATATGTTTATTGGTTATTTGTTTATCTTCTTTGGAGAAGGCAGACTTCTATTGAAGTCCTTTGACTATTTTTAAATTGGGTTGTCCTTCAATAGTGAATTGTAGGAGTACTTTATATACTGTACTTACAATTCCTTTTTAAATACATGATTTGAAAATATTGTTTTCTATTCTGTGGGTTGCCTTTTCTCTTTCTTGATAGTGTCATTTGAAGCATACTTTAAAATTTTATGTAGTTTAATTTATTCTTCTTGGTTTATTGTACTTTTCATGTCAAATTAAAGAAACCATTGACTAATTGAAGATCATGAAGATTTATACCTTTTTTATCTTAAGATTTTTATTTTTTTAGCTCCTATGTAACATGTAGGTATCTGATCCATGATATAAGGTAGGGTTCAATTTCATTTTTTGGTAGGGGGGGGCGTGTTGTTTTAACATTATTTGTTGAAAAGATGCTCCTTAACCTATTGAATTATCTGATAACTCATGCTAAAAATCAATTGGCCATAATGTGTAGGACAATAAAGTTTTAGAGTCATGTATCTACTGAAATTGTGAGCAGATCATTATAATATAAGTAATATAGAATGAAATTATTTACTTCACACGACTTTAATGGTTATTATTAGTTTGATATATGGCTGTAACTCCAAATTTGGGCATTGTGAGGATTGGAAATGGTGAAGCCAAGGTTAATGAAAAAGGCTTGCCCTGTGCTTTGCAGTGCAAATTACTGAATCAAGAAACTTACTTGGCAAAATGGTCTTATAGCGATTTTTAGTTCCATGACGTGGAATGTCAATTTCTTTGGGATCCACAAAGTTCATTGGTATTTCCTGCAAAAATAAATGATATCAAATTCGTATATCTAATGCTGACACAAAGAAAATCTTCACAGGGGGCCATTTGATCCATGCTGTATTGGACTTCAAAGTCCTTTATAAAACAACAGACTGCCACCTCTGGCTGACCCACACCCTTCCTTTCATAAACATGCTGGGTGCACCCTGTCAAGCTGACTTCTAAGAAGCAGTGCTCTGTGTCAGAAAGCATTATGTTATATGTAGCCATTAAAGAGCCATAAAATGCTTAGATTTTAAGAATCATGTTATGACACAATTGCTGGAATGACATAGATAGCTGAAAAGTAGATTTTTTACAAGGCGTTCAGGTTTTTAAAAAATCTTTATGTAAGTATAGTACCAAAAAAACTCACTCTGGTGGATCCTTCTTTAATATTAATTATGGATTTTTTAATAATGATTAAAGCCTCCCTCCCAAAGGGGCACATATCAAAGAGTTTTTGTTGTTGTTGATTCAAGCAATGATGACATATTGTTTTTTTTTTTTAATTAAGGAAAAGCTTATAGTTGGATTATTTCGTTTGTGCTTGTAAATATAATATGTTTTAATGAAGGGTATACAGATACTTTCTCTCACTTAAGAATATAAATGTCCTTATTTGGTCAGAATATATGTCATAGGTCTCAAATGATTAGAGAGAGCACAATTAGAATAGAAGTGTCTCTACATGAAGGCATTAGACATGAAAATGTGAGCATTTTTAGCTAATAGGGACAAAGAAAGCAATGGGCAAGAATTTTCAAAAGAACCCCAACAAATATTTTAGGATTTGGTTAATCAAAATAGTATGTTTTCCAACATAAAATTATCCAAAGGATTGCTTAAGTAAGGTTAATGTGAAATAAAATAACTTTTGTGTTATTTAATGCCTGATAAGTATAAATTCCTCTGATCACATAAAATAATATTTTATTACTTAATTTACTCCAATGGAAAATACAGCTCAACATACTAATATTCTTTGAAATGAAAGAACTCATCTATAAATTAATTCAAATTATCCCAGTTTTCAGTCAATCTGAAACTTTGAGAAAAGTCAGACTATATTATGGATTTGAGGCTTGGTCTGCAGAGCAGAGCAGCTTACTTTCCATTAACTTCTGTTATTTTAGATTTTTATAATATTCTCTGATCCACCTACATGTTTTAACTTCTCAGTTCCAAGTTACCAAATGACCTAAATCGTTGAACGTTCAATAGAAAACACATGTTCATGCCTGATCATTTTAAACAGGTCAGTCTGTTTTGGCAAAGCCATTAAGTAGGTAATATCTTTATTCCTTACTTTTCTTTCATTTTACCTCCTGTTTTATGACACACACACTGACAATCTGTCATCTTCCAGCATTTTCCCTCTCTTGGATATTCCTTGTTGGCCTTACCTGTCCTTTCAGGGAAGTAGGTTATGCTAAAAGCTTATTTCACAAACAAAGGCCACCTTGGTTCTAGAAAAGAATACTAGGTGTGCCTTTGGTTAGCTGTGTGATCACTGGCTGGTTCTTTTATCCCGGTAGGTCTCATTTTCTTCTCATATAAAAATATGACACACAGCAGAGTATAATTTTTAAAACCTCCATGTTTGTATTTGACTTAAGACAATTAATAATAGTTGATAGGGCTAACAGTTGATTTGTCTGTACTAGATCTTTTGCCTTAGCATGGCTGCAAATATTTAAACTGATCCTGGAATTTACTTTATTCAATTTACTTTATTCAACCTATGTGGCTTAAGGTATATGACTGATTTAAGATGCAAGTTGATCTACCAAATAAATATTCCCTTTGGACAACAATTAAACCCAAGAAGTCTAATCTGATGCCTGAATCCAAACTCTTTGGGTATATATATATGTTGTTATGCATTAAGTTATCACCTAGAATATTGATAGGTCCAAAACACTTGGTTTTCTTTCTGTGTTCTTTCTTTCATTTAAGATAAGCACCATATGCATCCTGTTGGTTAAGACAAAAAAAAAAAATGGATATCAATCCTGACTTCTTCATTACTTCTGGCTACCTTTTGTAGGCTTAAAAGATTCTCTTTGTAGGTTTATAGATTCTCTCCATTTTCAAAATAGAGTGTGATCTTTTTAAAATAGAAGTTTAAATGCATATGTGATTCTAAAAAATATTTTTGAGGCTCAATTTATGCCACTTCTCATCTTGATTCCGGTGTTCCTGTTAAATTGAATTGTGGGAGGCCATCCTCACACGTGATTTGAGTTACCTCCCTGGCTGGGTGAGAGGCGCTTAGACACAGCTGTGTCAGAGCTATTCCCCAACCTTCTCCAGGTCTGAGGGCTTGTCCGTGCAGAGGCGTGTCTGGCCACTACCCCAAGACACAATCATCGCCCCTGACCTTGGGATGCTGCCCCCTTAACCTTCATTGGATGGGATTTTCCCTGGAATTTTTTGTTCCCCAATACAATAAAAGTCCACTCCCTGCGTGTTTGTTCTCTCTCTCTCTCTCTCTCTCTCTCTCTCTCTCTCTCTCTCA
>NW_025999853.1:36763098-36918130 GCF_001458135.2 Marmota marmota marmota | reverse complement strand
GTGTATATATATATATATATATATATATATACACACACACACACACACACACATATGTATCTATATGTATATATACATATAGATACATATATGTATATATATACTTTTTATACATATATATGTGTGTGTATATATATATATATATATATGTATTTTTTAGCTTCTGAGTGAATCCTTAGCTTCTGTCTCCACCATTGCTTTATATATAGATGCATGTCTACGTGGAAATGTATATATGTACTGCTATTTAACTCTGTGGTGACCTATAAGAAACTGTAGAGATCACAGGCCTGTAAACTAAGCTCCAATTTATCTTCCCTTTATAATTACACTCCTTTTTTTGGGAAGTGAGGTGGGTCTCTTTCAGTATAAAGACCCCAGTATCCTGGGTGGAAGGTGTAAGTGATTCTTACAGTTAAAATAGCTGTAAGGAACATAACAGTAAAATAACATGTGACAGTGACAGCAAGGCTGTTCCTATAAAATAGTATGTGAGAGACTGAGGGTCAAAGACAGAGACTGCATTCATACTAATTGGTGGATTTAAAGGGATCTTTGGTGTGTGTCTGGAGATTAAATATGGTGCCAAATGGTTGGTGTTGCATAGGAGGGAACAACAGATCAAAGCAAATAAGAGTAAAGACAGTAAGAGTAGATAGTAGGCCCAGAAGGTTAATCCCTCCAAATTGTGTTCTCTATACTTGCTATGTATTGGATTGCCACATCAGGAGATAGTTAATCGATTAGAGCCTAATTTTTTTTTGGTGTGTGTGTGTGTGTGTGTGTGTTGCTGGGGATTGAACCCAGGGCCTTGTGCATGTGAGGCAGGCACTCTACCAACTGAGCTATATCCCTAGCCCTAGAGCCTAATTTTAAACAATGGAAAAGTATGAGAATATAAAACCAAAAATCCACTGAACAAAAAGTTGCAGCTTCAGTGCAATTCTAGTTCAATAATTGTTTTTAAAGAATAATATCATTTTATTGTTTATTTTTGCATTTGCTTATTTATTAAATAAATAAAAAAATATTGTGCTGGGGATTGAACCCATGGCCTCAGGCGTGCTGGGTAAACACTGTACCCCTCAGCTATACTCCAGTGTTATTTTAATCTCTAAATAGTTTTAATTTCTTCTTATTCTTGATGGTCATTTAAGTACTTGAACATTAATATTCCTTATTAATGTCTAACTATACAACATGGAACTTAGAGATGGACTTCTAATGGTTGGGATTTCTTGATTCTTTCTTTGAGAGAAACACTGCAGTAATTTTTTTCCTAAATATTTCACAGATGATTTTGCTGTTGGTTTGATCATGTCTGTGTGTAAGTCCTGTGTTACCCATTTGCACATTTATACATACATATCACCTTATTTATTACACTATTACATGTTGTTAAAGATATTATTCCAGTGTATTCTTTCCTATTTTCCTATTGAATTTATCAAAGCCTGTGATATGGATGTAGGTCTTTCAAAATAATCACTTGTACTCTTTCTTAATTTTGTACAATTTTGACATTGTGTATTTCAGTCAATGTGTCAATTGAAGAATTAAGAGTGATATATCTTAACTGTAGAGCTTATCAATGTTTCTTTCCTATTAATTTTATATTTGTTCTCACATCTGACTTTTAAAAATTTTAATATTGACATGTCTGGCTTTTATTTTGGAGTGTCTCTATGTTTTCTCATCTTATTATTATTCTTTTTTAATTAATTAATTATTTTTAATTTTTTTATTTGTTCTTTTTAGACAGTAGAATGTATGTTGACATATCATATATATATATGGAGTATAACTTCCCATTCTTGTGGTTGTACTTGATGTGGAGTGACACTGGTCGTGTATTCATATATGAGCATAGAAAAGTTATGTCCTATTCTTTCTACCATCTTTCCTATTCCCATCCCTCCATCCTTCCCTTCATTCTCCTTTGTCTAATCCAGTGAAATTCAATTTTTCCCTTTTGAATTATTGGGTCATTAATTAGGGAAAAGCATTCTGAACGCCTCATAAAATAATGCATATTTTATAGAGGGATGAGTGTCTCTCCCCTCCACTTTTTAAATTTTTTGGTTGTTGTTAGTGATATCAGCAGGGCTTCTTGTGTTTCTTAATAGGAGGTAAAGAGCTGAGGAGGAGCAAAGAATGGTTCTACTTTTAGACCAAGAATTTCAATATATTTTTCGTGGGAAAACAGTTTTTAAAGTTCCTTGATCCATTTCTTCTGGTCACTAATTTCATGAAAAATCTTTCCCAATTACAATAATGTTTTCTATTGGCCTTACCTTTTAGTATATTTGTGAGGATTTGACTTTTGCTGGTTTCAATAGATATTTTAGTAAGGAGTGGTGAGATGCTGTCTAAGGGGTTGC
This sequence comes from Marmota marmota marmota, assembly GCF_001458135.2. Classification (NCBI taxonomy): domain Eukaryota; kingdom Metazoa; phylum Chordata; class Mammalia; order Rodentia; family Sciuridae; genus Marmota; species Marmota marmota. The sequence goes on along the minus strand of NW_025999853.1, from coordinate 36,915,749 downwards.
TAATCACATGCCATTTTGAATTATGATTGCATTTAATTTTCAGCTTCAAAAGACAAAAGTGTCTACAATCTGTTAATGGAGTAACACCAGAGCCCCTCTAGGTTTAGTAGGTGGTGAGGTCTCTTCCACCCAGTTGGACAGTGCAGATACACAAAGGAGGAGTCATTTGAGTTGTGCCCTGAAGGTAAAGGTTCAATAGGTAAATTTTGGGGAGACAATTATTTCAGAGAGAGAGAGCGTGGAAGGAGAAAATGATAAGACAACTTAGAGAAATTACAGAGAAGCAGTTTGATCAGAAGTTCAGTTATGTAAAAAACATGGTTTGGAAATGGAAGTCAGAATCATTTATCCGAGATGAGAGGGAGGCAAGAGTTGAGAACCTCTAAGGCTACTGGAAGTCTGCCCAAATCCAGGAACGAAAGGATCAGAACATGGAGGTATGTCAACTTCTGTTTTGGCTTCCCAAGGCACTTCCTGCCCAAACCTGAGAGACCCCATGTCTAAGGTTCATTTGCTTTAGTGTGTAAGTAATAAGGGAGTCTGTGCTAAATTGAGACCCAATGTAGCGTTTTCATGTCAACTGAATTGTAAACTGTCATCCTGGCAAGGGAAGGAAGAAAGGAAACTAACATTTGTTAAATATTTATTATTTGCCAAGTATTATCATAAGGACTTTCACATATGGTAGCTCAATATTCATAGCCTTCTGCAATATTACTTCCCCTCATTTTACAGGTGAAGAGATCACCAGCTTAGAAACCCAACGTGGATGTATAACCGATGTGATTCTGCAATCTGTATACGGGGTAACAATGGGAGTTCATAACCCACTTGAATCAAATATATGAAATATGATATGTCAAGAGCTATGTAATGTTTTGAACAACTAATAATGAAAATAAAGACACCCAACGTGGAGCAAAGATTCAATCCAAGTTACAATATAAAATCTGAGCTCTTTCATCTTTGCCTCCCAAAGCAAGGAGTAGGGTGGGCAGAAAGTCAAGTCACTGGAATGCAAGTATTTGTACCAGTGTTCTGGTACAAACTTTATCTTTACAGGTAAACTTGTCTGGGCTCAAATCTTTCCTCTACACGCCCTTGTGGTGAAACTTCGGTGAGGCCGTCTAGACTTGCTGCTTCTGAACTTTCTCCTTTTATGAAAGAAACCCTATCTCAGAGGGTTATTAAAAGGTTAACTGGATAATGTAAGTAAATTGCTTGTGATGCTTGGCTATTATTAACTTTGGGTAATAATGGGCAAAGTCTTACTTAACTGTCACATTTAGTTCTCTAAAGGATCTATTTTAGGAGGTCTTTACAAAAACTCGAACATTGTTTTTACTGAGATTAATGCTTTGAATTCAGTGGTTATAATCTACACATTTGTCACTAAAGAAAAACACATCCTTCTTGATAACCTATTTATCTTAAAGTTTCTCTTTATTATGGCAAATTCATTTCCCCTGAATCCTAAACAACTCTAAAGCACTTTGCCTCAACACCTCAGACAATGTTTCAAAGTTCACTTATGGAGTTAAATTTGCACAAGCTCTTGACCTCACAGATAGCATTTTCCACAAAACAGCCCTTATCATGGTAAGTACTCTCTGTCCTGTCCGTGAAATATGATGGTAGGATGTCATGACCTTAGAAAAAAATCTTTGCTTTTGTTAATTCTTATTCTCAAGGAACAGGCAATATTTAGATTAAGTGAAATATGGTGGAATTAGGAAATCTAATCAGTAGAATAAAAAAGAGTAAAATATTTGGGCACTTCCTAGTCAGGTCTTGTGCTTAGAGAGAAGAGATTAAATATACTTATGTTTTAATTTTTTCATTATATAAATAATGCAAGTTCATTAGAGGAAATCTATAAAGTTTAGAAGTTCTAAAAAAAAAGGAATTGAAATCACTCATACTCATGTATTCTTTACTTGCCTTTAAATTGACTTTTAAACTTTGCTGTTTTGTGGGCAGCGATGTCAGTGGCTTATTATTTTATTTCTTTGGTTAAAGATGAGGATAAGCTAGATTTTCATTTGTTTATGTAGGTCTTTACCTTTGAGAATTTTCTGTTCATTCTCTTCATTCTCTTTCCTCATTTTTATATTGTAACATTAATATATTTATATTGACTTGGCTGATGTTTGTATATGACATTGTCTGATGAATATGTTGCAAACATATAGTTTCTTATTGTCTTGAAACATGAAGAATTGTTTAAAATTTATATTTATGTTTAGTCTATTGTTAATCTTTCCTTTGTAGAGGATTCTTGCATTGCTTTAATTCAGAGGAATTTTTTCTCTTGAAATTTAGTTTCTTAAATCTTTTAATGTATTTATAATTTATTTTGGGGTATAAGAAAGGAAAAATCCTTAAGGTCTTTTTTTTGTTGTTGTTGTTGTTGTTGGGAGGTACTAGGGATTGAACTCAGGGGCACTTAACCACTGAGCTACATCCTCCCCCTGACTTTTTTTTTTTAATTTTATTTAAAGACAAGGTCTCCCTGGGTTGCTTAATGCCTCATTTTTGCTGAGGCTGGCTGGGAACAGGTGATCCTCCTGCCTCAGCCTCCTGAGCCGCTGGGATTACAGGCATACACCACCTGCCCAGCTTCAAGGTCTTTGTTTTCTTTTCAAACAGGTTATCAATATTTCTAGCACTTTGCTGAAAAATCTAGAGAGGGTTATGATTTATAAAATAGGAATGTTAAGTTATTTGTTTTTGTTTGGTACTGGGGATTGAAACTAAAGGCACTTAACCGCTGAGCCACATCCCCAGTCTTTTTTTTTTTTTTCTTTTGAGACAGGGTCTTACTAAGTTGCTTAGGGGCTCACTAAGTTTCTGAGACTGGTCTCAAACTTGCATTCCTCCTGCCTCAGCCTCCCAAGTAATTGGGAATACAGATGTGTGCCATTGAGCCCAGTTGGAATGCTATAACTAACTAATGATCTATCTGAAAGGTAAAACACTATTTTACTGAACCAAGAGAATATGAACTTGATCAATCACATCCATAAACCAAAATGGTAAGAAGTGAGCATAGAAGCAAAAAGACATTTCAAAAGCAAGGCAAACACAAATTATGGAAAAAATAAAAACAAGATAGGAAAATATCTAAATGATTTAGAGAAAAAAATCAATAAAATAGTAGGAGTCTGAGACCTTTAATTAAAAAAAAAACTGCGTAAAAATAAGACAGAACTTCTATTGAAAATCTTGCTTCTATTTTGTCATGTAGCTGTGAACAAACTGTTTAGCTTTTTTAGTGCCTCATGATTGCTGTTGGACAAAAGGGAACATAATAAAAAGCTTTATCGAGCTGCTGCTGTAGCACCAATTATTATTTATGCCAAAAAATAAAGAGGAGGGAGGAAATTCAAAAGATACCATTGCAAACAATTGAAGGAAAAAGCAAATTCTTAAGGAAAGGTAACAGGAATGCAATAAACATTAACATGCTAATTTCAATTAAGTAAAAAGGAAAACATGTCTAAATATTGTGGGCCAGGGCCACACAGCCAGTTCAGCAAGAGAATATAAACATTTCAGCTGAAATTGTTCAATTCCTCATCATTGTTTCTAGAAATACAAGAACACTGCAGCTGAGTGTTGGCAGAGCTGAGAAACCAGGCATTTATTTTCCTAGTAGGTGAGGGCCAGAACTTTGGGTGTTAGAAGCTGGATTTAGGGGGCTGGGGTTGTGGCTCAGTGGTAGAGCTTTTGCCTAGTATGTGTGAGGCACTGGGTTCGATCCTCAGCACCACATATAAGTAAATAAAAAATAAATATCCATCAACAGCTAAAAAATAAAAGTAAAAATAAAGAAGCTGGATTTAGGCAGAAGGGTACAGTTTCCTGTGTTGTGTGAAAGGGACTAATTCTTAATTGTGCTACTCTTTCTGTAGTGTTGGCCATGGAGTGCTATGAGACTTCAAGCCTGGCACTTCATTCAGTACCCAGTAAAGAACAGAAATGGGAGTAGAATAAGATGAGAGAAATGGCCAGTCTGCCTGCAATGTAGGAAGATGTACTTCTCAGACTCCTGGATGATAAAATTACTTTTCAGTGGGAAATGGTGGCAGCTGTTTATCTTGAAGTACTTGAAATGAGAACAGAAAGGTATGCATCTTAATGATTACAAGAATTTCATAGAGAGTGAAAGCAAACAGATTTGACCTTTGAGAATGTTTTTGGTTTTGTTTTAAAAAATGCATGATTTGCCCAGAGCTGTCTTCATTAGTATATATATCTTTCACATGATAGGAAGAACTTTAACACTTTCTTCTCTCTAGATCTAAAAATGTGAGTCCTGAGGCCTTCAGCCCAACCTTGCCTCCCTCTGTGTTATAATAGTTCATTTGAATAACAAAGGATAGGAAAAATGGTAAAATGGAGAGATGGAATTCCTTTACTACATGTGGATTGACTGGCCACTAAAGCTCTTTGCAACTTCAAATTCTTTGGCTTTTAAGTACCAAGGGTTAATAGTATTTAATTAGTAATAGGCTGTTTCCATCTCTCTCTCTCTCTCTCTCTCTCTCTCTCTCTCTCTCTCTCTCTTTCAGTACTGGAGATTGAACCCAGGGGCACTCTTTCACTAAGCCACATCTCCAGCCCTATTTTATTTTTAATTTTTAGACAGGTTTTCACTAAGTTGGTGGATCTGGTCTTGAACTTGTAATCCTCCTGCCTCAGTCTCCCAAATTGCTGGGAGTACAGTCATGTGCCACCAGGCCCAACCTGTTTTCATCTCTGTATCTTCAAGTAAATTATATGTAGTACCCTTTTTCTGGACCACTTGACAGATGAGAGTGAGGAGAAAGATACAAAGCACTAGGAAAGTTATTTATTGTGACAAAAATTCAAGGTTGCTAATCTCTAGAAGCTATAATAAATGAATAGGTCCTATATAATAAGTATAAAAGATATCAGGTCCGGGATCTGGAAGATAATAAATTTCACTCTAAAGTAAAAAGAAAATCTCGTAATATATTGAAAGAACATTTTTGGTGTGGAAATGTGGGAAATGATCCATTTTTCTACCTGAAATCACCTGCTTCATTGGGTAGACTGTTGCTCTTCCTTTTAAATGATTTGCAAAAAGTTTTTGCATTTGTACCATGATATCAGATCTTTCATAGGCACATAGGACAAGGAAAAATTTATTACACCTTTATTATTTAAAAATAATCACTTAAAAAGCATATAAATTGAAGTTGTTGCATTATTCTTTAAGTACTGCCCTTAGGATCTGAGCTTAAATTGATGCTAGGCCACTTTGCTTAAACTCACTGGATCTCAGACTCCTTAATTGCAAATAAGGATAATGAAACTCATGGGGTTGTTTCACATCATAAAATGTAAGGAAGGAAAAATATGTGAATTTTTCCAGCACATAATACACATTTGCAAATGATGATGATGATGATGATGATGATAGTAGTAGTAGTAATTCTTACTTCACATATATAGCTGGGAAAGCTGTGTGGGCATACCCTGATAAATATTTGAAGAAGTCAAGGTTGGTAAAATTGGTTAGTGAGTGAAAGTTTGCAGCAGTGTTATAAATATAACAGTGATCACTTGAGATGAGACCATTTTTCATACCCCATAGACTTAAAAATTTTACCTCATGTGTTTACAATTAGCACACTGTTTTCTAATCAAAAGGCATATTCACTGCAGAAAAACTAACAAGCATAGATTAAAAAGAAAGAAAATTATTCCATAATAATGATACTTAATTGCTAATAACATTTTGTGTATGGTCTTCAAGTCTTTGTATGTATGTCAATTACTCAATATATTATTTTATTTTTAATTTTTTTATAAACTAAATATATCTTGAATGTCTTTTCATGTCTCAGATTTATTTAAATGCTGTTTTCAAACATTCTGTAGTATCCCTTTGTGTGGATGTAACACTTGTTTATTTAACCAATATCTTATGGACAGTAAGTTATTTTCAGTTTTTTACCATTATAAACAAAACTGCAATAAACAACCTTGTACTTAAGTGTGCATTTCCATGATTATTTTTTTAGTTAAGGCATTTAAAAAAACTACTCAAAATCTCTGAGTTTGAAGAAATTGCTGGACACAAGGCGCATGGAAGAAGCATGAAGCTGGACTCTTGGGATCCTTTGATGCTGACTTAGTTTAGATCCTCTTCATCTCTGGTCCAGACTCTTCCAGTAGGTCTGGACTTACTTCCAGTAAGACTTCCTGTCTCTAACATCTCCTAGTTCAATGTTTTCTTCCAGATTTTACTGGAATGAAATATGATAATAAACCCCAACTAGCAGCCCTTCAACATACTATGCTTGTTAATCTACTCCCTGTGTTTTTCTCTAGCCTCATCTATCACATACTACCTTTTCCTGAGCCCCTGGCAAGCAATCAACCTGCATCTCTGTTCCCTATACCTCAAATGAGCTTGCTCTCCATTCCTTCAGATCCTCTTCCAAACCCTAGGGGCTTTTTCATAGAGCAGTTTTTCTAAAATGTCTCCAATATATACCATAATCATTAGAAATGATCTGCTCTAAGTGTGAACTCCTGAGGGCAAAGATTTGGCTTTAATCTTTTCTCTCTCTGTACCACTGAATACATAGAAAGCAACACTTATTGCCTGCATAGATGAAAGTTTGCAAATAAACCAGTTAGAGTAATGCTAGGCACAATACTTATGGTCTGATGGCTCTTCCAGTCCTTCTGGAAACAGGGGAATTTGAAGATCATGGTAGAACAGTTTTAGATTTGAGTGAAGAAGCCAAGCTTATGCAGGTACAGTAAGTGCTACATTTGAGGTCGAGTTTAGTTTGAATCTTATTTAAATATCAATAGACTGAGCATTAGCATTCTAAAGACTTATGGTGATTTTGTTCATACAAAAAAAGTAGTGCTTTGTTTTGTAATCAAGTATGATTAATTTTTACTCTCTCTTTTTTGGCATTTGGTATTGTTTTGACTGTCACTCATGGTGAGGAGGCTGTTTCCCTTTTTAAAAAAAGAACAAAATGATGGTGGCTCTAATTTTAGTTCTCAAGTTTGGTTCTTCCTAGTTCATATAATTAGTTAAGAGAAAGATGATGCTGGAGAAACATTAAGTTTCAATGAGTAAACCAGTCTTTCTAAAATGAGGACTCTTTCAATTTCGGTTGATTTATATACAAATATGAACACACACACACACAGACACACACAGTATTTTCTAAGCCACACAATACAATTGACTCCCTGTCTGCTTACACAATCATTACCAAGAACCCTTTTAGTACTTATTGTTGCAGGTAAGTTAAATATATTCAATTATTTTCAAGACCAGAAATGACATACATGATAATAATTAGCTACAGATTTCAGCTAAAATGTGAATCATCAGAAATTATACAACATTTTTTTTATGTTAAAAAAAAGGACTCAATAAACTGGAAGTAGAAGGGAACTTCCTCAACCTGACAAAGGTCAGGTATAAAAAAGTCCACAGCTAACATCATACTTAATGAGGAAAGACTCAAGCTTTCCACATAAGATCAGGCACAAGACAAAGTCTGCTCTTCCAACATCTATTCCATATTGTACTGGTGCTTCTAGCCATAGCAATTAGATAAGAAAATGAAACAAAAAAAAAAATCCAGATTGGAAAGGAAAAAGTAAATTGCATTTTTTTGTAGATGACACAAATTTATATACAAGAATCTCCAAGGATTTCACACACAAAAAAAATGTATTTTAAGTAATAATCGAAGTGCAAAAAGTTGCATAATACAATATCACGATAAGAAATTAATTGTGCTTCTATATACTAGCAAAGAATAATCTAAAAATGAAATTAAAAAATAATTCCATTAACAATATCATCAAAAAGAATAAAATATTTAGGAATAAAATTTTCAAGAAATCTAAAACAGCTACACTTGGACCTGTACAACATCACTGAAATAAATGAAAGGCCTAAATAAATGGAAGCACTTACAACATTGACATGTTGAAAGGCTTAATATCATTAAGATGGTAATACTTTCTGAAATTGATCTACAGATTCAGCTCTAACCTTATCAAAATCCTAGATGGTGTTTTTTTGCAAAATGAAAAAGCCTAAAATCCATGTGGAATGCAAGGAACTCAAAATTGACAAAATAATCTTGAGAAAGAACAAAGATGGAAGACTCACTATCCCTGAGTTCAAATTTACTATGAAGTTAACAAAAACAATGAAGTATTAGCATAAAGACTGACATACAGATCGACAGAATTGAGAATCAAGAAATAAGAAGAGACATTGAAAATCAAAACCATAAGAAGATTACACTCACAGTTGCTAGGAGGGTGATAATGAAAAAGATGGACAGTAAGAATTGGTGAAGATGTGGAGAAACTGTAACTCTCATATACTGCTAATGGTAATGTACAATGGTTCAGCCACTTGCGAAAACATTTGATAGTGCTTCACAACATTAAGCCTAGAGTTATCATGTGGCTCAGCAATTCCATTGTTTCCAAATTAAAAACATATGCCAACTCAAAAACTTATACGCAGAGGTTCATAGAAGAATAATCCATAATAATATGGATTATTATTATCCATAATAACCCAAAGTAGGACCAATCCAAATATCCATCAGCTGGTAAATGGATAAACCAAATATGCTATATCTACAAAATGGAATATAATGTCCTATAAAAAGGAAATGTACACTGATACATGCTACCATATAGATGAACCTTGAAATCACACTACATAAAAGAAGCCAGACACACCAGACTACATATTGTATGATTCCTTTTACGTGAAATGCCCAAAATAGAAAAGATCCTATAAAGATAGAAAATAGATAGGAGTTGCCAGAAGTTGAGGAGTGGGGAACTGAGGAGGGAATGCCCATGCATGTGGGGTTTCTTTTGGGGATAATGAAAATCTTCTTGAATTAAATGTTGGTAAATATTTGGTAAGGTCTTATATTTGATGTTTGTTAACAATTTTATCATAGCATAATTTTACTAATGAAAGATTTACTTTTTGAAAGTTTAATAAAAATTTTGTCAATTGTAGAAAATAAAATAGTTTTCCTATTTTATTTTTAATGGGCCAGAATGACTGAAAACATTTTGCGGAGAGACATTTTCTGCCTGGCAGGTGCCATAAAGCTTCTGTGGAATATATGCATTTATCCTGCAGAGACATTGGCAACTCTTATTATTTTTATCTGGTGATAAATACGTCTGGAAAATTTTGTTTTCAACCTATATATGTGTTTATTTAACAAAACTGAATATTTATGAGTAACATCATGTAGAATAGGAACAATGTATGTCAGTAATGATAAATTTTCACTATGGATTTATAAATGAAATTATGGGAACATTTTATCACAGTTCAAGATTCCATATATCTGCATTGCTCTGCTAGTGTAGTGATAGGCAGCAAATTTCCTAGTAAATGTATCTGTAGCCGCAATTTTTCTTAATACATCTTTAAGATGTGATGTGGTGCCCTGCCTTCACCTTTGATGTGTGTTTTTCAGTCTCTCTTCATACCTGTGTGCACACAAATACATACCCCCCCAAAAAAGGGTACCTTGTATTCCCTCAGGATTTGGACCCTCTGCTTGTTATATGTTCACAACGGAAGAGTAAATTTCCTCATTTCCATCCCCTCTGGTTAAGGGGCATAGAAGGTTGCAGGAAAAGAAAAGGAAGAAAAGTGAAAGTATTGATGGTCAATAACTTCATCTTCACTCTGCTTAGAAACAAGCAGGAGTCCTGGCTTAGTTACTGCGTTGCAGTCCTGGAGCAATAACCAGCTGGCCCCAGCTCAACTTGGAAGGAAACAATCTCATTTAATTGTCACAACTATTCTTGAGGCAGGTGTTATGATTATTGTCACTTTATATACAGAGAAACCAAATATGTTAACTTTATCAAAATTCACTCAGTAAGGTCTGTGAATACAGGCAGTGAATCCTGAGATTTCATTCTTAACCACTAGATACTCTGAACTTAGTTCAATAACAAACACATATCCGTACTTATTTTTTTTTTTCTAGAAATTGGGTTAGGCCCTGGGGGTGGAGGGCAGTGGCTAATATTAGTAAGATATGGCCTCTGACATTGAGAACTTTATAGACTCTGAGGAAAGAATCCTAAATAGATTATTCTAATACCATGTAACCTGTTAGCGCATGGAGACGTGCTTAAGAATTTATAGAAGTTATTTATGTTTAAGAACATGTTTTATACCAATCCTTGAACTTGTTTATAGGCACTAGAGAGAAACATTTATAAAATTAAATTTTCACAAAGAAAAACTTCACCTTGATGGGAAGAAATAGTTACGTTAAAAAGTAATTGCATCTAATGTCTATCTGAAAGCATCTAGAGGTCCTTCTCTGGTTTTTGATATAAGAAGCGGTAATCTTAAGTCATTAGCCACGAGGGCACATCAAGACCCACCTTTACCTAAAATGAACTCTCAATCAAAATTAGGAAAATCTACCATTTCCAGAGTTTCCCCAAATGTTCCGCCAAGAACAATAATTTATTTAAATATACATTCCTGTGTTTGTTCAGAGTTCATTTTAAAGGGTACCACCCACTAATGCAATGCGGGTCTTGGTCAGTTAGGTCCTTTGCAAATAAACCAGGATGACCATTGCCCTCTACAAGTCACTGGCCTTTCACCTTGGAATTTTAGAGTAGGGAGTTGCTTCCTTTAGGGCAGCAAAGAGTCAATGACTTTGTTGAGTTATTCTGTGGCCACAGATTGTATTCAAAGTATCATCACTCTCAGGTGGAAGGAAGGAAGGCGCCAACCACCTGGAAGAGTAGTGTTAGTGATAAATGAAGAGGGGGCACTTGATTTGATCACTATGATCACATTCTTGCCAATGTAAATACACATTCATGGTATCAGTGGTGTCTAGGGCAAGATAGATGTTTAAATATAAATCATCACACCCAATTGCCAATACCTAAAATAAGCCTTTCCCCTCAACTATGGGATTTGTTCATATGATGAATGAACTTGGTAGTCTTTGAAACAGGACCTTGACTTTTGACTGCTTTCAGACTCAAATAATTTATTTTAATTTCTGGGTCTTTTCTCATCCACTGACAGATGGAATAACTGCAAGATAATCCTGAAAAATCAAGTAGCCATTCACCTAAGTGCAGATATCATGAGTATTCAGCAAAGTGCAGAATTCAAAGTTTTGATACTGTTTTATTGTCTATATATTATGTCCAAGGAGCAGATGTACTGGTAAAAAATAAATATTTCTGGAATGCAAAATATCATACCCATTTTAAAGAGTGAACTGAAATTTGTCATGTAAAGGATACTTTTATACTTGCTGCAGGAAATACATTTCCAGAAATAAAAGTGTTCTAAATTAGCATGCTTCAACCAAATCAAATAAAATTTTAAAATGCCCAGAAGCAATGTCCAATTAATTTTCTAGAAACCGCTAACATTTTGATATAAAATTTAATTTATGTATATTCCCCCCTTTTATTGATATATAATTCATATACCATAAAGTTCACCTTTCTAAAGTGTACAATTTAGTGGTTTTTAGTAAAGTCACAGAGTTGTGTAAACATCACCGCAATAGATCTTAAAACATTTCTTTACCCTCAAAAGAAACTACCCACCTACTGACATTCTTCCCTCTCCCCAGTCCCTAGAAACCATTAATCTACTTTCTATATCTATGGACTTATCTGTTGTGGACATACACATGGAATACTGTGATACATGGCCATCTGTGTCTGACGTCCTTAATGTAGCATAGTGTTTTCAGGGTCTTTCACATTGTAGCATCTAGGAGTATTCCAGTCCTGTCTATGGAGCGTTATGTTTCATGTATGAACATGCCACCTTTTGTTTATCCATTTATCAGCTAATGAACACTTCAGTTGGTTCCAATTTTGACCACTATGAATTATTCTACCATAAACATCGATGTGCAAGTTTGTGTGTGGAAATGTGTTTTCATTTCTCTTGGAGATCCATCAAGCAGTGGAATGGCTAAGTCATATGGTAACTCTAGGTTTAACTTTTCTAAAGTACTACCAAATGTTCTTCCCAAGTGGCTGGACCATTTTGCATTCCCAGCAGCAATGTATGGGAGTTCCAGTTTCTCTACATTTTGTCCAATACTTGTCAATGTCTGTATTTTTTACCACAGCCATTCTAGTGAGTATAGGTGGTATCTCATTGTGGCTTGGATGGCATGTTCCTAATGACTAATGATGTTGAGCATCTTTTGATGAACTTTCTGAACACTTGTGTATCTTCTAATTCTTTACCCATTTTTGCCTTATTCCCTTTTTATTTTTAGTTATAAAGTTTTTACGTGTTCTGGATACTAGACCTTTATCACATATGATTTGAAAATATTGCTTCCTATTCTGTGTTGATTGTCTTTTCACTTTTTGACAATTTCTGTGATGGTTAAGTTGATGTGCCAACAGGACAGTACTCTGGGTGTTTTTGTAATAGTATATTGGGTGAGATTAACATTTAAATCTGTATAGTGAGGAGAGCAGATTGATCTCTCTGGTGTGGTGAGCTTCATGCTATCAATTAAAGTCCTGAATATAGCAGAAGGGTGAACTCTCCCTAGAGTAAGGATCCTGCTGACTTGGTGGCCTTTGAAATGGGGCATTGACTTTTTCCTGCTTTCAGTCTCAAACTGAAGTATCAATTTTCTTTTTCTGGATCTCAAACCTGCAGATGTTCAGGCTAGAACAATACCTTTAGCCCTGACATTTAGGTCTTTAATCTATCAAGACAGAAAGATGCATTTGTACAAAGATGAAAAAATTATACTATGTATATGAACATATAAATACACACACACCACACACACGTAGACCTACTAGTAAAAGTATAAAAATATTTAGGGGGATAATGAACATTAAATTTAGAATAGTGGTTGCCTTCAAGGGAGAGGAAGGAGAATTAGATTAGTTAAAATCAACCAGTTTGTTTGTTTCTTTCCTTCCTTCTTTGCCAGCGATTGAACCCAGGGCCTTACACATGCTAGGCAAATGCTATACAACTGAGCTCTATCTCCTGCCCTTTTTAAATTTTGAGGCAGGGTCTTGCCAAGTTGCTGAGGCTGGCCTTGAACTTGTGATCCTCCTGCCTCATCCTCTCAAATGGCTGGAACTACAGGTGTGCACCAACATGCTCAGCAAAATCAACCAGAGTTTCTATTTGTATTTATAATGTTTTATTAATTAAACTGGATAGTATAGGCATGGATGTTCATTATATAACTCTCTATAGGTGTGAATGGAAGCATGTCATGATGAAAGGTATGAGCATGATGTCAAGAACCATGAGATGTAGACCTCATAGCTGTGTCTTCATAGCATAAAGTATATATATAGCAGGCCCTCTCTATGGAAAAGGGATTTGTTGCAACACCCCCAATGAATGCCTGAATCTTTGGATAGTACTAAGCATTGTATATACTGCTTTTCCTATGTATATATATCTATGATAAAGTTTACTTTGTAAATTAGGGCCAGAAAGAGATGAATAACAATAACTAATAATAAAAATAAGACAATTTATCAATATTCTGTTATAGTTATGTGGATGTGGTATCTTTCTCTTTCAAAATATCTTATGGCACTGTCCTCACCATTCTTTTGATAATATGTGATGGTACAATGTCTTCATGATGAGACAAAGTGAGGTGGCTGATATAGGTATTGTGATGTCATGTGATACTACTCTGTAACTGTGTAAGAGTTACTTGAACCCAAGTATTGGGAAACTAAATGATTAATAGCTGGTTAGCATATGCAGCATGGATACACTGGACCAAAGGGTAATATAAGTCTAGGGCAAAACAGAGTGGGATAGTACAAAACTTCATCATGCTACTCATAAGGATGTGCAATTTAATACTTATGATTTTTTTTTTTACTTCTTCATTTTTCAACTTAATATTTTTGGACCATAGTTTATCACAGGTATCTGTAATCATGGAAAAGGACACTGAAGATAAAGGAGACTAATGTAGTTTTGGCATTACTTAGTCAATCTGAGATTGATATCCCCAAATACCTCTTGATCTTAATGACTGTGTTTGTCTACATTATTGTTCAAAAAAAATGTGGTTGATGTTCCAGTTCCATTTCATTTTATGTTAAATGGATGTATCTGTGTTATAAAAATCTGTTAATTCAAATAAAATAATACCTTATTTGAATTTTTAGATCTTAACTTTTATAAAGCTTTTATTTGTTTATTTTGTAGTGCTGCGGACTGAACCTAGGGCCTCTCACATGCTAAGTAGATTCTTTACCACATATCTATATTCCCAGCTTTTTTGTAATTTCCAAATTACACAGAAGGAAGAAAGTGAAAAAGAAAGGCCTCTTTCCCTTAGTTTCTTCCATCTCCTCATTTTTGACTCTACTTCTCACTGCACACCACTGTTTGGATTCTTATGTATTCTTAAGATACACATGGATCATAAAATTTCGTACAGTTTCGCAACATTTTTTCTACTTTATATATTGAAAAACTTATTAAAGTAACAATGTGGGTTTCATAAATAGATATAAAATACTACATATGGTTGCTAAATACCTATACAATTATTTATTTCCAGTTAGCTTTGCTATTAAACCATGTTATCATATACATTTTTGTACTCTCTCTTTGCTTATTTGTGCAAATATGTCTATAGAGACACAATATAATTTCCTCCTATATATTCAGTATGGCAAAAGCAAATTTTCCTTGTTATTTAAGACCTTACAATAAGCACCTTTTTAATCTCTTTTTCCCCTCCCTTTATCAGTTTTGAAGTCATTATAACAGAATAGAGTTACTAGGACACTGGAATTACAGACATGGTAGAAAAGACTTAGACTGAGTCCACTAGAACTATACTTGAAATTTATCACCCATTTTAAGGGAACATTATTAGTAATTCTTTTTTTCTATTGTCCATTCTTATAATAAAAGAAATTAAGCCACACCTCCAATGAAATTTACTTATAAATGATATACATGAGCTGCTATATTACAGATTATGAAACTGTTTAAATATTTATAAAATTTGAAGTAGTAAAATGCAAAGAAATACCAAACATAGTTTTTGACAGTATTTTTTCCTTTCCCTTTTTCTTTTCTATTTATGATGATGATGATGATGATGATGATGATGATGATGATGTGATGATGATGTGTGGTACTAGGAATTGAACCCAGGATTGCTTTACCACTTAGCTATATCCCCAGACCTTTTTTTATTTTTTACTTTGAGAGAGGGTCTTGTTAAGTTGCTGAGATTGACCTTGAACTTGTGATCCTCTGGCCTCAGCCTCCCAAGTCACCCACCAGGCCTAGATTCTAATGTCTTCTTACTTTGCTCCAACAGATAGATCATTTATTGTACATATTCCCTGGTGACATTCCACTTTGTGACTACTGCTGAGACTCACAGATGGAAGTGAATCCTTTCAACTGTTTTGAATATACAAGGTAGTAAGCGTTTGGGCATTGCATCAGAGTACCTACCTCATCAGCTGTCACCACTAGTCATGAGAGATGGTTTAAAATAACTTATCTATCATGGGAGACACTTTAGTCTGCCTTCTGGATATGCAACTTGGGTAATCATTAAGTTTTCAATGTAAAAATTTGCTGTCCAAATGACTTTTATAACTGTAAAGATAAAATTAAAATGTTCCAAACTTAATATATTCAATGACACTTCTCTAAGGCAGATGGCAATGGAGAATATGTAAAAACAGGCTTTTAAACAATGGCTATAAGCATATTCCTTGTCTCTAACAAACTATTCTCCCTCAGGTATTGTTTTATAATTCACTATTTTTTTTTTCATCAGAGATCTTTTAACATAGAAATCTTAATATTTATGTAGACAACTTTTCATTTCTGAGATATTCAATGATGCCACTTTTATTATATCTCCAGGACATGTTTCTGTAAGTGATGGAATAATGAATAATGGATTTTTCGTTTCAATGCTTTGCCTTTCACATAAAAGGTGCATGTTAGTCTAGAAGGACTTCAGATACTAACTCTATCATCCCAGCATGTTAAGCAATCCTAATCTACACTAGTGACACTTGTTCTGAAAATGGTTATTTCTACTAGTGAGAGTACACTCAAGGGAGATGCAAATGCGTGTAATGACTGAAAGACTCTAACAAGGGATGACAAGGGTAGAGTCACTGGACTTAGCAAATAAAAATACAGGATGCCCAGTTAGATTTTGAAAAACAGTGTGAACTGCTACATTTTTGTAATATAATGAAAAAAGCTGAACACAGGACCTTCAGGGCATCCTGACAAAATGACTACAGGATGCAGGACAAAATCATTAAATACAGGACATGTGCCCTATACACAGAATGTCTGGCAACTCTAACAAGGTAGAGGATAATTGACTTATTTCAATCCCTTTTATGCATCTTTCTTTTTTTTTATGCATGGCAGGGATTTGTGGGCATAGGAAATAAATAAAATGGGAATTAACTACAATGAGATTTTCAAGACTGACAAGAAATGAATCATTTCTTCTGTTTATAATGTTTTTTCACTGATGCCAAAAGAATTAAAAAATAGTGTTTAGATTTACTATGTATTACACAATTATAACATAAAACTTGATAAATAGTCAATGATTTTCCTATAATCATGTTTACTTATTTCTGGTTTGAACAGAGATTTATGCTAAGAAGGTAAAAATAAAATGCTCTTAAAAAAAATCCTATACTAACCAGGAATACCTGTAATCCTAGAAACTTGGGAGACTGAAGCAGGAGGATCACAAATTCAAGCCAATCTCAGCAATTTATTGAGGCCCTAAGCAACTTAGTGAGTTCTTGTCTCAAAATAAAAAATTAAAAGGTCTAGGGATGTGGGAAAGTATCCCTGGGTTCAGGTACCAATAGCAAAATAAAAAAAAAATCCCTATGCAACCATAGTATTTGAAAGGACTCCAAATATAAACTATCTGATTCAGATAAAATGAGTTTTTAAAAAACTATCACTTTGATTTAAATATTATTTGTGGATTTTGGAATTTCTTTTCTACTTATTGTTTTTTTCTTCAGTGAAAGTCAGCCTGTGAAACAATGCTGAGATTTATTTACTTATTTGTGATTTTTACTCTTTTATTTGTTTATCTTTTATTTTATTATTGGAAGCAACAAAGTACTATAAAACTGAAACAATGGAAGTCACATATCTAAGGAAAATTTGAAAGATTCTTCATGGTCTACTCCTTTATATACAAACATGCACCCTTTTCATGTCTTACCATTCCAAGTTGTATATATGGTAAAATGTTTTGAAAAGTTGGATGTTAACATTAATCCTTTGTTTCATGTGAAGACAATGATGCATTCACCCCCCAAAAAAATCTTCAGCAGTTTCCATGTTTTGAGTTCATCTATATTGTCAATAAGGTGCGATGTTTCCAAGGTACAAGAATACAGTTCTGAGGGGGAAATAGATTTGTTGGGCCAAACATATTTATAGCAGGTTGCAAATGTTTGAATTATGGCTGAAAAAAATGTGAAGACCTTTGAATTTCTTTTGCTTTCATTCGTGTGAATTACCAATGCATGTGTTTTCCACCAATAATTCTGTGTCACATGAGGACATTCAGAGACGTGTGAAATATGATGAAAATGAGGTGCTTAAGACAATCTGTTCCAACGGATGGAGTTCACTGACCAAATACCATAGACCAGTTCCTGGAGTTCAGGTCCACACCTAACAAATCCTAAAAGTTCTTCAGACCTCAGCAAGTCAAAATACTCTGCGGAAATCATTTTGACAAGAACTCTTGGGCTAAGCTTTAAGTAATCAGTATCTGGTTAGGACAGGAATCACCCAGTATCCTGTGGAGGAAAACAACTGACAGGAGGGCGGTTTTGGCTCCCCCTCCCAGCAGGCTTTCTCAAGTTCTGCCAACTCGCTCGGGGCTGCCCTAGATAAAGCGCGTAGCCTTACGGGAACCCAGGGTTCATGAATGCAAACTCCACAGACTCATGCAAGCCGCATCCTTTCCTGAAGATCATCTTTACAGTCCAATTGTGCTTTATCAAGAAATTCCTTTTCAATAGAAGCCCTAATGGAACTTACAAAACTCCCTGACTAGATCGCATTATTGTTTTGCTAGGAGAGGAAGAAAGAGGGCAAAAAGACCTTTCTTTTTTTAGAATGAAAATTACAAAGGCACAAGCATTCAAATTCCATTGCTTCCCTCTAGCACAAATCTTCCTTCTTGCTGACAAAGAAGAGAGATCTAAGCCCTTCTGATGGGTATCAAATGAGAATTTTCTAAAGGGCTACAGATGTCCCCGTTGGAAAACCTGACAGTGGCATTACTGTGGGAACAGCATCCCTGCTGGAACTGCCTTCTCTAGATGGCGACCTCTGGGAAGAAAAGTTTTGGTGGCTCCCTGTCAGCTTTAGGATCATCGCATGTTCCTTTGATTTGATTTAGCTTCAAATCTTAAAAGGGCAGCCCATGTCTCCAGCAGGATTTTGGGGGACAGAGAACAACAAATTGCTGTAAATGTCCTTTGAACAAAAGCAAAAGCCCAACCTGCTGAGGACCCTGACTCTCCTGCTGTCTGTGAATGGCACACAGGTGCCATCTGGAGGGTGGAAGGCGGCACCAGCTGCTCTGCTCCGGTGGAATCCATCTATGAATGTTAGTGAGGCTGAACGTGTGATTTTATTTAAAAATGCTTCTGTTTCTTCACTGAGAAAAGACTGAATACAGGGAAGTTCAACTATGAAGATGGAGGATGTGAAAACAGAAGAATTATGGAGCACCTTGGACATTAAGAGAGGCAGGAAACAGGAAAGAGCACGAGCTTCCGTGGCACACGGACCTGGGCTCACATGCCACCTCTGGAGCTAATGGGCTCTATGACCATGGACATTGACTTAAGTGTTTGTGCCTCAGTTTCCACATTATGAAAGTCCAGTGATGCAATCTGCCTATCTGATACACATATGGACAGGAAATGATATTACCTATTTGTAATGCATATTTGTACCATACCTGGCACCTAACAGCTGTTACATGTTAAGACAGGCAGACATTTTGAGGCTTTTCTAGTCTCCTCCTGTCCACCTAGAGGGACCGTTATTCTGTTTTTTTGTTCTGATAGAGTTTTCTTATTGGTGGTCACACTAGACCTTGGAATGTTCTCTGGTGTTGGAACAAGCTCAGTATCAATCATCTTACTTCCCTACTCCCTTATCTTTGACCCCAACAACTATTTCCATCCAAGTTCAGATTAAAGCTCAGATTTGGGTCTCCACTGGATAAGGTTTAGTTCTTCCGAGATGTTCCATAATAACAGTGCTTTCTACTCTAAGCATGACAAGAGAGGTTTAAAAAGCATTGTGTTATATAAACTAGATCATCTAGGAAAACACATTGCCATATGTCCCTGAAAGAAATGCATTGTTGACATTTACCCATTGTTATCTCTATTGCTTGGCTGTCCCATAAAAGTTTTTGCTTATGTACAGTACTGCCAAACCTCCTAAAGCTCTCAGCTTTGTGAGTGAGAAGTGATGCAAAGGAGACCAAGGGAACAGTCTGGGTTCCAGTAACAGTCAATCAATGTTGCACACAGAAAAACCGCTGTCCAAGAATAGGAAACATCTCCTGGCATAGTATCTCACAAGGGAGAGGGGGGGGAGTGCTATTGTGAATAACAATTGGTGGCTCACCCCTTGGGAACACTCCCAGTCAAGGCTGTTAGAAAAGCAGGTGGAAAGAAGAGCAGACTCACAGTGGCTTGCTTCTGTCCAAACAGATTCTCATGCAAATCAAAAGAGGGACTAAAATGCAATGTAGGGAGAGATTATGGAATCCCTTTCAAATACATTTCAGGTTTTCAACAGGATTCCATCTGGGTTCAGTACTAGCTTCTTTCCCTGTCCTTTTCAAGTCTTCCTGATTGCTTAACAACACTTATTTAATATCTTGGGCTTTTCTTCTACTTGGCTATGAATAAAATTGGGAGTACAGCTGTGCAAAAAATGGTTAGGGTTCTAAACATTGTGAATTTTTCTAGTCCCCTTAATCTTTCTTTCATAGTCCTAGCGTTTCTATGGAAGAAGTAAGTAGTTTGGGTCAAAACTCGCCCTGATAATACATCCAGGAAAGGAATCTGTGGGAGGGTAGCTAGACGATTACTGGAACTGGCAGAGTCCAAAGGCGACCAACGCACCGCAGAATATGCTTGCCTTCAGTGACTCCATGACCTGAGTCCACCCCAGTTTAAAATGTATCCAGATTTTGGTGCAGAAAGTGTTAAGAAATAAGAAAAAACTAACAGTTTGTTCTCAGAATGAATTGACCCTTTGGGATATTTGTCCACCCTATGGACCCACCCTGGACACTTTCTCTCCTACCCACTCTCTGGCTGTCCTGCCTCCATGACCCAGAGTCCTTTGCTTAGGACTTGTGCCTAGCACAGTCCTAGCACAGCCTTGGGTGAATAAGAATGCTTTTCCTGTGTAAGAGCACAAGACATTTTAGGAACAGGAAAAGCCTATCCGGTCCAACATACCTGCCCTTTTTAGGTTTATCTTAATCTCACCTTCCTGCATCGATACCTTCCTTCATCTTCCTAGAGAAAAAACATTTCTCATATGTTTCTCATGATCTCTGTTTTTACTAGAGCTAGTAAAATTAGATACACCTTTTGGTACCACTATCTTTAAAGCTTGTGATTTCTGAAAACATTTCACAAGGCTAGTGGGCAGTCTGTAGTTTTTCTTTTTGTAGAATCATAAACCAGAAATGACTCCACAGAAGCCTGATTTTGAAGGACTGGAAGGTCACCTGACTTGATCACCCACAAAGCTATCATTGTGAGTTATCTTATTTGTCACGGTCTGGATACTAACATCTTTTTCTTAGAGTGTTTGGTGATAAGGGATATGCTTAGGTGGAATAGGAGTCTTCATGAAGAAAATATGCAGGTGGCTAAAGATTAATCACAAACAGCAGAGACCTGTTAAAAAGCTTAACATTCTTTGAGCCTTTCCGTGCCCCCTGTTTCACATTTTATATCTGGAATTTACAATAGGGTGAGGTAAGCCACTCACCATCATAAAGAAGGTGAAATATTTATTCAACAGATGTTTCATTATTCCAGATAATTCACTTTTTTTTTTCAATTGAAAAGTCAAAAGATGGACCTTTCATGCATGACCTTAGAAGGGATCCTTGACAGCATTTATATTTAGTGTCTACAGATTGTATGCACTGAATTTTTACTTTTTAACTTTGCAGGTCAACGAATCACTGAGAAGACACCAAAACTGTCTGCCAGATGTCGACCACTGATTAATTTGTCTTAAGTTCAGCCAAAAGGGAAGAAAATATGACGGGTGGAGCATGAACAGCAAGCACAATCAACATCTGACCAGCCAAGGTTTCCTGTCACCTTGGGAACAAAATTGATTGGCACTGGCTTCCTGTGTACAAGTTAAAAACCAGTGGCAACTGAAGTAACAAGAATAAACTACAGATAAGAGACTTGGAAATTAAATCAAGTCATATCACCAAAACTTCAGCTTGAAACCCTAAGCAGAAAAGTTCTAAGATAACTTTTGAGGGCATTTTAAAAGTTATTATTTTTTAAAAATTTAAAGAGATTTATTTCTTGTCAATTTGCCACTGTGGCAGTCTGAAATCATTAAAAAAGAACGTACAAATTTATGTTAGGGGTCATACATTTTTGCCTGACTTGATACTTTTAAAAGAATAAAATTTTACTAATATACTCACTGGGGTGATGATTTGTTTTTGTCTTTTACTGTCTTATTTATAGCTTTCTGGAAGCAGAAAGGATCTTTTTCTGTAAGGACAGTCTCAAGTGTGCACATGGACTAAATAATGCAAATATACTTTGTAAAGTAAACTCTCTCTCTCTCTCTCTCTTTTTTTTTCAGTATTGGGAATTGAACTCAAGGCCTTACACATGCTAGGCAAATGCTCAACCATTGAGGTACATCCCCAGCCCTAAATTTTCAAAATGTGCAATTATAGGAAGCAAAAGAGAAACAAATAGAACCAAAGCATGGGCATTTACCTTTTCATTTGTTTGACTATTTCCTCTTATCTTCTGGCTATTGTTTCCATTAGCATTAAAAGGTACTCTTGTTAATACAGATCAAGGTTTAAAAAAAAAAAACCGATACTCTGGTTAAAGTAGCATGTGTTTGGTCTCACTCAATTCTATTTGCTTTCAGTGTAGATTCTAAAATTTTATTTCTTATTTCTCTACTCATCCAAATATTTATTGAGTACTTAAATATGTGGAGGAGTCACATCTATAAACTGAGAATATGGTGCATTAAGTAGCAAGCTTAATTTGTTTTTTATCTTATAAAATCCACCGTGAAGAACTCCAAAAAGTTAGATAAATGTATGAAGAGTTGGGTGCAAATTGTTAGGAATAATGAAATAGGAGAGCAAAAATGTTTTCAAAATACACTTTCTTTGATAATTTAATTTGGGGGATGTAAAAAGAGACTAATTGTGAGACTTTTTAAAAAATTCACTTCATTTCCTCTTCTATTATTCCAATTTCAGAATCACTCTCAAACTTTATTCACTCATTAGGTAAGTATATATAAATTACAAAACAGAGTGTTGCAGAATTCATGCTACTTCTGTTATTACCACCAACATGGTGCTTCAGAGCAGATTATGGATTCGACAATTCAGGCTCTGCCCCTTAAAACTGTGTGATTTGGGGCAAGTTTCTTCGTCTGCGTATGTGTCAGTTTCCTCATCTGTAACACGGGGATATAAATTATACAGTTATAGTCTTCCCTCAGGTTCCATGAAGAATTGGTTTTAGGATCCCCCACTGATACCAAAACCAGCAAATGCTCAAGTCCCTTATATGAAATATAAGGTTTTCATACAACCCACACAAACCTTCTGAATCCTTTAAATCATCCCTAGATTTACTTCTAATGCCTAATATCATGTAAATGCTCTGTAAGTAATTTTTATATCATCTAGGGAGCAATGACAAGGAAAAAAATCATACATGTTCCATGAAGATGCAATGGGGTCAGTTGAATCTGAGGATGCAGATGGAACTCACAGAGATGGAGGGCCAACTCTACTTGTTTAGACTGTTATGAGGATTAATTGATAGAATATATAAGGCACTTAGAACAGCCCTCGGTACATAATACGTGCTTTGTAACTCTTAACTGGTTTCTTATCACTATCATTTGTATTTCTGCTACTGAGACACCTTGAGCACTGTGACTCTGGCCACAGCTTTCTCTGCTGCTCTGGCTACTGTGGTTATGAATTCTCTTGTCACTATTGCTGACTTACTACTGGTAATTACCACTGCTCCACTGCTGTTAAAAGTACTGTTGGTTCTTGTTTCTGCTACTGTTGCTACACCTGCAGTCATCATCAGCTACTATAGGTGCAGTATGCAAAGGTGCATGTGTGTAAATAAATCTGGAGAATTACTTAAAAAATGTTAATGTTGGTTATCTGCAAGGTGGGAGTGCCTGTAAAATAACTTTTTAAAATAGATTTGACACAGGGCCTCACTATGTTGCCCAGATTTCCCTCTTGCTCTTGGGTTCAAGTGATCCTCCTGTTTCAGCCTCCTGAGAAACTGGGTTTACAGGCATCAGTCATCCATCCTGGGTATATTTTTAGTTTTGCTTAAATATACTTTAAAATTTTCTTCAATAACAATTTATTACATTGTAGAGTCCCATTAAAATTTTAAAAAATGAATAAAATAAAAATGAATAAAAGCTAAAAGAAACAATGATGGCTCATGTTTACCAATACTTTAAGGTGTCTCATGGCCAAAACTACCTTCCTGAGAAAGGAAGGGTGTAGAACACATCCCTCCCAGTGGAAGGAGGGTGCCTTATATTATATATCATCCCATTATAAAATAGGCCTAAGGAGACAGGGCCCAGGGACACGATTTATTTGCCTTCTAACTATGCTCTCCGAGCACAGAAGATATTCAGTTGCTGACTGAATATCTTGTGTCAAAACTTTCTTCACTTATCTTTAAGATGAAATATTTTTGATAAGAGAAGCAATCTTTTGTATATTTTAGCCAAACTATTCCCAGGACAATGTCCTTGGGTTGGCCCATAGCTCAATTTTGAACAATTACCCTGACATTATCCTGAGAACAATCCCTACAAGTTTTACTAAGAATAAATAAAACACAATGGTGTATAATTATCTTATGAAACTAGGAAAAGCTGTGATATTTTAGTCAGGAAATCTAAGTGTTTATTTTTCCCAAATATATTAATTTCTTATGCTTTTATCACCAAATAATTTAGTCAAATTCCCCAGGTATGGGTTTTGGGATTGCAAACTAGGGCTGGGCCGGGGGTTACCAAGAGCCAACTTGGGTGACTTTATTCTGGCTGACAACTGTCACTGTGTTACAAATGGTTCTGATTCCAATTGGAAAGGTTTATCCTGAGCAGCATCGCCGAGGGAACAATTCCATCAGCGGTCTTCAGACTGTTCAAAGCTGGGACCTCTCAGATAAATGAAAATCTTACCTGTTAGACTAATAAACTGAGTGTATACAGAGCTGGGCTCACAGAGGCAAAGGACAAGGGTCCAGGCCCCGTTGACCCACTTCTCCTCTGTGGTCCCAGGAAGCAGAGTTGGAAAACACTGACTTAGAGAAAAATGTGTAAAAATCCAAAGCTAGCCACAGATCCAGCGACAGTCCTATCCTTGAATAACCAGTACTGACAGATGGTTCCCATAGGATTCTTACAGTTCTTTGTAAACAAGTTGGTTAACTTCTTTGTCTCAGTTCCTTGGCTGTAAACAGTGCCAACATCCTGTGATCCTAATAATTTTAGTAATAAATCCAGTTATAGGAACCCCGTGTAATGGAGCAGATAAGAACTGTTGAGGTATTGTGGGGCCAGAAGTGAAACTAGTTTTATGAAATCATTTCAAAAGTTTCCTGACTGGCAACGTATGAGTTGTTTCAGTTCCAGAGTGTGGCTCTGATAAGGTCTCTGACCACTGCCTTCAAATTGGGCTCTGACACTAGCTGCATAATTATGGAAACCTCCCTGGAACTTGGAGGAACCACTG
The DNA here is from genome assembly GCF_001458135.2 of Marmota marmota marmota. Taxonomy (NCBI): domain Eukaryota; kingdom Metazoa; phylum Chordata; class Mammalia; order Rodentia; family Sciuridae; genus Marmota; species Marmota marmota. The sequence continues at coordinate 36,890,562 of NW_025999853.1, read as the reverse complement.
AGATCACAGCCTCCAGATGGGAGGCATTCAAATATAGAAAAATATAGAAATGGAAGTACATAGCGATTAAATATTGCACAGAAACAGACATTTAAACATATATTTATTTAAACACACACACCCACACCCACACACCCCTGATATGTGTGTGTGTGTGTGTGTGTGTGTGTGTGTATGTATAGGTATTCCTCAGTCTCCATAGGTATTGGATCTAGGAGCCCCAGCAGGTACTAACATCATTAGATATTCAAGTACCTTATATGAAATTGTGTAGTATTTGCATATAACATATATATATATATATATATATATATATACACACACACACACACACACACACATACATTTATTACATAAAATATATTTTCTATCTAAAAATTCTGTTTAGAAAGAAAAAAATTGTATGTAGAATACCAGGAAACTTTACAAAGCTCTAAGATTCCTCTCAACTTTTCAGTGTTGCAATTTTGATTTTTCAACTCCTGGTTCTAAAATATGACCTCTGACTCCTAGACTACCACTGTGGTAATCATACCCACCGTCACTAGCAGGGAGTAGGGATGGGAAAGGGACAAAGCATTTATGCAGGTCTAATGTGCACCAGACAATATAAGATAGGCAATACAAAGTTCATGGACATGACAATAAAAATAGACACACATAGTCCTTATTCCCAAGGAGCTTACCATTTAGTGTACTGAATTACACAGTTTAATATTTTATGAGGAAAATCCATGGTTTAGGGAAAAAAAAACCCAAACATATGGGATCAAATAATCAAATTAAGCTCTGTCTTAATTATTTTACTCATTATTAATATTCTGAAGATTCAGACATTCGATAGTATTTGGGTTTGTATACACCCTCCCACCTTGAGGTCATAAAACTGGGTGGCCTATAACAAAAAATAATAATTCCAGAGAGACTGTTATTGACACTGTGTAAATGATTTCCTGAGTCACCCGCCCCACCCTTCACTGGTATCACTCTGGATGATGTAAAACCCAGTCCAGGGTCGCTGTCCCAGAGGCCGGTTCTACTGTCACAGAATCCTGTTGTTTCACTATGCCCCCTACAGGTCATAAAGGGAAAAATACATTTAAATCAGAAGAAATCTTTGGGTCACCATTTCTTAAGTAATATTTACCAAGTATATCTCTCCTTCCTTCACTGGATTTTTCATTTAACTGGGGAGGTAATTCCTCTGGCAATATCTCTGTGCGCATTCTTCCAAAATATCTATCAAGCAAGCTCATATACTCAGTCTGCTCCAACAACAAAATACTTAAGGCCTGCCCTCCCCAGACCGCACATGTGTACGACATTTTATCGCTTACCTGATTGAGTTCTCATGCTCCTAACTGGAAGTAAATTCATTTTATCTTGAACTGCCCCAGCATGGAAACCCTTTCTTTATGTAGTTTTTGGCTGGAATAGAAACTATTTCTATTGATTATTGGCCCCAATGTACTTAACAATTTATGAGGAAGTAGTGGGCAATAAGAGACTTTTAGAGTTCAGAAAACCCACTTCCAAGACAGATTGAAAAAGTAAAAAATTTCTTCTTATATTATTTGTGGCAAATCAAGTCATTATCACCATGGTCAAGATAATAGAGATCATGTAGTCAAGAAGTTGGATGAAGACAATTTTCTCTGCGAGAGTTGCATGATTAATTTTTTAAAAGGTTGGAGTTTAAAATGCACAGATGAAAAGGTAAAGCTAAGGAGAGTTGGCCCATGCAGAGTTTGGCAGACTGTTCAAAGTTGAGGATGTTTTGTCTCCCCTGGAGAAACCTGCATCTCCCATTTTGAGACTCTAGATTTCTTCTTTTACAACTATGGAATCATTCTACTATGTGATTTTTCTTTGCCTAAGTGTCTAGATGTGTATTTGTGATATAAAATAGGCACAGAATAGAGTCCTTTCAATTTTACAAGATTTATACATTAAACAGGTTCAGAGAAGACATGAACTTTTAATACTCATTGGTCACAGAAAATGGTTGGAGAATTTAGGCACCCAGGAGTGAGGTGGCAAGTGAAAATTTTTCCGGTCCCTGGGATTTCTAGAACTGGATATTTCAGAGCTGAAAGATGAGTAAGCCAAACTGTATCATTCAGGCAATATATAGAGTCCCTAGTATGTGTGTGAAATGAGAAATGAGGATGAGAAATGTGAGGAATGAGAAATGTGAAAAGAGGAAATCTCTTAGGAGATTGTGTGTGTGTGTGTGTGTGCGTGTGTGCGTGTGTGTGTATGTGTGCACGTGCATGCACATGTATGTATGTGAAAGTATTTATGAGGTCAGGGAAGGGAAGGAATGTAGTTTAGAGGTAGTTTATTCCTTGAGATCTGTGTTTGTTTATATATGGAAAGGGGGAAGGAAATTTAAGGAGAGAACACTAATCTGGAAAAGCTGCCTTGGGCAACAAGAAGGAGGGCTGATTGGAAAAAGTAATTCTTGAGTAGTGTTGCGGTCCAACAGAGGCTAACGACACCTAGGATTGCACCTGAGGTATGTTCCTTCGGGCAAATGAGCTCTTTGCCAGACTTTCAATGTACTCATTCTTGCATGTCCTTTGCCATTTCATCATTTTATTCTCATTATTGATTAAAGTGGGTTTAAGATTCTAATTTGTTTCTTAGAATCCTTAGACAAAAGAAGAGGAATAGTAATTATTCCGAAGACCATATTCAGAGCACGGAAAAACTGAACTCCCCTTGAAGTCCTGGTGGGGGCAGTGTGATATCATCAAGGACACGCAGGGACAGCAACTCAAGCGGCTAACAAGCCTGGACAACCTGCCAACATGAGAGACTTCTGTCTGTGGGCCAAGGTCGGGGGAGATGTTTAGAGTCATTCATTTTCATCTTTTAAAAATTTTTTCTTTCCATGATATAAACCTACTCTTGTTTTTTTTTCCCCCTACTGAGATTTAACAAATAGTTATGGAGCATGTGTCAAGCATTGGACACCAAATCAGGAGGGAAAAGGAGGGAAATAAAAGGTAAGGCAGACAGGACCCTGATAGCTTGGAAAAGAGAAGGATCAATGAAGTTCATATTTAAACACCTGATTTAGAAAAATAATTGGCTCCTTAAAAAAATGAACTTGTACATTATAGAACACTATTAGGCAATAATAACTTCATTGGAATGCTATCCCTAAAGTTGCTTGTGGATTAAATGAGAAGAGAAAATGACTGGATACCAAGCATTATTAGAAAGCATTTTATTTTTAAAAGTGTCCATGCCAGTTTGTCATTTCTCAGGTTACAGCTCTTTCATCCCTACACGGAGATTTTTTTCCTAAGATACCTTCTAAGAGAGACTATGCCTTTCCTACCAGAGAGGACCTTAAGGTCATTATGGATTTTTGTTTTCCAACAAAAGCAAAATTGAGTTTTCCCAGGTGAGGTATCAGCTGACAACTGTGCCAACATGGAGTTGTCCACTAGAGGGCACCATTCCCCTGTATTACAGTAACAGGCTTCATTTGGCCAGCACCAGAAACAGATCGGAGAACAGATCCCCCACCTCCTGTTCAGGTTACAGCAGATAATCATGGTGCACTGCTAACTGGGAATGCCACTTTAATGTTTGCAAAATACTTACAGGGGGAAAAAAAGCCCATCAGCTGAAAATTAACTTCATTTTGTTCAGGTCACCTGCCATTGGTGTCTGTGATTTTTTCACTGTCCTGCTATATAGAGGTCATATACCAATGTCTGGGAAAATCTGATAAAAGCAGAGAGGTGTCTCCCTCCATAGGAAAAAGATGTTCAAGTAGTTCATAAAATGTACACACCAGGATCCTGAGCCATAGCTTCATGACACATTTTAAATAACACCCTGGACAAAGGTCTGCAAGGTAAAACCTCCTGACACAGTATCTAAGATTCAGAACTGCTCTGTCTCAAAATAGGAAGCTACGTTTACTCTGGGAATTGTCTGTGCCTGCCCTGATTAAAACGCTTTTACAAAACAGGCCATTTTACCTAATTCTGTCAGCCTGTACATCAAGATCTAGAACACGGTCTGCTAGTGAAGACAGAAGTCTCATTTTATAAAGCACTGTGTTTTAGTACTCTCCAAAGTGAGTCTCTAACTGGAGCATGTGTAAAGAAATCAGCAAACATAAATCTCCAGAAATGATACCATTACCGCCTCTTCTTTAGGGCGAAGACAATAAGAGCTCAGTAGAAATGCGAGCATTATGCAGTGTAGAGGAAGCAATCATAATTCTATTTAAAAATAGGTCATGCCCTAAAGAATGGCCAGGAGAGTTCCAAGGGAAGGCAGCTGGATTCATGCCCCTCCCCCTGCCACCATCCTCCACAGTGTGCATGAAAATGGAGGGCACCTGGTTATGCTGGGGCCAGAACCTGGGATCAGGTTGTAAGTTAGTGGATGTGGGAGGGTATGTGGATATGGAGGTGCTGAGAAGCCCTTTCTGCTTGAACCTCAGGATGAGGCAGGCTATATGAGAGGAGGTCTGATGACAGGTACAGCAGGGACAGGATTACATGGGACTCACTCTCATCATTCTGCAGGGTGCCCTGGGTGGGGAAAGGGAGGACAGGGCAGAGGAAAGGAGAAATTACAGTGATGTTCTTGGAGCCGCCTGGGTGCACACTCTTGGGACTCATCCAACCACAAAGTCTCAGGCACAGCAGGCTCTGCTTGGAAAGATGTTGGGCCTGTGCTTATCAATAAGTGATGGACACTTTTTAGGCAAAACGTCTCTATTTTTAATTCTTTATAAATATGTCTTGGTTCCTGTTCTACTCTCCCTGGGTTCTATCTCCTGTCATTTCTTTCATTTCACACTATTATACTGTGTCTCATGACTTGTCATTAGTTTTTAGGCAGATTTCAAATTTTTGAATTTTCCATTTTCTTAATCTCAGTGAGTTTTTATTTTTACGTTTTGTATCTTTAAAGAATAAAAAAACTCCTTCAAAGATTTTTTTTTTCCTAGCTCTTTAGGCTCAACTCACTTGCATAAAAATGCAGGTATATCTATCCTGCAAACAAAGAAGAATCTGATGTTCTCCATTAAGGAAGGGCTTATGCATGTTTTCAACGTTCCCCAATCTCTGGACATCCTCATAAAGAATTTTTATAAGGTTATAATTATAAAAATAATAGAAAGTTAAAATATTCTCATCTGTATTATCTGGGAGGAGGGAGAACACAGTCGCACGGGCAGATTTTGTAGCCAGACTCTAGATTTGAAACTTTGACTACATCTTCATTTCTTTGTGACCTTGAGCAAGTTATTCAATCTAAGTCTCTGTTAGCTCACCTGTGAGGAGGGCATAAAAACTGTGCCTGCCTCAAGGGCTGTGAAGATTGCATAAGATGATACATGAGCACAGCGGTTGGCAGAGGGTAGGTTAGCCTCCAATGTGGTAGCAGTCATTGCTCCTCCATCTATTCTGAAAGCACAGGCAGCAACTGGGCGGAGGGGCACCATCGTGTGACTTCATGCTGTCCCTCCCACCCACTTGTATACAGCAAAACTATGTTTGATAGTGACACTGGGGTGATTATCCAGACAGAGACTCCATCGCTACCACCACATCCTTTGAGAAAGGTTTTAGACTTCAGTTTTCTGGATTATTGCCTCATATCTCCCTCTCACTTCAGCTCCTTTACTAAACTCATGTTCACCATCATCTTGGTCTTTGATGTCAGATTAGCATCTGACATCAAAGAATGGGAATAACCAGAAAAAAGAAGAAAACTGAGGTGGCCAGTGTGCTTCTAGTAGGGCAGCCAAATGCTTATCCACCTGAATGCTCTGAATCTACCTCACACACTTGCATTTTGCTGAATTTAAAATCTGAACATATTCTGAAAGCCAATCATGAAATTGGCCAGAAGGAATATAACACATCACAGTAGACCTGCTTGCTAAGTATACTGATTTATAATTTACTTTTTCTTTATTTTCTGTGGAATGTAGGAACACGTTCTTCCTCTTTCCCTCAAGGGTGGCGATGTAGTAGGACTTGTTAGGAATACAGTCTCTGCAGCCACACAGCTTTGGTTTAGATTCCATTTGTCAATCTGACATTCCCAGAAACCGACTATTAAGTTATTTGGGAAACAACTTAAATGCCCTAAGCCTTCGTTTCCTCACTTGTGAGGATAAAATGAAATAATTCATGTAAAGAGTAAGTCTTACTAAATCGCTTTATTTATTTATTTTTACCAGAGTTACTTGAAGTTAAGAGAAGATTGACTTCTCAATGCTGTTTTTGGTTATGTGTTATGTTACCATCCCCCATATTGTCAGGTGGAGCAAATGAGTCATGTTGATAGACTGTGTTCAATGGTGCATAGGTTCTGAGAGAACAATTGGTGTTTATGGGAAGGAGGTCATGTGATATGGGTATAATGGCCTGGAAAGATCAAAGAAACCTGGAGTATCAGCTTAGCTCTGCTGAACAAGGTTAACCTTTGGCAAACAGAGTACTGTTGTCGCAACCCCATCCAGGTTGCCCTTACCAGGCTGCTGCCCTCATCCTCCTCCCCCATGCGGAGAGCACTGGCTTTCAAAGACCTCCAGAGGCCACTTCTCTGGAGAATCACCCTCAGCCGATGGAGTTGCCTAGCCCAGCCTTATAGTTATGCCTCTACCACCCCCTGGGTGGCCTAAAGTTGATGGTTGACTGGCATGAGGTTGAAGACACCCAGCCATTTCCCTCAAGGTGAACCAGTGGTTCATGAGCCACCACTCACATGACCCCCCTGTGTAATCAGGCTGAGGGCAGATGCCAGGGGAAAACACCTCTTTCTCCTCTGTTCAGCTTCCCCACTTTCCTAATAGGCTTCTTTGAAAACATTCTCTTAATAAATCACACAGAAAAAAAAATCTTATCTCAAGCTATGCTTTTAAAAAAATCTCATGTAAGACTTCAGAGAAAATTCTGGGCCTCTGTTTCATTTGACAGAGAGTGAGGGAGTTGACTCTGTTTTCATTGATGGGCTTATTTGGTGAGTACAGATTTTAATTTCCTGAAGATTTCTGTACTCTGTATTCTGTTGTTGTTCAGTTGTATCAATCCTTTTCCAAAGGGATATTAATGGCAGGAGGATCAAGGATTTTCTAGGTTATCATTTTTGAGCATCTGCCTCGCTTGGAGGAAATTATAGTAAATAAAGGCTTCGAGTGTGGGTAGAGAATACTCCACATTTTGTTGGCAAAACCCATCTTTTCATTGTTTCTAGCTCTGACAGAAATCTCCCAGGCTTGGCCAGGATGAAACCCCTAAGAAAACTTTATATTGTCATAACTGGATGTCATATTATTTGCATATTATTTGTGGATGCCAAATAAACCATAGCATGGTACAGCCGAAGAAAAATTACAGAATGTTTACTCAGGGGGCATCAGCACCTTTGTGGGCCTATGGAGGTCTCAGCTGTGATAGAAGAAAACCCCCACAGATGGGATGCCAGATTCCCGCTGGCCCCCCAGTGGATCCCTGAAAGAGTAACTCAGGACAGGGAATGCTTTATTAACCATGAGTCTGCTCTTGTCAGAATAGTTCTCTAATTGTCCTTGTTCAGGTTTTACTTCTAAGAGAAAAATCAAGAAAGAAAAATGGGGAAATAATGTGAACACACTCATTTTCCTGTTGATTTCTTTTCCATAAAATTGGTCATTAGTCATACAGTGGCCTAAAGGGGAAATGTGCAGAAACTTGGAGATTTATGAGTCCTGTCTCGCCACTGAAGAAAATGTACTTTCTCAGGTTGGAAGGTGATTATTTTGTTTTCTGGGCAGTTGGAACCCAGTCTGTTTACAGTTTCCTTGTGAGTGACAAGTGGAGGATTTGGAGAGGACAAGGATGGGGTAAAAGAGGAGGGAAAATGGGGAACAGGAGCTATCTATGGCCCCATGCTGTGCTAGCCAGGTGACATCTATCTGGCTTAACTTTACAACAGTCTGAAATGGACCTGCTGTTCTGCTTATTATGGGTGAACAAACAGGTTCTAGGTTATCTGCATATTATTTATGAAGCATCTGAATTTATTTCTCCAATCACTGTGGGAAATGAATTCATTTGTCAGACTAGTATAGATTAATTTGATTTTGTTAGTGGCCAACTTTTCAGTACATATTTGTAAATTTTATAAAAACAAATATACTAATATATTTATAAATAAGATGTAAAAAAAAGCCAAAATTTAATTCAGTTAAAGAAATACTTCAGATGTCATATGGCAGTTTCAACTGTATCAATTCAGCAAAAAAAAAAAAAAGAAAGCCTCAGCTTTCCTACTTTAAAAACATAACTGACCTAGTACATATAGATTCTAAAATGGAATCAGAGAACAAAAACAAAAGTAATACTAGACTACCTTCCCCTTCTCAAAGGCACCAGGGCATTTATGTTGGTTGTTACTTTTACAGTATCCTTTGAAGTCAGGTAGAACAGATATTCTTTTGTAGATTGGGAAAACTATGCCACAGAGGATTTAATCTGTCGAGTCACTTATTTAATAAATGTCAGAGACTCAGCTCTGTAGTTTATCATTATGCTATTTGTTCTTCTGGAAGGATCTTTAAAAATATATGAGATCCCCAGATGCAAAGGAAAACTAATTAGCTTCACAATGCCTCTCGAGTGTTTACCATGCAACAGGGTTGCAGGAACCCTGGGAGGCAGGAGGTGCAAGGATTTCTTGAGCCACAGTACTTGTCTTTCAGAGTCTTATGATCTGGTTAAGGGACAGGACAAACCACTCAAGGAACAGTTTGGGTCCTTTTGTGAATGCTTCTTTTCTTAAAATCACTGCCAAGAGGTAGCACATATATGAATCCAGAGGTATTACAAATCCCTGTGGGCATGGAGAAGCGACATGGCCAGTGGAGGAGGCAAGTTTTATGTTGGGCTCTGGAGATAGATGGAGGGTAAAAGAGGGACCGGAAAAAAAAAAAAAAAAGATGCAAATGTCTGTTCGGCAGGAACCCAAGGCACCAAGGAGCATGGGGACAGACTGAATGGGACAGAAGGTTTAATTTGGGTTGTAGTGACAAAAAGTTTGGGGAAAATCATTATGGCCAGACAGTATAGGAGCTCTCAGGCACAGCAGGGTAGCCTGTACCTCATCCTGTAGACACAGAGGAGCTACTGAGGAGTTTTGCACAGCAAATAGGACAATACAAGTGTTGTTGTAGCAAGATAAACCTCAGAGGTGTACAACAAGCCAGAGGGAAAAGGATGAAATAAAATAATATATGTGAAATATATAACACCTGTTAGCCCTAATATTTTTATAATCAGAAGACACAACAATGCAACCATGAAGTAATGAGTACTTGGGTCCAGGGTGATGATTACAGAGAGAATCAATACTAAGAAAGTTGGAAGCTCAAGAATCAATTAAGATTTGGTGAATAAGGAAAAAAAGGAAGAGAAAGCTATTATGTTCCTCACCATAAAGTTCTTTTATCTTCTTAACTTTCAAGGAATATCTTTCCTATTCAGTTATGCATATGTCTTAGCCTGTATGTTAGCTTTTTACTTATATTTTATTTTAAAATTTACTTTATTATTCATAATACCAAGGTAATAGATTCTCTCCATCAGAGACGAGATATTTATATATCATGACCCGAGAGACTTTTGGGTCAATTGATTCATAATGAAGTCTTTATGATCTCATGGCTTCATTGCCATACTTTTATGCAATAATCAGAAGATTATTACTTCACTCCTGGATCAAGAAATGGAAAGTAAAGCATGAGGCTATTTAAAAGGGACCATTAGAGTACATAAACATAAATTTCTGAAGGTTTAAAACTGTCAACAAAGTTTTCCGGCAGCAGGGCACACTGTATATCCTTCATATTTTACCTCTCTTAAAATTCTTCCACTTCACTATATTGGCAGGGAATTACAGGAAAAGAAACAAAGAGTGAGGACAGCAGAAGAAGGGATGGTGGAATAAGAAAAGTGTTTCTCTAGAGCTGACCTGAGAGTTGACCTGAGAATGACTCCTGAGAATCACTCATTCACTCAATTCCAAGAGCTCCTGCTATCCAGTAATTATGTTCTACATGTGAGAGATAAAAAGACTATTAAATCATACGTGTTTTCTCAAAAAGTTCAGAGTCTACTGGCTAAGACAGATCAATAACCCCAAATTTAAAATACACCCAAGACGTGCATTAAATACTGTACTCACACTGTGTTATGGGACTAAAGCAGAAGAGGGAGGAAGAGGAGTCACTGAGTCAGTGCTGGGCTGCAGGGAGAGTAGGCTGGAGGAGCAGGGAGGGAGGAGAGCACCTGGGAACCTTCCAGGGGGAAGTGAGGTTTGAACTTTCCTCTCCCATTTCCAGGCCCTCCCTCACCTTTGGACTTTCCCTGTCTGCAGGCTGCCAGGCTGCCTGGTATTTTATTGCCTTTGGGAAGGGAAGTGAAAGCAGAGGGCAGAGAAATTTGAGTCCTGTCTTGGACTTTGAGTTCTAGTGATCAGGCCCTGAGTGGGAGGATCTGTTTCAGGGTGTGGCTGTCAGATGAGGTGGCATGAGAAATAAGCAAGAGCAGGGCTTCCTGTCCAGATAGCCTGAGGGAGAGTCCATGGATCCCGGGAGGCAGAAGTGTCTAGAGGCTGCCCTGAGGGTACAGGTCCCAAAGTCCCCATCCTTTAATTTTGCCATAGGGAAATGGGAGGCACCCAGCAGAAGGACCCTGATCCTTGGTAGAGGCATGAGAAAAAGTGGCTGGAAGGTGTTTCAGGGGGTATGGAGTCTTATACATGCACAGAGTTTTCTGTTTCTCCATTTGATTTGGAGTAGTGAGATAAGTCCTGAGTGGACTTCTGAGGACTGAAGGCATAATGGACAATTTAGCAAAGGTGACAGAAGAGATAATATCAAGGGAGATAGGATCCTTATTCTTCAAATTGAGAAAGTTCCCTGAATAGTCAGATGCAATCCCAGGGCAATAGAGGCCAGGGGTGAGGGAATTAAGAAAGGGCTCAGATTAAGTTTCTGCCCTTTAGGTAGAATGAGCCCAATGACAAAAGTTTAGTTTTAATTTCAGTAAAATAAAACTACAGTCTTGACTCCTTGATGTGTAGATCCAGATTCATGCTTGCTACAGTGGTGGGTTTTTTTCCAAGGGAAAATAGCGGGGGCGGGGGGGGGTGGAGGGAAAGAGAGAGAGAGAGAAATATGAAATATATAACACCTGTTAGCCCTAATATTTTAATAATAAGGAGAGAGAGAGAGAGAGAGAGAGAGAGAGAGAGAGAGAGAAAGAAGTTCTAGTCAAGTGCTACTTCCTAGGCTTTAAAGAGCATGACACGGTGCCTGGAAAAATGGCCAAGTGGCAGGACAGATATGGGAGGAGGGAGGTCAGAAAGAATCTTGTATTTCTTATAGATAGGATTATCTGTTTCTTCCAGAAGGCAAGTTGGAAACACTAAGAAATTTTAAAAAGAGTCTAATATCTGAATCTAATTTGGAAAGACTCTGTCTGAGATGTCCAGAGAGTGAAGTGGACAAGGACAGAATTTGAGGGAGGAGAACCAGTAGAAGACTGATCCAGAGAAATGGCAGACCTGAGTGCTCAGTGTGTTGGGCTAGACCAACAGGAGCACTGCAGGAGAAGTACCAGGTCTTCCAATGTTTGGCTCTAATGAGAGGGGGAGAGAAAAGGTGGGAAGGGTTGAGGATGCTACCAGGATCCAGAAGTTAAAAAGAAGAAAAATGGTTTGATGAAGAAGGTTTTGAGTTCTGTTTCTGCATGTTTTGAATTGGTTGTGTTTTAGCAAGATCTCGATGTCCAGTTCAGAACTGGAAAGTGCATCTGGATCTCAGTAGAGGGGTGGACTTGAGTTGAGGTTCTTCCATAGAAATTATTTGTGTACATGGTACTGTGAGAAGACACAACTGTGGTTAGACTATACAGGAGACAGGAAAATGGGCTCAGGATGACATGCTCAAGTGAGCAGGTAAAAGGTATCCGTGTGGGAGACTAAGGACAGTCACTCAAGAGCCAGGAAAATGTTGTCTCAGACACCAAACAGGAGAGACATTAAAAAGAGAAGTAGTCGGCACTGGATGGGAAGAGAAGTGAAGCCCATGCTTTGGGTCGGGTAGTCAGACCACTGATAATCAACCCAATATAAATGCATAAAAGAGAGAGGATGGAAGGTTCTTAACCAATGGGCAGTAAGTAGACTCTGTTCTTTTAAGATGCTTATTTTAAAAGGGAAGGAAATACAGAATCACAGGAAGAATGAATTAAAAAAGGTTTTTCTTTTTTTTTTTCTTTGATACAAAAGAGAACTTGTTTCTAGGCTGAGCAGGTAGCACTGGAAGAAAAGGTTGAGTTGAAAACAGAGAAGGGTTGATGAAGTAAGTTACTGGGTTGGGGGGAAGGCAATGACCTGGAGTCCTGTGGAGAGAACAGGTTTCTCCTGCTCTGAGGTGGGAAGGAAGGGGTCAAATAGGATGGACTTGGGGACAGCTGTAGACTGAAACGCGGAAGCCATTAGACACTGATTAGGTAGGTACATGTTCTGCTAGAGTCTCCTCACAGATCACAAAGATGAATAAGATGCCCACCTCTGCGTTCTCCCATCTCAAACATTCCCATCAATTAAATGAACACGTGGTTATTTAGCCTTATGCCCCTTGGAATTCAAACAATCCCAGCAGTGATCTACAGGATGCTGGGAATAGCTACTCTTCCAAATGATTTTATATTGACCTTGCTTAGAATTGATGGTGCATGCTGATAATTAAAATTGGTTTGACTTTTAGTCAATTTATTATGATCTTTAAATCTTCCACAGACAACATGCCCTCTCAAGGCCTGCACCAGGGCAGAGCTGTTCTGCTCTGCCCTTGGTTCACCACTGAAGCACATTCCCAGATCTGTGCCTCCCTTGAGGTTTCTCTTGGAAGCAGACATAAATGTCTGGGAGTAAGGGAACCTGAAGGAGGCTAAGAAGTCACATTTATCTGTTCATACTTAGAAGGAAGTGAAGCCCAGATGAGCGGCCGCCTTACATGTGGCCACCCAACCCAGGCAGGGCAGAGCTGGGGCTGCTTCAGTTCTCCTGACTTCCAGTTAGCCTCAAGGAGAGGTCCTTCTATTCTTCCTTTCCAGACTGAATCCTCAAGAGCAATTTAGTGGTGTCCAAGGAAGAGAATGTTACATGGGGGCTCACCTGGCCCCACTGTGGACTACCAGGTATTTGGGAGAAGAGGGAGGAAGAATAACTTGATTGTTTTGTTTTCTCTCTGATATGGCATCGAAGTGTTTGGCCTTTAAGGGATTGTAGAAGTCACTGCCACAAATCCCTTTCTTTTCACATAATTCATGTTCATTGATAATAATTTCAAGGAATTTTGAATGCCAGATTTTGTCTTCTGTAGTTCTTAAAGTGTCAAATGCAATTTTTTGAAGGATGCATACGTAAACCATGAGTGTTTTTATCAGGCCTTGTGATGCATCACTGGAAATATAATCAAAATGTATATATAATCTAAAAAGCTAAGGCAACAAAAGGCGCAGTGATAGAAAATGGAAATATAGGAAAATACAAGGAGAATGTACTTAAAGGCCGCCTTAGTTACTCCCACTACCCAGGTGTACAATGTTGAATACAATGTATAGAATATTTTCTATGTAAAAATAAAACTTACTTTAACAAATACCACAGAAAAAGCTTTACTTTGTATTTGGGGAAAGGAAATCAGTAGTCCCTCATGTAATACTTTGCATATTCTAGTTTTCTTATATTAGACTTGCTTTAAATAGAAGTCTGTATAAAGTGCATCACATTTCATAACTGAATCCCAAGGGCAGGTAAAATAACAAAAATGTCATAGACCTCCATAGTTAATATTTGTTGTGGTCAAAGGAAGCAGAGGGAAAACTTTAAATAAAATCATTTGTGGCACAGACTTTCCTACATGACTTTAAACAATGTGGACTTTGGCAGGAAACACTCCAAATTTATTCACAGTCCCTTTACATCACAGTCTGATGACAATTTAGCAAGGTGGCTATATTTGTTTAGCAGCCCCCAATAATCGCTCAATTAATAGTGAGAGAAACTGCCTTGAACTTGAAGATGGACTTTCCTTGGGTCTGCACAAGTTTGACAGAATCAGATGTGCCTAACACTCACACTTATCTCTAACAAACTCCCTCTTTGGGAGACAGAAACATGACTTCCTTCTGGTATCCATTTGCTGGTGAATGATTCTACCTGGTTCTGTCTATCATTTCTAGTTCTATTCTTTTTAATTGATGAACACTCTTTAAAAAGAAAAAAATGACACAGTTGCATATAAAAGCTCTTACCTTTCCTGAAGTCCTATGGGCTTCATTTTGAAAGGAGAAGGGCAGACAGAGGTGGAGGTGGAAGCTTTGATCTCAGGAGTGCATCGGCCTTGAGGGTCCACCACAACGTTTGGCACCTTTGGCGCCTGCTCGGGCTGGACCATGCTGTGGGCTGTCTTTGCCTCCGACTGTGCTGGCTGTAATGCGATGGGTGATAGGTGGATCTCCTGGTGTTTCTCTTTGTCCTGTCTCAAGGAAAGCTGAAACCTTTCTTTTAATCTGTATAAAATCTACAAAAGGAGATAAAAAGGGGCTCTTGTCACATTTTCACACACTCAAAACAACATTTTTCTCCACACTGACTTAGAAGACAAATTGAAATAAAAGTTTAATTGCAAAGTAAGCCCAGCCTTCTAGAATAATTTCTTGGTTTTGTGGTACCGAGATATTTTTTCTCAAAAGAATATACTTGGTATTTCTAGTTATGCTGCACGTACATCTCAAATATTTGGGTGCATGAATCCTTTCCCCAAGGATACATTCAAAAGCAAATTTGGCCAATTCTTTAAGAATGCCTGACATCATTTTGATCACACGGGAATTGACTAAAATGGTAGGATTCGAGAAAGATTAACCGTGAAACATGGGCCTATGACATTTATAGAAACAGAGAACTGCATTCAGTATAGAAGGGAAGAAAGAAATCTTGTAAAATATCAATAAAGAAAAGTTATACGATAAGTCATACATTTCTTATCTTGGTAAATATCTGACTGGTCATATCTACTTGGGTACCTGATAATACTTGACAAAATTAAATTCAGGGCATCTGTTAAATAATTTGGACAACCAGGATTTTTCTATCTTGCCCCTTTCCCCTCTTAGTTTTATAATGTATATAGAAAAAAGCAAAAGTGTTGCTTTCCTTCACTCTCGGAGCCCTTTCTGGAATGGCTGATTCAGTTCAGAATTGGTAGCATGACTGGCTTCGAACTCTTAGTAAGTGGGACTGAGTACTGGGACACTCCAGAGGCCAAACTGCGAGGGGAGCAAAGTTTGTCTCTCATTTTCCCTGACTTCCCTTTTTATAGGGCTTTTCTGCTTCCTATGCTCAGTGCTCCTTTCCAACTCCTGCGGGAACTAGTGACCTCCTGTTCTTTAAGTGTGTTCTCAGGGAGTGATTTGATGAGCGAGTTTACATGAAGAGGGAATAACTCACTCTGTGCACTTTTCTGAAGGTGTACAGCAGGGATGACATCTACTTCTTCAAATGCCTTAAGCTGATCAAACTCCCCTGTTTAATTTCTAGAATCTGTAGCTAAACGAGTGTTATTTTAGGAGAGGGCTCTCCTGGCTCTGTGCAGTCATGTTTACCTAGTCATGAGGTGAGTTCTGACTTCCCTTTTCTTTGCAAAGTGCCTTCCAATTCTAGTCATCTTTTGCTAGAGGAATGCAAAGTCTACATATTTATTTTTTTTCCTTCTTACAGAATGAAGGAAATTAAGGAAGAATCAATGTGAAATTTGGGAGTAAAAAATATCTTTGAGAATTTATTTCAGGACAATTTTAGAAAATATTTTTTTCCAGTATTCTCAATACAACATTGGAAAAATAGATTCTGTTTAACAAAATAAGATCATCAACAAATATCAGAATAAAATAGAATGTAATGAAAAGATATCAGACTGAGATTAATTAAAAAAAATCCAAAGGTGGAAGTTTTCTCTGCAAACAATAAAGAACAGAATTGGCAGTGTAGAAAGCATCATTGGTGATACATATGGCAACTTTGGGAGACAGTCTGTTGATGCAGAGAAAAAGAATAAAGAGAGAAAGATAAAAACAAGAAAAAAGATTGGACATGGAAGTCAGAAGAGTCACTGTAAATGATAAGCTAGAATAAATGAAGGAGAAGAAAGTCATTCAAAACTGTTGGGTTTTTTTTGTGTGTGGAGGGAGTGGGGTTTGAACTCAGGGACACTTGACCACTGAGCCGTATCCACAGCCCTATTTTATATTTTATTTAGAGACAGAGTTTCACTGAATTGTTTAGCATCTCACTTTTGCTGAGCCTGGCTTTGAACTCGAAATCCTCCTATCTCAGCCTCCAGAGACCCTGGGATTACTGTCCTGTGCCACCATGCCCAGCTCAAAACTGTTTTTCGGCACCCACTTTGTGTCATGGATTGTGAAGGTATAGGGCATTCCACTATGCAAAAAATCGATTGCCTTCTGTGCCTATGGAACTTAGGCATATGAAATGAAAAAAATTTCTAGGTCAAAAGATTCTTCCAAATCATGTATGCCATTTGAAAGAACAGTGAATGTGAGATGAAAATGGAGGGATTTTCATAATTTGAGGAAAAACAATGTATATTACAAAGGATGCATGAATGTTACATCAAGACCAGTTGGAATTTATGTGTATGAAGTCAACAGAAGGAATTCTTCAAAATGCAAAATCTCAAAAAATATACTATCCTTGTTTCTTTCTGAAAAAAACATGTACTCAAAGGTATTCTTTCAGTGCCAAGCATGATGGTGCACTCCTGCAGTACCAGTGATTTGGGAGGCTGAGGGGCTGGCCAGCCTGAGAAATTTATTGAGATCCTATTTCAAGATAATAAAATAAAATAAAATAAAATAAAAAGAGCTGGAGATGCATCATGGAGATAGAATGACCCTGGGTTAAATTCGAAGTACTGGAAAAATAAAAAACTATTGTCACCTATGAGAAAGATGACTCAAATTTAAGAACTAAATAACGAGAAACTGCAATATAAAACAGAATTTTGGAATTATTTAAACCCAAAGTGAAAACCTAGTTTACTTATGTCTCAGGTATAGCATCCCAAATTGTAGTAACAAGAAAGAAATATGGGGAGGAAAAAGAGGTATTTATAAAAAAATAAAAAAGCAAAATGAGTGAATGTATGCTGAGTGACTTTTTAATTAGAGATGCAGAGGGATTCTGGGTTAAAATGGTCATTAAATCTTCCAACTCATTACATCTGAAGGAAACTGAGGTCTAACCAAGCAATAGGATTGTTCCAAGGCAACCTCTGGCTGTGGACCTGCTGACCCTGACATGGCTCTGACCTGAAGCCCTCTGCATGTTCCAGCCCTTACATCAGCTCTTTGGCTTTTCTTCCCCACACACCTTCCTTAAAGGTTGACTTTGAAATCACATGTGCTGCAGATCTGATCATCACCCCTGGATTTCAAAACCATCAATTCTAAGAATATGTTTTGGGTTTTTTTGAAAAAAAGAAGTTTTTTCTTAAGAAATAAATAAAAAACTATGCAAATGTGAGGTATAATCAGAAATAAATATTATAATTGAACTGCTTGGAAATTAATGAGAATCCTTACTGATTTTTTTGTGTGATCACTTCCTCATAGGAAACTTTTATACAATGCTATTCATTGATTCTGGTAGGGCCAAGCTAAATCTTAGATTTTGAAAGCGATTGTTTCAGAAATTCCTCATGGCAAATATTACTGTGTAAGGAAAAGAAAGATATCTAATACTGATAGGCCTTCTTCCCTTTGTTATAATTACTTTCAAATAAGTAGACTATATTCTTTGTGCTATAGAATCAAAAACACTGCAGATAGTGTTTTTATCCTGTAGTGCTTGAGTTTTCTAACTTGGTGCTTCTTTTCCGTGTCCATGAACCACCTCACAGTGTACTTGGCCACCACTCTGCAGAAACAAAATCCAGGCAAGAACACCACCAATCAGGTGGTGCATATGTGGTGATTTTATTGTGTTAAGCTAAATACATAACTACTGAGATGAGGCAAAGAACTTGAAGTGGGATTGAGCTTTTTCAGTTGCAAGTGATTTATCATCCTAAATGAAAAAAAAAATGTATTTGTACCTTTACAAAAACGCATTTAGTAGAAGATGATACACATATTGTATATTCTAAGACCCTATGTATAAATGAAATGTGTTTATCAGGACATTTGCTTTGTTTGTTTATACTTGGATTTTGGAGAAACCTATTTCAATGATGACAATGAGAAAACCAGTTGTTCCTCAGTTGTTTGGTCAAAAACAGGTCACTTTTACGATCTTGTCAGTGTAAAACAAGGTCTGAAGTCCATCTTTGCTACTTATGAGCTTATGCGTTTGATGAAGGACCTTTGTCACATATTTTACAATTAGTAATCTATTTCATCTCTGGTCAGAGATCAACCTTCAGCCTGTCTCTACAGTATGCATACAAACTGATTTTTATATCTCTAATTGGAAAAAAGCACTGTTTACAATACTAGAAAGATTGGACTGTCTGGAAAAAAGTGGAAGAGGCTAGTACTTGGCAATGGGGCAGTTTTGTCTTAGAACTGAGCACTAAGGCAAGGGTTCACAACTGTCAGGGATTTGGGCCTGTAGGGGACATTTGACAAGCTCTGGAGACATTTTTGGTGGTCATATTTGTGGTGGGAGGCAGAACCCAAAGGGTGTTACTAGCATCCCATGATTATAGGCTGTTGATGCAGCTAAATACCCTACAATGCATAGGAAAAACTCCCACCCACGCATCCACCAACAGAATACTCAGCCCAAAATGTCAGTAGTGATGCTGTTGAGAGACCCTGGTGTAAAAGATCTTAAAAATCATGTGGTATAACCTCCATTACATACACATTTAAGTCCAGACTGGTTGAATGATTCACGGAAGATTGGAAATAAAGTCTAGAATCCAGATTTTCTGATTTCCAGGTATGTGAGCATTTTAGTCTACTGGTCCTTCCCAATCCCCACATCCTTCTTCCCAACCACTTTCCCAAAGCCTCTGGAAAAGTGAGTCAGCGATTTTTCTCTGCAGAGATTGAGGTCTGGAATATACCACACACATAATTTTCCATTGTGAATTTAACATTTTGTTTTAAAACTCAATCCGAAAGCTTATCAGAGCAATGGCAAGTTACTGTTTTGCTTTCATCTTTTAGAGCTTGTGTTTGAATCGGGGTGCAATAAAGTCATTTGATCTATTGAAAAAGGAAAGAATTGGTGCACATCTATAATTACAGCAGTTCAGGAGGCTGAGGCAGGAGGATTGCTGGTTCAAAGCCAGCCTGAGCAATTTAGCAAGGCCCTAAGCAACTTAATGAGACTTTGTCTCAAAATAAAATATAGAGCACACTTGATTTCAATTATTGGCAGAGAGAGAGAGAGAGAGAGAGAGAGAGAGAGAGAGAGAAAATTATTGAATGAGAAAGGAGCTGTATAAACTATAGCAAAGGAAAAAATAATGGCAGTAATGAGAACCTAAAGAACACAGAAATGGGAGGAAGCTGAAAGAATCCTTTGAAGCTCTTTTGTAGTTTATAATTTTCATTAAAAAAATCCCAGAAATAAGTAACACAAAACATTCTGTTTGGATTAAAACATGTTCTAATTTTTAAATGATGTCACTGAACAATATTGTGTAACATTTGTTCTTTACTGTATTTTACAGCTGGTTTTGAGAGAGTATTCATTCTTTTCTCTTAATTTAATAAACATGAATCAATTACTATATGAATCAATACATTTCTGAGACAGACATTGTGGATACCAAGGTAGCACAGGACTCTGTCATCTAGGAACCCACAGGCTTCCTGGAGACAGATGTGTGAAAATTATGTCAAGTACAAGGTACTAAGTACACACACAGAGGTGTGGCTGTGCACAGATGTGGTGTGGCCCACAGTTATCTGTTCTGCCTGGGTGAAGTGGCTCTGATAAGTGCAAGCATTCTCATCTGTTCCTGGGTACATTTGTAGTTAGAAATAGATATTCACAGAGTGTAGGACTAAAATAGAAACCACAATTTGATTCCTTTATGGGATCACATGACACCGTGGTAAAGAGCTAGGACTTTCAATCCAGATAGACTTGGGTGTGAGTTCCAATCTCACCCTCTACCCTGCCACTCACATATACACCACTATTTTTGTTTGTTTGGTCAAGTCACTTATCTTTTCTCATCAGTAAGACTAGGAAGTTAAATTACATTAAGTATTTAGTACCATGCAACAAATTTAGGATCAGTAAACAAGCAATACATAGAAGAAATGGGTTGTTATCATTGTTGCTAATACTAGTGCCATCATGAGTGAAAGGGTTGTTGTCTTCTTAATAAAGAAAAAAAATTGAAAACTTTTGCCTACTTTGGAAATGGGTCCAAAAGAAATCATTCCAACGAAGATCTAGTTCCATCTCCCTTAATCCTTGGCGCTTACACACAACAGATTAGACAAGTGTGATTCTTTATGTCCACCTTTGACACCAGTTTTTGTGTGTAATGCTCAGGCTACACCTGGTGGTCTGATGTAGGATTCTGCACCTCAGCTACCAGATCATGACTAGAGAAACCCTTTATATCACATATGGAAGGCTCTTCTGTGGGTCTAACATGCCAGTGCTTTTTCTGATCCAAACAGCTGTCTTATATATGATTTTTAAAAGCGCTTTCCAGATGCAATCTGGTCTGTACACCTCTACCTATTGAATATTTATTTCATACTTTTGCACTTTTTAATAAACTCCCAAGTACATTTGAAGGTCTAATTTAGATGATAAATGGTGTTCTTTCTATTATTTGTTCAAGTTGAAGAACTAATTCTTCTCAGTAATAAATTTCCTCCATCTAAAGCAGACTCAATGGATTGGAACTTGCCCACACATTTTTTCTTAGAAAATTGTATTTGTCTATTTGTCGCTCCACCCACTCTGCATTCACATTTGAGAGGTGCTAAATAAGTCACACATTTGAAAATGTCATGCCTGTCTAATTTTATGCCTGGCAACATACGTTCTTTTTTATTTTTTATTTTTTGGATTTTAAGGAAAGTAAACAATATGCCACATTTCGAAAATTTTGCCAAGTCTTATGTTATTGTTATATAGCACATGCAACCCTTCATTATAGCAATTTACCTATATAATTTCATAATAAAGCCACATGCATTTCATTTCTATGGTATGTAGGAAGACTGGATGGAAATAGCAGCATTTGATCTTTCATGAATGTAATTAATGCCAGAAGGAAAATTTTGAGTTCTATTTTTTCTTGGTCATGGAATCAACAAATGTATGGAAAACAGAATTGGAATATATATATGTGTTTGAGGATCACAGAAGTATAACACACTGTACTTCAGTATAAAAATCATACTAAGTGGGGCTGAGGATATGGCTCAGTGGTAGAGCACTTGTCTACCATGTATGAGGCCCTAGTTTCAATCCTCATTGTCAAAAAAAAAAATACACACACACACACACACATACACAAAGTGTAAATACTCTTAGAGATCCAAGTAAAAAACTGACTTTAGCATTTGTAAACTTATAAAGATTAGCTTATTTCAGAGAAGCACATTCCACCTGTCCCTAAATGTGAACTGTCAAGTCACCTGTGGAAAACTGAATCATCTGAATGTTGCTTTATCTTCAACCTGTCTATCAGGTAGTATCTATTCTTCTCTGAGTATCAGTTCCATTCTGTGTACTGTTGGTTCCTCTGTTTACTTTTTAAATTGACTCTTTCATATTAAAATTGAAGAAAAATATTTTAAGTCAATCATTCTGTTTTTTGTTGTTGTTGTTGTTCGAGAACTGTCTGTATACTCATAAAAGATGTTTCCCTCTTTTTACTCCCCACCCCTCAACGTGTTCCTCTCCTGCATACAGGAGCACCACCATCCAGGCAGCCAAGCCTCCAAACCTAGGAGTCAGCCTTAGGGTTTATTCTCTCCCTGAAAATCAGGGCTCTGTAGTCCCGTCAGTTCTACCTTCATCTAGGTCTCAGCCTTCCATTTCTCTCCATCTCCATCACTGCCCCCTACTCTGGGCCACCCTCACCTTTCTCTTCCGGCTATTGCAGTGACCTCCAGAAGGACACTCCAGCTTCTGCATTTCATCCCACCCTCTGCTTCAACCACACTCTACTGGCAGATGCTGTGATCTTTTAGTCACTCACCCAAGGCTCTGCTGGAAACAGCATTTCCATCCTTCCTTGAGGCCTGACAGGCTAAGCCTATTTTGCCTCAGCACCATCCCACCCCCCTGTACCTAGAAAGTCCTTTCCTCACATTTTCATGACTTAAAGGTCTCAGGTTGGTCTGCTCTATCATTCACTATTATGTTATCTTCTCTGTGGAAGTTATGACAACTTGATCTCTAAAAAACGAATGAACAGACTTTATGTTTTAGATCATTTTTTGTCTTTATAGAAAAATTGAGGGCAAAGTACATCATCCCATACACTCCCCCTCTGTCCTCTCTAAACAGTTTCTTCTGTGACTGACATATTGCATTTGTGTGGGGCATTCATCCCAGGTGATGAACCCTATTGACATTATTAACTAAAGTCCACAGTGTAGATTAGGGCTCACTGTTTGTGCCGAACTTTCTACAGGTTTTGATGAATCCATAATGTAATGCATTCACCATTACACAATACAGAAGAGTTTCACTGTTCTAAAACCTACTGTCTAACCATCTCTGGCCTCCCAACCTCTGGCAACCACTGCTCTTAGCCTTTCCCAGAATGTTGTCACACAGTGTGTTGATGTCACATAGTGTGTTCACTATTTGATTATTTGAAAATAATTAACTTAATTATCGTCTGTGTTTCTAAAGACAAAGGCTTCAGAGAATAGGGTCTTGTTCTCCTCTTTCCCCACAGGGCCAACAACAGGTCTGTGGTGATCCTCTGGCAGAATGGATTGATAGAATGAATTACCCACTAATCTAATTGATAGCAATCACCCAAACTTCCTTTCTTGATTTGTTCTAATAACGTTGAGGCAGACTTACCTAAATTTCTAATTTTTACATTGGTGGCTTGAAAATATCTGGAAAAGAGTTGCCCCTGTTCTCAGATGGTTGAAGGTGTGGCTATGGTAGGTCCTTTGGCCACATAAAACCAATGCAGGGATGTGACTAGTTATGCTGGGAACACGGGCAATCCCAAGTTATGACTGCTAGATCTGAAATGTATCTTATATTAATAGCACATTCAGGGATGCTTCTCTCTGCCCTTTAGTACCCAAAGGCTGCATATAAATCTGCTTCTCAGTTTTCTCCTATCATTTCCTTCACTCTTCTGAATCTTAACCATTTATTCCCCCAGTCAATCTCCGTTTTTGTCACTTTCTACCCCTTTCTATTCTCCATTCCTCCGCTCCCTCCCTCCCTCCCTCCTCCTTTCCTCCCTTCCTTCTTACTTTCTTGGTCTTGCACATGCTAGGCAAGTGCTCTACCATTTAGCTTCACCCCCTGCCCCTTCTATCCTTTTTCACCTGTAAAGCAGAAAAACAACGAAATTGTGACTGACAAGATAGAGAACAACATTTGATATTTCCTATGTTAAGGAAAGAAGAATCCCATATTTTAAAATGCAGTTAACCATAACGAGGAATCAAACCTTTTTAAACAGTAAGAAATACTTAGAGGTCTCTGCTACAATTTCTGTAAAACATTCCATTTTCTTTCATGAAAATTCTTTATTCTTAATCTCTACCTTTAAGATATAAAGATCTATTTTTAATGTTATTCTTAGCTTATTCTTTTGTTCATTGGGTTGCAACTTTTAGAAATCTTTCTTAATTCCTGATCTCTAAAAAATACCTTTGAGTGGAAGTTTTAGGATGTTTTTTTTTCTTCTTCTTTTTTTTTTAACTGGAGATGAAATCTAGGGGCACATCTCCCTTCCCCTATTTTGAGGCAAGGTCTTGCTTAACTGCTGAAGCTGGCCTTGAACTTGGGAATTGTGATCTTTCTGCCTCATCTTCTCTAGTAGCTGAGATTGTAGCCATGTGCCACCAAGCCCTGTGGTTTACTTCAGGATTTTGAGTTCTAGGAAACAGACCCATCTTTACCCTATTTAATATCCTTCAAATTTAGATCCACTCAGCCTCTCTCTTTCTGGAGTAAACCCTAATCTTTCTACCATAAACCCCTTCCCAGCAGGGGAAGCACGAATGAGCAAAATCCAGAAAACACTTGCTAATGCTGTTAATTGTGGATAGAATAAGCAGAATAATGTCTATTTGGGGGGCATTTAAAAAGTATAAAAGAAGCGTTTTTGAAAAATATGCAAAATTAAAAACAATAGCACATAGGAAAAAAGATATTAAAACCCATCTATAAACTTCCAATATTATGTTATGTCACAAAATTTTCAAAGAAATAAAAAAAAAAATTGAACTTGAAAGATAACTCTTAACTCATTCAATACCAAATAGCACTGTGTAATTTAGTGCATTAGGTTTATTTGAAGTTCTAGTTTTAAAAATTATTAATATGCTTTTAAAGTGTACACATTGTAACTTACAGAACTATTGCAGTGCATACTTTTATACTTATGTATTCACCTAAAATATTAGTTGGTAGAGGTGATCTAGCCTGTGAGGCTATAATCACCTCTTTTGCATGCCTGGTATTTCATAGAATGCTTTTAAGAGCCTTTAAAAGTAAGGAAATAACTCTGCCTTGGGGAGTTAAGCTTGCCCCAAAGACACATTTCTTCTTTTAAATTTTTTCCTGAGTTCCATAAAGATGATATAAAAGGAGGAATAAAGTAAGCCCAAAGTATGCCCATGAGACTTAAATGACTTTGAGGGTTTCAGTGACCTTAGTAAATCACGGTCTAAAGCTTCATTCTCAGAGTTGATCAAGTTACTAAAAACTTCAGTGCAATTACAGCTCTGTTCTTAAGCAGGTCAGCATCCACACCTCCACAGGCTTCCCTTTAGCAATCACTCTGCGTGTCACCGAATATTCCCAAATAACAGGATTACAGTCTTGCTTCTTTGCCCAGTCTTTTCAACCTTCATTTGAATGGCAATGCATCCAATAACATTAAGTCGTGGACTCAGCAAAGGATAAAGTATACGAAGAAGCCAACTTACCATCAAACACGTTACTATAATAATAAAGATGCTGAGGAAAATGACAACAGCATAAAATCCTTCTTTGCTCCAGATTCTGTCCGCTTCATGCTGCCCTTGTAAAACATTTTTCTTTAAAAGCAAAACAGAAAGTCCGATGTTAAATGAGAGCTTGAGGAAACTGGCGTTCTTATTTAAACACTAAAATATTTTTAGCTTTATTCCATTCAGTGTAGTGGAACACACCTACACCCCCCGCTGCCTGCGCTGCATCTCCAACTGATCTAGACAACAGTCAGCCATCCTGATACATCAAAAGACCGTGCAATCTCCGGAACAGGAGCAGGCATGCCCAGCCGGGCATAGAAGGACCTCGCCTTTGGAAAAGTCCCTCACTGTCTCTCTTGGAGCTACCTGGTTCACAGGTAAGAGAGTTCTGTTCCGTGCTGAGGAAACTTGTTTCTGAAGCGTTCCTTACTCTCAAGTCCCCTCCCACACATCAACTCCCTGGTTTATCCTGGCTTACGTGCAGCGCAGGAACACTGCTTTTACTTTTAAACAAAAGCTAAACAGGTGCAAACAAAAGCGCATGATGCATTCATAAATACAGCAACACTATCGGGATCACTGCTCCGCCCTTTATCACATCAGGTTTTTTTTTTCCCCCCCTGTAAGTGGTGTTTACTTTGTTGAAATCTCATGAAGCACCATCCCAACCATATAAATTGTTAGGGCATTATATTTTATTTAAAGTAGCAGGAAAGACAAAGTTCAGAGTTATTGGGTAATGAAAGGTAAAATAAATAGGTTTATTTTTATTGCTTTTACTAAATCCTTTGGGGGTGGAAGAGTGAAGAAGAAACATGCATAAAATGTGACTGTCTCTTAGTTGACGTCTCCCTTTCTTTAAAGAAAATAACACACTGACATCAAATCCTCTTGAACGAAATTGTTTTATAATGTAGTGACATTATAGATTTATAGTTAAAGAAACTTCAACTTTGAAACCAACTGATTCGTGATGAGGAAAAACAAAGTCTAAGTCATTTCAAATGATTCCATTCATCTAAAATTCAATCTTGTTGAAAGCAGCTTTTTTATTCCTTTAGCCAGGGTCAGTATGTACCCTTGTATATTGTCTGCAATGGCTCAGAAAGCCTTGAGTGAGACTTGTCTTCTAGGTGCCTGAACTTTGAAATCATTTCCAATTGTCCTTTAAACCTAGAAAAATACATCAAGTATTTGTAAACTCGACAAAATATTTGCCCTGAGAAAGACTTTATGAGACTTTTTATCTTGAAACTCAATCAAATCTTGGTGGAGAGATGAGCAAGGCAGAATAGGAAAGATCTTTGAGTTCAATTGTTATTACAAAAATTATTTGGAGGGAGACATAATCATTGCTCGAAGTAGTCAAGTTTCCATTTTTTTTTTTTGCTTGTAAAATAGTGATGTGTTCACTATAAAATCTTTTATACTTTCTAGAAAGATGCATAGATAGAAAAAATAATTTCAATGCATATTTTTAAAGTAAGTAAATGGTAAATTAATGGAGAATCTGAAAATACTTGGTTGATGGCATGATTAGTAAATGAGCATCCTGCTGGAAAAAAAAAATTCTTAGGTTCAAGTGATGATTTTCTTTTCTTTTACCTTTGACATCAGCCAGAACCTTTTGTTTTATTTTGTTTTGTTTTATTCCAGTGTCTCTACAAACATAGCTAAAAAAAATAACAGAAAAGAAAACTCTTGTAGGAATCAAGTATAAATATGGAAATGAATTTTTTTGCAAGCAACTAAATAGCATCCATTGTTTGTTATAAAAGCAAACTAGTTAAGCCTTCACATAGGCAGCATAAATTTGTCAAATTTAAGTATAAGGATCTGAGCTTAAACTCATGTGAAATTTGGATAAAAAGGGGTGGTTAGGTGGGTGGAAAAAGACGTTGTGTTCCTAACCTGGCTTGGTTTGTTTTTCTTTTTTCCTGCTATAGTTCTACAACTTCTGGAATATCAGCGTTTTCCTTTCTTGCTTAAGACAAATCTTATGCCGGGTGTGGTGGAGCACACCTATAATCCCAGTGGCTCTGGAAGCTGGGGCAGGAGGATTTTGAGTTCAAAGCCAGCCTCAGCAATTTATCGAGGTCCTAAACAACTCAGTGAGACCCTGTCTCTAAAGAAAATACAAAAAAGGACTGGGGATGTGGCTCTGTGATTCAGTATCCCTGGGTTCAATCCCCAGGACACATACACAAAAAAGTTTGTTTGTTTTCCTTTTTAACTGAAGCAATGATGATGGAAGAATTATCCCCTAACCTCCCATCCCCCACCTCCTGTTTGAAGGACACATGTTTTGAACTAGAGCTTAGTCACTGCACTTTCTTGGTAAATAGATTTCCTTCTGAGTCATGCTATTCCTGCTGAGCACTACTATATTTGTTCAGAGATCTGAAAAACTTGATAAGGGCAGGGTAATAAATGGAAAAGTTTGTAGTTAAGATCCCACAAATCAAAAGATTATAACTCACAGAAATCTCCAGTCTAACCTTTGCATCGGGTTAACTTGATGCCTTTTATATTTTATCAGGAGGTTGAGGGTTCAGTAATTCACATACTCCATGGCAGGTCAAATTAATGGCCCTCTATCATCTTTATGTTTTTTTTCATAGCTACATTGTTTTGCCCTTTAACTTGGTTGCAGTGAAAAAGCTAATGAGTTTCATTATTTAAAATTTGGACAGTTTTCAATAGCTTTTCTCTATCTGTTCAATAATTTGTTATATGTGTTAAAAGTTCGTTCTGTTCTCCCTCCCCCTCTTCTTTATTTTCTTTCCATTCCCACCCCATTTCCTTTCCTTTCCAATTCTGATCCCAGATGCTAGAAAAGATGATACAGAGATATAGACTTTAGGATGTATCCCTTTGGGAGAGATGAAGCACACAGAATAAGAATGAAGTGGAAATGTTATAAATTATCTGGTTAATTTGACTGACTCAGGCAGATGAATGAGATGTATCTGACAAAAATATGGCTTTGTTGGGTGCATGCCAAACTTCTACTGCATTAGGCACAAGGTGAACACTTGGTCTGAATGATCAATACATGTCAACATTGATTGAATATCTCCTGTATGACTAGGCTCATAATTCTTTAACTCAACTGCTGGCTAATGCTCCAAGTTAGAAGGAAAATCACCCAACTCTTGAATTATAGTTCATATTTACATGTTGTATTTTTTTCTCTTTGTAAATATCCCATTAATGTATCAGGCAGCATATTAGCCTTTTATTTAAAGAACTTAACCTCCTCCTTTGGAATATAAGACCTGTGAAACTGGAATCATTTACAGTTGAATAACAACAAAATCCCTAAGTAATTTTTTTCAATATTAATGCAGAGCTTATTGTTTCAATAGATATTCAATTCATTTTCTAAAAACATTTGTAAATAGAGATTAAATAATGAGTTTGATTTTATTTCCCCAGAATTTGACCTATTAGTCAAGTGAAGGTCTAGTTTTATCTTTATGAACATCTTACAATAAAATAACACTTAAGAGTCTACAATGCTCTAGGTGTCACATAAAAATATGTAAAAGAAATAATGTCTTTTTAAGAAATTTAGACTGGAAACAAAATCAGATGAACAAACAAAAGTAATTCTCAATTTGGTAATTTTGTTTCCCAAGTGTCATTGCCAATTTAAAAAAATAAAGTATATAAAGAAACAGCAGCAACAACAAAAACATCTTTCATGAATGTTATTAATGTAAATTTAGGAAATAGATGCTTTGCAACATCATTCATGACATTCTGTGATCAATGTAAAGGGTGAAAAGTCAAAAGACCAAGGTTCTTTTTATTTTGTTAATGAACATGTTACCATAGCCTGCTGTGTTTTGGAGATTAAAATGTGAAAAAATGGGTTGAGACATAAGCGGTTATAACACATTAACCATAAGAAGATGGATAAAGATGTGGGGAAGCTCAGAGAATACTATAGCCGGCTTTAAACAAGTATCCACAAATGTGTTTGCAACACTCTAAGCTCTCTCTGTAGCTCTGTAAATAGCTTCCCTAGGCACATGCTCACGGCTGACTGGTTTGTCCTGGGCTTCAGGTCAAAGGGGGATGCCTGGCTTCTTCTAGGAGTGCCTGAAAAAAAGGTTCAGATGACCCATCTCTCCGTGATGACATGATTCTGATAGCATACTGGCTGACCTCCTATAGATTAAAGATTTCCTGGATTTTTAGATTCTAATAATTTTATGAGAAAATGCCACATTTTGATGGCCAAATATGCTTTCATTCTTCAAGTCCAGGATAGGCCTTCTGACCTATAGTGGACTAACAGCTCTGTGAGAGCTGGTAAGGTAGGCTCTTCATCTGCACTGAGCTGGGCTGTGTTGGAGGACCCTAAGTATTTGAATTTCAACTTGTTGTTTTTATATAGTAATTTCCCCTTGGTGAGCAAATGTGGATGACTTAACAGAATGCTATATTCCTAAAGCCTTCAGAATGGCATTTAGATTTAGAATAAAGAAACAGGGAGGGGATTTATATTATTCTTTAAAAGTTTATATGAAACAGAATTAATTCATTCAACGACATTTTTTAAATTTTAAAGAGGAATTATCCTAGGCAACGTGTGCTAGTAAGGCTGCGAAGGGCCTAAGTTGTGAGAACGGGGTTGGTTGATTACACAAAGTTGATTACACTTCAGATTCAGATGTACATAGGGCTGGGGAGGAGATTAATCAATCTCCTGTTAACCCTCTTTTCTGGCCTCTGGGGAGCACAAGGTGGAGTCCTCTTCAAAGTTCCCATGGCATGGGCATAGTGCTGTATTCTGTTTCTCTGTACCTTACTTGCTCTTCAAGAACATAAAGTCATTGAGAGAAATAATTATATTATATTATTTATTTATTTGCTTGCTTGTCTGTTCATCTGTTTTTCTGACTTTGGATACAACCTAGCATGCCATGTGGCTATTTGTTGATTCAGGTTTTCACTGTGTGCCCTTTGAACGCCAGGCACTAAATGCTGGCTCTAAAATAAAGCTACAAGACATGTCACGTGCTCTCAGGGAACCCACCCCAGAGAGACAGACTTGAAGGCCAAGGGGTTTCTGTTCAAGGAGAACACAAGACAAGGAAGGCATGCCCAGGTCTGTGAGGGCACTAGGAAAGACTGTTCAAGAGACCGATCTTGCAGAATGAAAGGTCCATAGAAGAAGTCATGTACTAAACAGCACTGAAGGAGGAGAGCATGTGGGGGCTTGTGATGTTTGTATGCTTAGAGCTGCTGAAACTGAACTAGGAAAGGGTTCTCAACATTGATGGAGTCCTGCACATCTAGGACCACCTACTGTACTAAGAAATCCAGACTTCATTCTGAGGTACTTTGGAAGCCAAAGAAGAATCATGAAATTAGGACAGCAAGCCACATTACATTGACAAAGATGATTTTAGTGGCAAGAAAAAAACAAAACAAAACAAACATGAAGTCTCCACATGTGTCTTTGGAGAAGAGGGACAGAGACGGGGGATGAGACTAAATGCAGGAAGATCAATGGGGGTTGTTGTCACAGTCACCATTCAATGATGACATACAGTAGCCTTCCTATTTGTAGTTTCTTCAACTGCAAATCTGGTCAACCATGTATGGAAAAATCTTAGGGAAAAAAATTTTCACCTGTACTTAACACGTACAGATTTTTATTGTCATTATGCCCTAAACAATATAGTATGACAAGTATTTATATAGTACTTCTATTATGCTAGTGTTATTGTTTAGATGTGAGTTGTCTCCCAGAAGCTCACATGTGAGACAAGGCAAGAAGGGTCAGAGGAGAAATGATTGGGTTATAAGAGTGTTAACCCAATCAGTGAATTCATCCCCTGATAGGGATTAACTGAGTAGTAACTGAAGTAGTAGGGTGTGGCTGGAGGAAGTGGGAATTGGGCATGGCTTTGGGGTATATATTTTCTATCTGGAGAGTGAAGACTGTCTCTCTTCTGAGTATGATATGAGCTGCTTCCCTCCGCCACACTCTTCCACCATGATGTACTGCCTTACCTTGAGCCCAGAGGAATGGAGTCAGCCTTCTCTGGATTAAGACCTCTGAAACCCGGGTCCTTAAGTAAACTTTTCCTTCCCTAAAATTGTTCTGGTTGGATCCTTTAGTCACAGTGGCAAAAAAACCCTGACGAAAACTGCTAGGTATTATAAGTAATCTAGAAATGATTTAAAGTATATCGGAGAATATGTGTAGGCCGCATGCAAATACTATGCTATTTTATTTAAGAAATTTAAGCACCAATAGATTTTGGTATCCTTGGGGGTCCTGGAACCATTCCTCAAAGGATACCACAGGAGGGCTGCATGTTCCTGCTCTGCCAATCCATCCTGTATTCAAATTATTTTGTTTAGTGCCTATTCAATGTGAGGATTTTGACATATATCTAAAAATTTCAATCTGTATTTCAAGTTTGTAAGATAAGAACTATACTTATTTTGGCTCTGAAGAAACTGAGACTCAGAGTGACACTATGCAAAGGTTAAATGACCTGCCCAAGATCACACACATCTTAAGTGTCAGCCTTGGAATGCAAACTGTCTTGTACCAAAGGTTTTTATATCATAGTTGTTAATATTTGCTGAATGAGAAGCAGTATAATTTACTGGGAAGAAGAGTAGACTCTTTTTTTTTTCTTTTTTTTCTGTTTTTGGCACTAGGGATTGAACCCAGGGGCACCTAACCACTGAGCTACATCCATAGCTCTTTTTATTTCTTATTTTGAGACAGGGTCTTGCTAAGTTGCTTAGGGCTTCACTAAGTTTCTGAGGATGGCTTTGAACTTGCAATCTTCTTGCCTTAGCCTCCCAAGTCACTGGGATTACAGGTATGCGTCACTGTAGCTGGCATAGAATAGAAGAGATCAAGATACCTAGATCTTATGTGTTGCTTTTTACTTTGTTCTGTCACCTCAGGGGAATCACTTAATTTCTGTGGACCTTATTTTCTGTATCAGCAAAATGTTCATATGTTCCCTCCAGGTCAAGTTTTATGATTTTCTGAATCAAATTACATCCTATATACATCCAATAAACATCCTATGTTTAGGATGTCGATCATTCCAGTTTGTGGAGACTAAACATACTCAGAAGCAAGACGGAGGAGGTGGTAGGGGAAATTTTGAAAAGTGTTATATTTGGAAAATATAATAAAGCAAATATTGCCCGTGTTTATGTCTGGTTTCCTCAGCAAAGGAAAAGACACATTCCAACTTAATTCTAAAGTAATCATTTTTCCCCAATGAAGGCCATGTGGACAGGTGTATCTGTTGAGAAGGAAAGACAAATAGTGGTTTTTTATCTGTTTGGTTTCTTGGGGGTTTTTGTTTGTTTTGACATCAGTTTCAAGTAATGTAACTGGTCTTCCTTCTAGACTAAATTTACTGGTTAAGTTGAAATAAGTTACAAGGCCATAAAATTTCTGAAGAAAGTGTCAAAAAGTGGAACTTTGATATGAAAATGAATTTCTTTAAGGAACAAACATCAGTAGTTTGAAGAGCAGAGAATTCTGACCGTTTGGGAGATTTTTTTTTTTCAAGTCAAATAACACACCATAAACAGCTTTCATCTCAAAGCCTCGTGGGGTTGGATTACGATATCATGCTAAGTGTGCAAATTTTTAAATAAAATATTCCATGCAATGCCATACCTCAGGGGAGACTTCTGTGATTCCAAATTGGGATAAGCTTTGATGTAAAACATTGATGTTAAGTGAACGCAACACTTCCTCGGATGGCAGAGCGTCAGAAATTCCTGCTTTTCGGTTTATGGGAGACACAAATAGTTCAACACTGTTCTTCTTTTCCTAGTAAAAGCAGATTATTTGTAGGTGTTATAGACATTTTAAGCAATGTTGTATAATATTTTCCTTTGGAAACATTACAGAAAATCAGAACCCTGGAATCCTTAAAGTCATCCTGGAGTTCACATTGGTCTGTTATTCTCTGATGGAGTTAATATTATCAGTCTGACATCTAAACTCTTTAAATGGCCTCCTTCTAGTTAAGTGGCTCTCCAAAATTTGGAATTTTGTATTTCATTAGATATTGGTTTATTTTCCATTTCATATTTTTTAGTTTTGGAATATTTTGTTCAGATGCTCCCTGAGTAGTTATGTTTAAAGAAGTGTTTTAAAATCAAGTGAATTAAATAGAAGTAGATGTAATAGCATTAGTGGACACCACCACTATTCTCTGTGTTTTCCTCGTGACTTTGTGAAGGTAAAGGCTGCACTAGCCAAGGCTAATGTTGCTAATTGAAGTCCCTTCCTTGACTCGGTTCACCTCAGACATGTCACATTTTAAAAATCAACCCTTTCGAAGAAATGCATATATGCATTGGTATGATACTTTTCCTATTAATATTACCTCACTAGCCAAAAACGGAGACAGATTTCTTACCATAAATGGACAATATGCCACATACACTAAAAACAAACACCAGACAAAAAATACCATTGACATGAAAACATTCTCTTTTACAACTTAAACAATTCAATTATAAAAGGAAATTATTGTTAGTCTTTTCTTTTTGTCACATAGAGTTCTCTTTTGCTAGAAAATTTTCTTTGCATGCAATTTATCAGAAATTCACCCATGTATAAAATGAAGAATTGATGTACTACTAGCAATCCAGAAAAAGATTCTGTGTTAGTAGGAACAACAGACAATGACAATCAATATTTACACTGACATGAAATATGCTTATGATAATTTATTAAATAGCTTATAACCTAATAACAATAGAAGGATAGAACATTTGTTTTATGCGTGGCATGCTCCTGTGTTATTTCATTAAAATAGTCACAGGAGATGGACATTATGGTTATCTCCATCTCACAAACATAAGTGGTTTGTCCATGGTCACCCGTCTGGGACTGCCATGCTAGCTAGTAATGGAGTGTGGTTCTTCT
This sequence comes from Marmota marmota marmota, assembly GCF_001458135.2. Taxonomy (NCBI): domain Eukaryota; kingdom Metazoa; phylum Chordata; class Mammalia; order Rodentia; family Sciuridae; genus Marmota; species Marmota marmota. Next base: position 36,856,353 of record NW_025999853.1, on the reverse strand, counting down.
TGTCTGTCTCCAAAGCACATGTTCTTCATCACCCTGCTCTGCTGCTTCAGGTATTATAACTCTGCTCACTATAATAACTACTTTTAACAGTGCTACCAACAGTTTCCAAGGATAGATATATCCTTCTCCAGGTGTGGCAAATCCTCTTTCATCTCTGCAAACAACTATTATGTTCATTTAGTCTTTACGCATAAAAGTATGTCTTAATTACATATGTGTGTGCATGTGTGTGTCTATGTGTGTGTGTATATAAAAAATCTAGATCTAGATCCAAGATTTCTGTACTACCTAAATCTTCTCACTTGAGCAAGATATGCTCTGGACATCATAACCTACTTTATTCTTAAAGGATATTAGAAAATGCTGTTTGTCCTCTTCTGTGAAACTGAAATGAAACTTTATCTTTTAAAAAAACCTTATTTAGTCTCAGAAAATGGTTAGCTCACAGAAGAAAGCATTTTCTGGGGAATGAAACAACTCATCCTCCACATGCTGAAAAATGAAAAGAAACATAACTCTAAATCAAACCAAAAAGCAATTTCTATCCATAGTTAGGAACACAGGTGTGGAGACAGTGGAAGGCTGAGCTCAAGCAGGCACATGACAATTAAAGGCAGGGAGATTCTTTATAGTCTTTGCTTGGACTTCCTATGCAGTGGAAATTAAAAACAATTTTAAAACGATTCAAAAATTCTAAAGTCCCTTTTCACATGAACCTTAGGGATTAGATTTTACAAAGAAAAAAAAATCATCTGATCTGAATTTGACCTCCTCCCCTTTTTTTTCCCCTTTGCTCACATCCACCTCCAAGTGTAGATGGGAACATGTAGTTAGATGATATTTAACATCCAGGTTCCCAAGCACTAAGGAAGGAGACAAAAGAATGGATATGGATGATTGACAGTTAGGTCTAACGTGGGGTATATGCAGAGCATTTCTTGGGTTTACCTGATCCCCACTTCAGATGCCCATCCAATTTTTCTCTTGGCTTTTCTGAACTATCAATGCTTACATTCCATCTGGGCTGCTGTCTGCAAGGACTAGTTCTTCTTTATTCGAAGTCCTCTGCCTTGTGTATTCTTTATCCATCATTTTCTATTGATATGCTAGAAGGGGTTTTCGTTGATACTCTCTGGAAATAGTGCTTTACCTGATACAGAGCTCCAAAGGGGAATATTTGAGGAGTAGTGTCAAGTTAGTAAGGTGAGTTTTGGGAACCCCTTGTTCATATTTACCAGGGTATCCAGTCTTGAACTATGACAGGGTTGACAAACTTTTCCTGAAAAGGGCCAGACGGTAAATAGTTTAGGCTTCATGGGCCAAACACTTGAGTTGCAATTATTCTTATCTAATGCTGTACGTATGAAAGCAGCCAAGGTGAATGAGTGGAGGTGACTTGCTCCACTCAGTCAATGAAACATTGTTATAAAAATAGGTAGTTTGCAGGAATTGGCTTATGAGCTATTAGAACTACACCATGAGTACTTAGATGACATAAGAAACAGCTTGAATTCTGGGAACATGGGTGTAGGTATCTTACAATGAGGCGGTTGATGTGCACTTGCTGGGGTAGGAGTCCTAAAGCTGCAGCCACTCCTTGGCGGAATATCCGAAGCAGGGTTATGTTCAGCTTATTCACATCCATTTGCAGTGTCTGGAAAAGAAAAACAGAAAAAAAAGAAATTTTCAAATTTTAGTAAGTTTCTGGTTTAAGACAGTTGGTTCCTGACTGATGACTGACCACAAAAATTTCTGTGACTGTTAAGTTCACACTCCAGGTGCTTTATTGAATTTTCATGGAAGTATAGCTGTATGGATATTTTATGTGAATTTTAATTATGGGATAACACAATTTGTCTAATTATTTTCAAAAAACACAAATAAATGGACAATTCATAAAGAATTTCATGGCAACATGCCGTGGGTTTATTTTGCTTTTGTTCAAGTCCAGATGGAATCTGCGGCCAAATATATTTCAGCTATCCAAGCTGAAGGACGTATTTATTTTGTGATCACAATTACAGAGACAAAGATGCTGTGTAAGTTCTATAAAGACTGAGTTGGCAGTTTCTCTATATAGTGATCTGCTGCTGGTGCAAGGCAAATAAATGAAGTGCAATAATGATTTGCAAACTCTTGTAAAGTCCAGGATACTGATGATTTGGTCCAAGGTAAATGATTTATATTCAATGTTTGAGCAAACAATTTTCAGATTTGCTTTGGAAAAATGTCAAAATGTTAAAAAGTTCCTAAAATACAAATCAACTTGTGATATTAGTTAATATAGCCTTAATTTAAGTCTTGAGTACTATTACTATAGTTAAATCATGATCTGGTTCACTATGTATTTTCAAGAATGCATTTTAGTAATTTGAGATAGATACTTTCCAGGTAGGCAAACCAAATCTTTATGCATTTCATGTGTCCTTAGAATGCTTAATTCACTGATTTGGCCATAATAGATTCTCAATAGCTATTGGGTGCTGCAATATCACATCTTCTATAAAATGGGGCACACTTCTAAGGACACACTTCTCTGATAAAGAGACTGGCTTACAAGTGCAACCTATTTTGGAGTAGGAATTCTTAAACTGAGCCTTCTCTCAAGGAAAATGATACTGCTTTAAGAATTTGTAGTCTTGTTAGGAAATAATATATCTTCTATACATAAAGTTAGTACAAAACAAGTGACTGGAAACTAGACCAAATGCCCAATGCCACAGGAACCTCAGGCAGTTTGGGAAGGTAAAATAGAATGGTTCTGGGTCAAGATGGAAGGCTTAGCTAAATATCCAGACTACATTTCCTCCTGAGGATCTTTTAATGATTTCATAGGGGCAGGGACCCTGAGGCTTGGTCACATTAGGGAGCCGAAACTGGACTCCTTGCAAAGAATTGGGCAGAATCATTGAAAAACCATTTCTAATAGCCCAAGAGGCAACAACTTGCTTCTAGGGAAGGGAAAAGGAAAACTGGAAGCAACATTTTAAAAATATATTTATTTTTATTATATTTCAAGTAAAACAACAGAAATTTATTGTCTCAGAGTTCTAGAGACTAGAAGTCTGAATCAAGGTTTGTTCCCTCTTTAATCTGTAGGCGAGAAGCTTCCCTTGGGTCTTCTAGCCTCTATTATTGGCCAGCAGTTTTTGGTATTGTGTGACTTGAACATGCACCCCTCCAGTCTCTGCCATTGTCATCACATGGCCGTCTTCTCCCTGTGTGTCTACATAATGTCTTCTGAGTGCTTGTGCTTATATTTTCCCTTTTAATAAGGCCACCAGTCATACTGGATTAGGAGCCTAACCTATTCCAGTATACCCCATTTAAACTAATTATGCCTGAAAACACTATTTGCAAATGAAGTCCCATCGTCAGGTATTGAGGAGTTAGAAATTCAACATACGGATTTTGAGGGGACACAAATTAACTCCAAACGAGGAAAATGTTAGAAATCTGAGCAAAGACATTGTTAACATACAGACAGAGAATTGACCAAAAACTTAAATAACTTTACATGTTTTCCTTCAAGCTTTGAGTTAATACATATTGGAGGTTCACATGAGTCCTTTGGTCCGAAGCCAGGTAGGTGTGATAGAAGTATAACTCCGTTTCAAATCTGGGTTCAGGTATGGAGCTTATTGTGGGTAAAGGCAGTGAAAGTGCATAGGTGAACCCAAGCGAGAGCTAGAATAACTTACTCACAAGCTGGAAGGGACCCTCTGTTCTGGGTTCACTTCACTACATGCACATCAGTTTCTACTGGACTTGGGCAAGGTGATTTCTGTCTCAATGTGATCCTCTTCTGGAGAGCAATAGTGTTTTTCTTTTTTAAACAACTATTTCTTCCTCCTCCTCCTCCTCCTCCTCCTCCTCTTCTAATGGACACAATACCTTTTTTGTTTGTTTGTTTATTTTTTATGTGGTGCTGAAGATCAAACCCAGGGCCTCACACATATGAGGCAAGGACTCTACTGCTGAGCTACAATCCTGGCCCCAGAGAGTAATATTTTTTTTATTAAATAAAAACCATCTAATGGTACACAAATGGTTGCTCTATTATTCTTTCCACTTTTCTATAGCCTAAAATGTTTCCAACATATAACATCATAATTAATGCAGAAAGCAAAACTTGAGCTAAACCTTGAAGGACCAGTAGGATTTGAAAAGGCGATAATGAGGAAAAACAGTGTTATACTTTTAAGCATGATTTATATATCTACCTGGGAAACCCAGGTTAGTCAGCTGGTGGCTTTGAGAATCAGAGACTTCCTTTCCTCAAGCAACTGCTTTCTATTCTGCCAGGCTGTGGAAGCTGTCAGAGACTGTCTATTCCCTTTCCTTTGCAAGATCAAAGAAAGGTTCATCAAATGGATTTCCTAAAACATTGGGGATTGCCACTTAACTTCTGGCTTACCACCGGTGTTTTTCAGGCAGGGTGAGTAGGCAGGCAGTGCCCTAGATCCCCAGGGGCAGGATTTGTAGCCAACAGTCTGCGCTGGGAACTGAGAGTCAAGGAGGTTGTGTGTACACTTGAGAACTCAATTCCCAGGGCCATGATTAACTGAGGCTTGTAACTGTGGAAACAGTATTAAAGTCTCAGACTGTAAAGGTAAATGGGAAGTGAAATAGGAACTCAAGATTAAAAATCAGTCAAAAAAGTAAAAGCTTGCAAGAAGGTAAAAGCTGTGCAGTTGAGACAGAAATTTAGACTATGCAACTAAAGTGGAGTTGAAGTAATTAGTTGAAATTGAAATCATCTGGCTTGTTGCATAAAAACATTTGAATAATTTGCCTCAGTTCTCTGCTTGCCTGTAGCTGGATTGATTCTATGGTGAATGCATGAATTTCTGAGTATTCTACCATAAAATAGTAATGCTAAAATATAGCACATACAGATACATGTGTATTTGAGGGTCTAATATGTACAAAAGTGCAATTTAGGATAAAGAAAGGATTCTGGAAAAAATGAGAGTGTTATTTCACATAAGATTACATGGAATTAATGAATATATGCTATCCACTTCCCCAAAGATGCTGGAAATGTACAACACCTCCTCACCTATTATATGAAATCACAACAATGATAGAATACAAATTCCCAAGGAAATAATAAGGTCACAGCTTTCAAGTTACCAAACAACAGTGCAAGATATATTTTAGTCTGAATTCTAGACCCATTGGATCATTTCTATCCTTTAAACACAAATGATTTAGGATTTTAATTTCAAAGAAATGAAAATGTTCTTTCTAAATGCAAATGCTAAGCCACTTTACAGTCGCAAATAATGCAAATGGAGTTACAAACACTTAGAGTTATAGTTTGCATCTGGAATGTTCCCCAAAGGCCCATGTGCTGAAGGCTTGGTCTCAGCCATGGCACCATGGGGAGGTAGTAAAACCTTAAAGAAGCAGGGCCTAGTAGAAGCAAGTTAGGTCATGGGGGCACATGGAAGGGATTTTGGAATGCTGTCCCCAGCCCCTTTGTGTCTCTTTTTTGCCTCCTGGCTACCATGTGGTAAGCAGTTTCTTCTGCCACATGCTCCTGCCATGATGTGCTGCCTTGCCACATGCTCAAAATCACTAGACCAACTGACCATGGACAGAAACCTCCAAAACATGCACCAAGATAAGACTTCACTCTCTACTAGTTGAAAATTGAGTAAGAGAAAGCTGATGAACAGATCATACATGGACAACTGAGTGCTTTTACTGATATCGTATATATATATATATATAAACATACAAATAAACATAATAAAAATTCAAGGTTTCAAACTCAATCTCTATATAAATTTATTGGGTCTCTGCTTTGTTAAGGGGTTTTTGAGTCATTTCCCGTACTACTGTACTCCCTCTTAATGGAAAGAGCACTTTGTATCAAGACTTTCTTCCTTTGGTTACTAGACTGTTCATTAAATAGTTAAAGCCATGTGCATCAGATATAAATCAGGCTGACAGGGATGATTAGAATATAGCACTTGGATTAGGCAGCAGAATTATGTTTGAACTGTAGGTGATTGGTTTTTAGCCTTTTATTTTTAAAGGGTGATTGAATTATTTTTGCCTGGGAGGGGGTAGTTTGTCCCCTCCTGATGTTATTAGGCAGCATAGTCTGTCACTTAGTGACACCCAGTAAGAGTCAGGATCATATCCAGTGACCCAGTTAGGGGGAGGAAGGCCAAATGGCCATCTCTTTCCCTTTTGAGATGTCCTCAAAGCCCCTAACAGAAGTGCTGTCTCAATTCCCAAGAGTGACAAAAGGACCCAGCTTTCCTAGCCACCAAAACCTGTCAGGCAGAACCCACCCACTTCTTTCTAACTTTAATGTACCTTCTCTGTTACCTGGAATCTCTTCACTCTTGGCCAATTCGAACTTGCCCTTTATGGTTAGCAGCTGGATTGGCAAGTGATTTCCAGAAGTAAAATCAAAGATTTCTCTATTTATGCCTCTGAACTGAGTAGAAACCCCCTCACCTGTCACAGGGCCCCCTTATAACTTGGCATTTGTTGTCTGTTACTATGTACATACTACATACTACTACTATGTACATACTAGTGAATTTTATTTCATGTTTCAGAGTCTTATGCCTGCTTCTCTCTATCTGAATGTTCTATTTACATGTCAAACTCATTGTTACTCAAACTGAACTACTTTTTCCTCTTTCTTCCTGTCCATAACCAAATTGCTTGTTTTTTCTACTTTTATATAATGAGACAAAGTACCACATTTGGGAGTTATCTTGACTCCTTTGTCCTTATTCTTCATTCCACCATTATGGCATCCAATTCATAATCAAGTTCTGTCTATTCCACTTTTTCAATATCTCTTTGAGTGGTGAACCCATCTTCTCTTTATCTATATTTCCATTATCTTACTTCAGACACCCTGACCCCAAGCCCATCATGTCCATTGGACTATTTGAGTAGAGTCATGAAGAGTTGCCTGCCGTTCTCCCCTGGTCTCTAATTCAGTCTTCCCATGGATACCATACTTATCTGTGCAAAATGCTAACCCAATCAAATTTTATTATGTTCAAAATACTTTCAGAAGATCTTGTTTTCCTATGAATAGTCTTAACTTTTTTGGTTCTAAAAAATTGCCCTGTCCTTCTAGTCTCCTTCCACACTTCTTTACAACACATAGTATTCCAGCCACACCTAAAGTTCATTAAAAGCCACACCCTTTCCACATTGTGTCAGTGTGTGTGTGGCTCCCGGGCAGGGCACTCTTCCTTCCTGTAGACCCCACTCAAAGACCAATCTGTCAGTCTTCCCTGACCTCTCTTCTCTCTTCCTTTGCTTGTATTGTTCAGTTTTCCAATAGTACCATGTTGGACTTCAGCTATTTTGCTTATTTACATTTTTATAATAAAAATGTCCTTATAAAAAAAATTTAAAGGTTCAGAAAGATATACGGTAAAAAGTGAAAATATGCTTTCTGTTCCTAACCATTCACCTAAATCCCCAGAAACAACATTGCTAAACATTTTTGTGTCTCCTTCCAAATATTTTTATGTGTATATTATATAAAAATAAAATGTGTATATTATACATCATATCTATTACTACGAAATAAAAATTGGATTAAATCACACATATTGTTCCACAAGTTGTTTTTCTATTTATTATATCTGGGATGTATTTCTATATTTAAAACATATGCCATCATGAAATATGTTTTGATTTTAATCTAATAATTTGTTATTTTTAACAGATTATTTACTTTTATTATTTTAACAGATCTAGCTGTGCTTCATTACTTAAGTTATTACCTTTGTTTATTTTTTATTTACTTAGTTTTTTATGTTTTGATATATGTTGTAATATGTTTTGCTTTTGTTTTTCTGTTTTCTACTATACTGTCTATAATTAATAACATTAAAAATGCATGATAATATATTTAAACCTTTATTTCTTAATTTATGGAATTTAGAAAGTGTTTATTAACTTCTGCTATGAAAAATGAGAAAATATACACCTCTTCCCACCAATTCTTGTGATGATCTCCCAGTTTTTGGAAGAGTATTACTTGTATATTGTTATGTTTTCTGATATTTACATTATATTCTGTGCAATGAAGACTATTCATAGTTCTGAATAATTAATATAAGTGAAAATAAAGTGACATTTTTCATTCTCAGGAAGAATGAGGGTGCCTTCTCTACTCTATCTCTATTCTGTTTACTAGCTGGATGAGTCCAGCATGACCTTAAAACTGCATTGAAAACTGTGGAGCCACCAAAGGAAGACATCTGAGCCACATATCAGTGCATCAAGCAGAGACACCGTCCAACAACACTCATTAAAAAGTGATCTGAGTTAAAAAGACATTCTTATTGTATTAAACCACGATAGGATAGGGGGTTGTGTTAGCATTACCCTGATGAATATACAGTTGCTTCTCAGAATTCATGGGTGATTTGTTCCAAGACTCTCCAAGGACACACTATCTGCAGATGTTCAAGGTCCTTATATATAATAGGCTAATATATGCATATAACCTACATAATTTACTGGCTTTATTTTGGGGTATACTAGGGATTTAACCTAGGGGAACTTTACCACTGAGCTACATCCCCAGTCCTTTTTATTTTTTTTTATTTGAGACAGGGTCTTGTTAAGTTGCTGAAGTTCTCACTAAGTCCCCCACCTGGCCTTGAACTTACGATCCTTCTACCTCAGCTTCCAGAGTTTATTGGACTATTGATGTGTGCCACCATGCACTTTAAATCATCTCTTGATTACTTATAATGTCTAATACTATGTAAATGCTATCTATGATAATAGTTGATATACTATATTGCTTAGAAAATAATGGACAAGAAAAAGGTCTATATATGGGCTGGGATTGTGGCTCAGCGGTAGAGCGCTCGCCTAGCACGGGCGGGACCCGGGTTCAATTTTCAGCACCACATAAAAATAAAAAGGCATTGTGTTGTGTCCATCTACAAAAAAGATTTTCTCTCTCTCTCTCTCTCTCTCTCTCTCTCTCTCTCTCTCTTTAAAAAATAAAGTCTATACATATTCAGTACAGACACATGTATTTTTCAAATATTTTCCATACAGAGGTGGTTGAATGGGAGGATGTGGGAACTTCAGATATGATAGGCTGCTTATATTCTGTAAGTATAATCTCTGCAGTTCTATAGTATTAGTAATATTTAAACAAATTAAGTGCTTGTGATCAGTCTTTCCTCTTCTTCTTTCTTTTCCAGAAGGATGTCTCCATTCTTGAATTTTTTTATTTTGACATCTATCTTATTTAGCTTGATTTCATTATCTACTACTTTCAAGTAAGCTCATGAGTGCTATATTTCCAGAAGCACTGTATGTTTGAGATTGTATTTATGGTGCTTTTAACAATAAATAACAGCTTGGCTGGATATTAAATTCTTGATTCAATTTTTATTTTTATTTTTTTTGCTTTTGAACTCTGCTGCTGTTATCCCAATGCCTTCTGGTTTTGAAAGTTGCTGTGAGAAATATTCTGGCCTGAGGCTAGCCTGTCTGGTAGATAACTCGCTTTTTCTGCCTGTAATCTCACAGAAGTCTTTATCTTTAAAGTTAAAAAAGTCACCATGATATTTCCTTGGGTAGACAGTTTTTGTACTGTGGGGTATGCTGTTGATTGATTCTAGATTCTATTTCAGAAATTTTTTTATTACACATTTGAATGATTTTTCTTCTAAATATTTTCATCTCATCATGGGCACAATATATATATGCAATTATATATTCCTTGTCTTTCTCTTTAACCACATTATTTTATGTACTTTTCTCTAGCTACTTGGATGTCTTTATTCAGTTGAAATTTTTCTAGACTTGTTATCTGTATCTTGATATGCTACATTTTCAATAGAATCTATTCCACTTCTTTAATTTCTAATGTGGTTTCAATTTTTCTGATGTGTTATTATGATCACTCTCTTGCTTTATCTTCTGAGTTCTGCCAGCTTACTCTTTATGACTGCCCTCAACAGGTGGCCTACTCTCCCGAACACAGCTTCTCAAGAGCAGAGTCCTGGACTCTACACAATATATGCAATCTTAGTTGTTTTAAGCAGGAAGTGATACAAAATTTTTAAAGTTTTTGGTCTTTTGTACCTGTTTTAAAATATTTATTTCAAAGAGTTCAGCTTCTTTTCCCTCTGAAAATCCTCATATAACTTTGTATCATACCTAAAGTAAAATTGAATTCTGTGGGCCTACACTTTATCTGACTCCTATTCTCTCTGAATCTCATTTCCTTCAAATAACTCTTTTTTTCCCCCAATCCCTTCAAAATCTATGCTCATTTCTTCTTCACGATCTTCCTGCCATTCACCTGCTTCTTGCTAGGAGAGTTGTTCAACATTAGTGTTGGTGACTCTTTCTAGCCTTTCAATTGACGTTTTAATAGTCACTTCCTCAGAGAAGACTTCCCATTCCCAATTACATTGCCCTGATCTATTTTTCATATTACATTTAACACTAGTCTACAGTTTCTTGTTTACTTATTACTTATTATTTTATTCACTATTTCTCTTTTCTAAAATACAGCCTCCATTGATGTGGAAATTCATCAGTCTATTTCTCTGTTGTCTCTCAAAGACCTGGAATACAACTTGGCATGTAGTAGATACTTAATAAAATCTTTGTGAAATGAAGGACTACATGTATCATCATAATCAATGTTGTATATTTACTAAATGGAAGAATCTGAGTTACATGGCTGGATTAGAAATGGTTGCAAAAACCTGAGGGCTGTGTACTTGACAAGGTCACATTAAGGTGAGCCTTCCACCCATAATCCATAATCATCTAAAGAATATACTGGATTCATTTTCATAATTTACATTTGATTTATAATTTATGTAGTTCTGACTGGTATTTAATATAGTTCTGATACTTTGACTAGTATACCACTAAAGAGGGGATAAAAGTCAGAAGTTAATCTTATCAGCTCTTTGAGATCCACTCTTAATAAGTGAAATCAACATTAATTTTCTGAGTTGTGTGCTATTATATTGGTTGTAAATTAAACTTACACTTAACCAGTATTAACATCCATTTCTTGAATTTGAGAATTTAAAAATTTATCTAATTATAAAAAATTAAATATGCTTATGATAGAAGATTTAGAAAATACACTAAATTAGAAAAAAGAAAAAATATTATTTTTAATTGTATATCTCATTATCCTTAGATAAGGTTGTAATGTTTTTCATGTTAGTTTTTTTTCTGGTATGTAGGTCATATCACATAATACAATGATTATATGCATATGAATATATTATATATACTCATACATAATTCAAGTATTTATCTATTTTAATGTGATGTCATAACTATCAAATTTCTATAGCTTTTCTCTTCTCATGATTTTAGGAGGAAACACTTGGTGTTTTATTCTGTGTGGTGGCAGCTTAAATACAGTAATGTTGCTGGGTTTTTCCTCTTTTCAGCCTCCCAAGGGGAGAAGAAGCAGGCTGGGTTATTGATGCAATTGGAATACGATACTGGGGTGTATACAGCTCTATAATTTTCTTTTGGGGTCTGCTCGCCTGTAAAGATCAGACAATCTGGTCTTCTGTTTGCAGGTGCTGAAGTTGTAAAGCCTGTTTCTGCAGAAGAGGGTCATAGTTGACCAGTACTGCTTGTGACTGGTGTATAAATCTCCCTAAGAAGATGCAGTGATAGAAGAATACCATTGTCATGCTAAGTCACATCTCCAGGAACTCTACAAGCAAGAAAAGAGGCATTTTGACCTCCACAGGCCTGCTTCCTTTGTCTTTCTCAGGCAGGAGGAGAGAGAAGTTATTTCTTGTTCCACTCAAGCACAAACGCTTAGTACCATAAGCTCGTTGTTACTATAATTTTTCTCATTAGTTGGCCTTGGTTTCAACATGGGTATCTATTGAGGTGGAAAGATCAGAAGAGAATTAAGATATGTGGTTATGATGGAAGTCAGAAGCAGAGAATTTCCAAAAGAGGTTTATCATTGCAGTGGAATGCATTGGTTAAGAAAACTGTGGATCAAGAAAAGGCTACTGGATTTGTTGATGAGGAAGTAAAGAGTAACCTTGGAATAGTGATCCTCAAAATGTGGTTCATGGTCCACTGGGGGAGGCTAAGTGATCCTCACTGGAACTCAGGTGAAAGTACAAGTTCATCATGTTGCAATACAGGTACATTATGTACAATTGTAGACTTTCTTTTATACCCAAGGGAGGTTCATTTAATGAGTTTTAAAGGGTTAATGCAATTTGATATTAATAAACTAAAATTAGCATTTGTTAGTTTATATTGACACTTCTAAGAGGTTCTAGGGAGTGTAGTAAATGAAGAAATAGGCAGATCATCAAGACCAAGTTTTGCTCAGAACAAAAAGACAAAAATAGGACTGTAAACAGGGAGAAAGTCTTTTTTTTTTTCTCAGTCTTAAATACTTTCACCTTTATATACTAAAGCAACAGTATCTTAGGTGACTTCATCTTTCCTCCTAAGACCCCTATACTAGTGATGAGCTACCCTTTAACACATTAAATAACAATACTAGAGTTTTGGTGTGATTAATATTTTGAAAACAATTGCAATACCAAGTTAATGACTTTTGCATACATTTGCTCTGTTGCAGTTTCAGGCTGCAAAATCAATTAATTAGCAAATTAATTAAAAATTCATGAAGAAATTAAACAAATATTGGATTTGACTGAGAAATTATATATAAACTTCAAATAAAGGGTAAGACCTTGTCACAAGAACAATATTCAAGACCTTTTTGAATTTTGTGCTTGCATATTTAAAAACTTTTGACTATTCTGTTTTTTAAATTGTTAGGGAGACAGGACAAATTAACAATTTTTGTTTGTATGTTTGGAAGTTGCAGTTAGGTGAGCAAATACCAAATAAGAAACTTTGCTACACCATCAAATAATAGTTAATAATGGGTTAGTCAGAGAGATTTGGGTTCAAACTTGGGGTCTGTGTTCTTGGTCCAATTATTAACTCTCTCTGAACCTCAGTTTCTTCATCTATCCAATGTTGATGATAACTACATTGCTAGTTATGACAACTACATAAACCATTGGATATAAAACAGCTAGAATTGGCAGACAAAGCTGCTCAGTAAGCTTTGCTTAAAGATATGTCTTCAAGATATATTGATGTTGAAAATTTAATGATCTACTTCTTGGGGTATTCAGAGCAAGGAAACTGAAATAACAACTTTGTTGATTAAATGAAGGTCTTGAGTTTATTTACCAGAACAGTAAATAATATCAAGACATGAAGAAGTGGCCTGATTGGATTTGCAGTGTTTACATTTACTGATTTTTACATCTGTCAAGGAGCTTTAGCCAAAAGTCAGTCAGGAAGCCTACAATAGAGGAAAATGCAATGGTCAAGATAGTTTAGTTTTGCTAAAGTAGTATAATCTGGTTTTGGAGAGAATCTATATTTAAGGTTGAAGGTCAGAATGGCATGCTTTAAGAAGATTCTTTGATTTTGGAGTTTCTGCTTCCCTTCATTTTCTATCCTGCCCCTTTAAACCAAGGCTGTTGTGAGCACTCACTATAAATTCCAAATTCAGGGAAGATTCTTTGTAATGTTGCATTAAATTTATAATCATCTTCCCTTTTCTTTCTTCTAATGCTACAAATTAAATATCAATAATAATAACAGAGCCAACCTTGGTAATTTAGGTTAGAATCCCTTAGCTTATTCATTTTAAAAGCCTTTTATAACCTAGTTTTATCTTCATTGCACTAGTGTCTCCTCTATTTTAATATTACCTCTTAATTAGTGTCCTCTTTTACATTCCCCAATACATTCTTGTAAAAAGAACTCCTTTGCCTTCAAAAACTCTTAAAATTTGTCCATTAAAAGAGGAGGTTTTATGTACAATGTGCTGAAAACTTTAAATTCAGTGTATTTTGGAGTAAGTCTCCTTCCTTATAATAAGCTATTTTAAAAAAATCATAAAACAGCAAAGGTCTCAACTTTCTTAAGTAAAAATTCACTGGAGGAGATAAAGCTTTCATAAATTATAAAATAATACTCTATGTACTTTTATGATATGATCATTCCTATACTGTGTGATTTTGCATTCACTTATATGTTTAAAAATATTTTTATAAAAGTTACAAACATATCTATGGGTGAAACGGAAGAAAATAGAGGTTTAATGCAAAGTTATTTAGAGGCAGGAGAAAAAAATCACGATTTAACCATGACTAGATATTATCCTGGGTACAGTAAACAAATATAATAGCAAGTTACTGGCTTTTAACAGAGTTTTCAAGTCTTGTTATTATATGTTCCAGTCAACAGAAATTTCCACCTTCAGCTCCACTGATTATGTTTCCTATTTTGTACTAAATGTTATTTTTTTCTCAGTTATTCCTATTCCTTGTGCTCTAGTTCAATCTATCCTAGGTGGCTCCCCCGCCCCACCCGCTTCCTTCCGCATTTCTCATGCTAGATGTAGAACAGAGCAGCCAACGTTTGAGTTGAAAATGGCTGGAATCAGGGCCACGCAGAAACCCCATGTGGACAAAAACCCAACTCAGGCCACTGCTGTTTGAAAAATGAGGTCAGACAAACTCAGGTTTCTCAGTCCAGCCTCATCAAGATGACAAAACTCTAATCCTCACTGTCATGACTGCCTGAATCATGGAGCTTTCCTGAAGGGACAGAGGAGACTTACTAAGATATCCAATAAGAATCAAGACTAACCTAAGCTCAAAGAGGCATTTAAGGTTGCTTGGAAATAGATGTCCAAGGGCAAAATCATAATCCCCATCCCCCTTCCCCTTACTCTGTGTCCTTGTCTAAACTGATATTGCCTCAAGCCATCAAATATATGTAAATACCACATATTTTTAAAAATAAAGTCATTACTGGCCATTGGTGCTTTATTCCAGATATGGGTAAAAGAAGGAGATGGTTACCTTTTAATTTTTATGTGCTTATATTCAATCAGCAGAAATATATTATTGCAGGACTTGCAAGGAATCACATGCAAAAACTGGAGCTGAAGGGGAGGGAGACCACACAGGTTCTGAAACATCAGTCTGATCACAAGGGTGGTTTGGAGTCTAACACTCCATGGAAAGATGTTATAAATTTACTTTCATTTTGAGTCCCTCCATGAAGGAGTTTATGTTTCACTTCAATGACTATAATAGGATTCTGTTTTCACTCTCCTGGTGAACTACACAATTCTCCAAGAAACATGGTAGAATGAAGTGAGGTTTATTGGCATGTGTTTTTGAGATGCAAATGAAAATGCTTTGATTTATCATCCTTTCAACTTTTATCCCTGTTAATCTTGATTTTTCTGTCACAGTGGGAATTAACAATTTTCTGCATAACTAAAAGTGAATAAAGACAGAGTGTGGAATATGCTTTAGTCTTTGTTCTCATGGTGCTTTCATCGGCAGAAGGATATGGCAAAATAATAATAAGCATATAATTTCCCACAATGTGTTATTTTAGTGATTGGCACCTCCAGAGCCATCTCATTTCTGGAAAAGCAAGACTCTGAGAGATGTTGTCTGCAACATAACTTTAATGCACAGCCTACTGTGCCAGCTTCATCCTGTTATTACCTCTCTGTCTTCACAGTGAGACTCTTTCTCCTTGCAGCATGATTGGGGTCTGGCATTGATTAGGATTGCTCCATCTCTGATCTAATTATTAAGTAGTCTAATAGAAGAAGCACATGCATTGATCAGAAAAACAAAGGAGACTATATATAGCTTATTCTTCCTTGTTATAGTTAAATATAGAAATGACTAATTTCATACCATACAGTCCAGCGTCAATTATCAACATAGTAATTCACGGTAGCAATTTTGGAGAGTAAATTCAAGACTGTGGAAAGCTGCAGGGGAAGATGGTTGGGCATACAAAAATAAGAGGCTGCATCTTTAAAGCCTTAATTTCTATGAGACCTTTAATGTGAGTCCTCTTCATATTGAGAGGTGTAGATACACTGGCATTAAAAGAAAATCAGTAAATTTTTTTTTCTCATTAGTCCAAAATCTTTTTGTTAAACCCCAAATCTTACTTTGAAATATTTGCTAAGCCTTCATTTAATATTATTACCTGCTCATATCTCACACCAGAGATGCACTCAAAAGACTAAAACAAAACTTGGCAGCCCTATGTTTTGTGGGAAATAGAGCTTGACTCCTTGAATCTAATGATTTATTTGGGCCATCTTGACGACTGCTTTCTGCATTATTGAATCAGACAGGAAATTAATCCAATTTTATTATTAAGATGATGGAAATATCAGATGCATTATTTCTCAACATTGTTATTCATCATCAAGGACCACAGATAAAGTCAGAATTATCTATAACTTGTTACTAATATCTGAACCATTATATCATTTTTAAGCACTCATCCTAAATTTTCATTTTTCTTCCCTGTGGGCCCAAAACTTAATGTCATGCTAAGAACACAATGAGAATTTAATACATATTAAAAAAAATAAATTTAGTGTGCTAAATGTTTTGTGAGGGTTTCTATTCTATCCTTTCCTGTATAGATAGATTATCAATGAAGTTGTGTATAATTATTAATGAAAGCTGTAATGCTTATAAGAACAACTAAGGTTAAGAAGGTTCTTAGTTTATCAAAGGAAAACAACCAGGCTGTCACCCCTACCTGGGAATTAGGCTAAAGACATCTCATATCATAAACTTTCATTGACTAATCCCCACCGCCGATTATGATGAAAGATACCAACTAGTTTCTCAGCAAAGTCTGCATGCAAAGGTAGGTTCCCCAGGTGCCATTATTATAAAAATGTCTAGTGTAGTGACTGCAGTGACTGAGCTCATGGTGACCACTTCCTTTCCTTTTCAAAGGCAGTCCGGTCATCTTCTCCCCAACATCAGTGTGGGAGCTACACTAAACAAAACAGAAAATATCTACTTAACTCAATATTTTTTATGAAACTTTAGAGTTCTGGTCAGGTGGATGTGTTTGGAACTCAACTCTCTTTGGAATAATCATGAATTTTGCAAGAAACTCCATATGATTGTGAGCCTTCACTATTAAAATACACTGAATAATTGCATCATGTTGTCTTTTATTTTCAGACTTTGAGGCTGAAACTATTTCCCAGGATATCATGAAGGTTCTCTGCTGACTCACGTACATGCACATGAACAGATACTTAGATAAATTGCAGTATTTACCCTCCTAAGGGCACAATATCATGCATAGGATGCCCTGCTTCACCTACATGAAGGATTCTCTTACCTGTTTGGAAATTGACTGGATGTCGCGATGCATTTGCTTTCCATTTGTACTGTTCTCTGTGTTAATTCCTCACCAAAGCAAGCTGGACTGATCATAAAGCTTTCCAAGCTTGTGTGCTGAGACGAAGCCTCATTTAGTCACCTGCAGGTAACTGCCTGGTACTATTTCTAGAGACATTGCTGATCCCAGGTCTACTGTAGCTGCCTGTGCTTTCCCAAGAGACACCCCAGGTGCTTGCTGCTTCGACAGTTTACTAGCATTGAAATTCATGTGTTGTTGTTGTTGTTTTTCATGGTAATTAACAAAACTATAAGATGAGAACTTTATGGCCTGTGGATAATGTATGTTGCACTAGGGATTCTTTTTTTCTTTTTGAATTTAAAAGAAAATTACACATTCACAAGCTCTTTTTATAATAAATGTAAGGTTCTTTTAAAAGTAGAACTTTTAATTTAATTTCCACCAAATTTTCCTAGGTACTAGGGACTTTACAGGTATCTCATTTTAACATGCATTGTGATTTAGGAAGCAGAGATTATTGCTAATATTTTTATTCATAGGAAAAGTAAAGTGATTTATACAAAGCACAGGTAATGACTCTGGGATTCAAATACAGGTTGGTCTGATCACAAAACTGATGATTATCCCCCCAACAATACCATATGTACACCATTGTGATTAAACACAGATAAATTTCAGATCAATGATTATAGTAATTGTTATTAGGGAAATATTTGGTTTGAAAAAATATGCTGGAATGAAGATAATTAAAACATTGTCTTCAAAGAACTAAATTTATTCTGTTAGAATAAAAGAGGCTGAAGTACTTTAGGGATTCTATGAACTTATGGTGTCAGGATAATATGGCATAATTTAATAAGATTGCAATAAAACTTAACCATTTATGTATTACTAGTAGCAATGTAGATTGATTTTTCTAAAAGCAAAGGGCACTGTCAAGAATCTTTAAAATGCCCCTAATCTTTGATCCAGTAATTCCCAGTCTGCATATTTATCTTAGTGAAATGACCTCAATGAATTAAATTAAACAGGTACAAATATTTTCTTTGCAATGTTACTGCACACAACCAGAAGCAACTTAAATGAATATCAATAGCCAAAAGGTTAAATGAATTATGGTATATCAACAAGAGATAATTGTCATCTAATACTCTCTTTCCTGCATCATGAGTCTATTCTCTCTACTGGATCTCTCTAATCTGCCTTCAAATGTTCTGTAATATTTCTCATATTAGAATAAACAAACCAAAATATCTCATCCAGTTGCCATGATTTTTTTGTTTCTCCCCTGTTAAACAAAACATCACATTGTTCCTATTTATTTTTTCCAGTTCCTCTTCCTGCCTCTGTGTATTAGCTCCTGTTAAGCTAAACTTGGTTCTCCTCACTCCTCTCCTGGAGGATCTCTCAGGAGCCTTTGACACAGCTGAGCCCTCCTCCTGTCCCCCCATACTCTCTCCTCATTGGGCTTCCAGGATGCCACACTTTCTTAGGGTGGCTTTTCATTGGCCACTCCTTCTCAAGTCTCCTTTGCTTATTCCTCCTCACCTTCCTGACTTTTATAAGTTATACAGCCCAGTGCTCAGTTCTTGGTCTCTTCTCTTTTCTAAACTAGTCTCAATCAGTCCCTCTCCCTCAGAACTGGACTTGTATATCCAATTTCGTACTGAAATACCCACTTAGATGACTCACTTGATCTTCCCACACTCAACTCCTGATTCCTACCCTATCATATATCATTTCCCCTTTTTCTCTCCTTCCCTTCATTCCTTTCCTCTACTCTACTGATCTCCCTTTGATTTCATGATATTCCTCCCCCATCCCTCCCACCTTTCTTTTCCCTTTTCCTCTCTAGCTTTCACATATGAGAGAAAACACAAGACCCCTGGCTTTCTGAGTTTCACTTCTTTTGTTTAACCTAATATTCTCAAGGTCTATCCATTTTCCTGCAAATGACAAAATTTCATTCTTCTTTATGGCTGAATAAAATTCCATTATAATTAGATCATGTGGGTACTTTCCTAAAACCCTCTGGGGGCATCTCAACTTGTTCAGAATAAAATTAGAATTGGATATGGCCGTACTTGATCTTCCTGCTAGAATACCCCTCCCCCAATTTCCGCCACTCTTCCCTTATTTCTCTCCATTTATTCAGGTCTTCTTGCTGCTCTCTTCAAACACCCCAAGCTCCCTCTGGCCTCATGACTTTGCATGTCTCACTGTTAGAAACTCTCTCCCCAAGGGAGCTTTGCAGGCTCACCCCCTCACTTTATTCAGGTCTCTGTTCAAACACTACCTTTGCAGAGATGGCTTCTCTAATCAGGCTATTTTTAAAATATCACCTTTTCTGTAACTGTCTGTCTCTACCCTGCTCAATATTTTTTTTGTAGCTCTTCACCTCCAATGTGTTATTCACTGTCACTACTAAAAGGTCTGCTTTAAGAGATCAAGAATTTTGGCTGTTTTGCTTACTCATGACCCACAGAGTCTGGACAATGCTTTTATGGCAGAAGCTCCATAAATAATGTCTTTTGAATGAATGAACAAAGCAAGTCCATGATTTAATACTAGGTGAAATAAGCATAATACAAAGTTATATATAGACTTTAATTATAGTTACATAAATATGCTAGGTTCTGTGATGATACAAAAACATTAATTTATTTGTGGGTGATGGGATTTGAATAAAATATGATACTGTTGGGTGAATTTGAAAGATTTTTAAAATGAAGAATCATCATGTATATTTGGGGAATGATAGCTGTCGACAGTTACAGCGAATGCAATTGCTCTTTTGGGGAAATGACTAACTTCAACCACATACCCCAGGGGAAAATAACCACAGTGATTTCAGAGTTAATACCACTCCTGTACATTTGAACATTATCTCCCTTCGGTACAGCACACCAGTTAAGTGCAACAACTTAGAGTCAGACCATCTGGGTCTGAAGTGTAGCTTTTCCACTTAATAGCTCGGTGAACTTGGGCTAATTACTTAGCCCTCTCAAGGTCAGTTTCTTCCTCTGAAAGAAGGGATAGTAATCTATATACTTTGTAGGATTATTAAAGGGATTAATTGAGATAAATCCTCTAAGGTATATAACGTATGTTTTGGTGTAGATAAGAGGTATCCCCCCAAAGCTCATGCATGAGACAATGCAAGAGCAATCGGAGGTAAAATGATTAGATTATGAGAGATGTAACCTAATCAGTGGATTAATCCATAGGGATTAACTGGGTGATGACTGTAGGCAGGTAGGGTGTGGCTGGAGGAAGTAGGTCACTGAAGACATGCCTTGGGGATTTATATTTTGTTCCTGGTGAGCAGAGCTCTCTCTCTGCTTCCTTGTTGCCACCTCCTGAGCTGCTTTCTTCTGCCACACCCTTCTCTCTTGAGGTTCTGCCTTACCTTAGGCCTAGAGCAATGGAGTTGGCCATTTATGGACTAAGACCTCTAAATCCTTTAGCACCAAATAAACTTTCCTCCTCTACTTTGTTCTTGTCAGGTCTTTTGGTCCCAGTAGCATAAAAACTGACTAAAATAGTATGTTGCCTGGAATCTAATGTGCCCTCAATTAAACGTTAACATTCGATATTTGTGTTTGTTCCTATTTCATAGATAAGGAAACTGAAACCCACAAGGGTTAAATGACAACCACTATATGACAGACGTGGCTATTCTTCAGGAGAAAAATGAAGGTTAAACCCATTTTGTTTAGTAGGAAAAAGAATGTTTTGTCTCTTGGTGAACTTTTCTGTCTTATCTCTTATCTAGACCATAGTTAACTGTCAATAGTGATATATCATGAGTGATGCAAATTTCAAAGTTGTGTTATGCCATTAGCTTATTTTTTTCCATTTCATTTTTTTACTTGTTCTAATTAGTTATACATGACAGTAGAATGCATTTCAATTCATTATACACAAATGGAGCACAACTTTTAATTTCTCTGGTTGTACACAATGTAGTTAGCTTATTTTAAAAATACAGATAATAAGGTATAATTGTATTAAAACAATGTAACACTTTTAAGTTTTAAATAATTTTGAGGTTCTTATATAGGGCACAGTTATGAAGAAAAACTGAATTTTTGTATACATACTTCTATTTTATAACACAAATGAGCCACATTTCCTTACTAAAGAATGATTTAGCAATGTTTAAAGAAATAAGGGAGAAGAGAGTGGCTAGTTCAGCCAGATATATTATCTCTAAAGAGATTCTGGAATTGTACATGTACGTTTTTCAATTCATCCATAATCACAATATTGAAAAAAAAATCTTAAAAGATATTTGTTGAGAAACTTAGTTGCCCAAAATAGGATTAATATGAGAATGATCATTGCTTGAAATAATGATGTGTCCAATGGGGATTCAGAAAGATCTGGCATATTCAGAAGACCAATTAGCTAGACATAGTCATGTGTGTATTGCCATGAGTGACTATAACACTTATTCAGAAGAAACCTGTCCTAGGAAAAGTGAAAGCTGGGTCACTGAAGAGGGATTAAGGACAAGGAACTTGAATGAAATGGAAGAAGAGTCAAGAGGAGGGTAGGTCAAGACTTGTGTCAGAACTCTGGGGAAATGAAGTCGTAATAAAGACAACAAACAAACATACACCACAAATCCCATGTTGTTTTGGGCACATGTATAAATAAGGAATGCAAATTAATGACAGAAGGGAGACAGAAGAGAAATCCCCTTTCCTTGGTGCATATAGAGCCTAGTGGGGGCGCAGACAACTAACTAGCACACATGAGTCCTCCTGATAAGACACA
Source organism: Marmota marmota marmota (assembly GCF_001458135.2). Taxonomy (NCBI): domain Eukaryota; kingdom Metazoa; phylum Chordata; class Mammalia; order Rodentia; family Sciuridae; genus Marmota; species Marmota marmota. Next base: position 36,834,291 of record NW_025999853.1, on the reverse strand, counting down.
AGCTGGAGCCTCAGCAGCCACCAGATAGCAATGGTACAGATAGCATCAGTCCAGGAAGCCTTGGGACAGCCACAGGTGGGTATCAACACTGCCAACAGCTGTAACTATTTTGTAGGCATGGGGTCCCCAGAGCAGGTGACCTCAGAGAACAAGAGCAGAGAACTTCTCTCTTGCATATATCATGCAAAGTTAAAAGAACTGTGCTTTTGAGAGAAAGCTGATGTCTTTTAGGGATTCTCAACAAATATCAGGATGGGCTAGAGCCCTGGTGATAGTCAATGTGCTGGAGGTGGGAGGCAGGCAGCAGCGAGCATGCCAGTCATTCCTTATATTACCATACTGCTAGGGATGCATATGGGTTTCTGTCAACTTTAGGAATGCTGTGTACTCCAACATGCTATTCTCTTTGTCACTGTTTCAACTGGCTCACTCATCATTTGGGTTTCAGTTTAAATGACCCTAATTCAGTGTCCCTTTTGTTATACCCCCAATTTCAATTAACTTTAATTTTCTATTCCCTAAGCTGAAATTCTTTCTAAATATAAATATTATGAAGTGTCTCTTGAAGTCTCAAGAAAGTTCAAGTAAATAGATGTTGGAATAGCTTCAGAACATAATAAAAGATGAGATCAATTTTTGATGATTTTTCTAACGAGCCATGAATGAAAATTTCACAATAACTCTAGGATAAAATAAAGTAATTTTTCTTTCATTGAATGTGTGAGAATCAATTCACATGTTCGTTATTAACTCATCAGAATTCTTCTGAGGACATTATTTTTCAACTTTGTATCACCAGATGATAAAAATGCAGCTGCACCATTCATTATTCATACACTTTATTAGAATGTGTATAAATATCACTTCTGTTTGTATTGCATTTAAACTAGAGAAATAGATGAGTACCTCAGAATTTATCATTCTTTTTCTCCAAAGTCAATGACAAAGTTTCAGGATTTATTACCAACAGTAAAACCATAGTTGATACAAAAAAAAAAAAAGACAGAAAAATCTTAAATGTATCTGGTTATCAAATGCATCATATTTAATGTGCGTTCTTCAAAGTATTTGATTTTTGAGTATTACTGGCTCTCATATATTTTGAGGAAGACAACTTCCAAGTAACAATTTTTTTGCAAATATTTTGCTGAGTCCCATATATTCAAAATGCATTTAATACATTTTAATAAAAGATAATCTATCTTCCATAGAAGATTCATCTGATTACCTTCATGGGTGCAATAAAAGTGTGTTTATGTGAACCTCAACAGAGTATACTTTTTTCTCTTTTTTAACATTACAGTTTCCCTAGCCTTGTAAACAAATATTAACTCTCTCTGTGAATTAGACCCTACCAAGTGCCAATTAGCACTTTTACCTTTAAGGCAAAATAGAAATGTGATCTTAAATATGTGTTTTGGTTTAACAAATCAGTGATCTTATCAGTGATCAAAATATGGAAACTAAGGAAAATGAAATGCATCAAGAAATTGATTAGGCCACTGCCATGGGTCTAAAACTAAAATTAACCAAGGTGCAAAACACATTTTCTTTTCATTTGAGCATTTACATTGGTAATGAATCACAATAGATGTCCAAATTGAACAAAATACCACATAGGAAACATCCAGTTTGATTTTTTTTTTAATTTTTATTTTTTTGTTGCAGATACAGAAGGCCTTTATTTTATTTGTTTATTTTTATGTGCTGCTGAGGATGGAACCCAGTGCCTCATGCATTCTAGACAAGCACTCTACCACTGAGCTACAGCCCCAGCCCTCCAGTATGATTTTTTTTAATCATTTAACTGGATTGTCTGATCAGGATAATAAAGAACCCATTGTAAAATAAACAATAACCAATCAAGGAGTACGAATAAGTCACATCCCTCTCTCTCATTTCTCTTGAATACACTTCATTTTCCATGCTCTTTGGATCTACTATTTGTTGTTGTTGTTGTTTCTTTGGCTTGAAGTGGATGTCCAGCATTTATTAAGCTGTTGATGAATGCCACTCTACTCTGGCATACAGTGACTATGAAGGCTACATCTCTATCTTCCCTGTGAAACATAACTTTCCTGCTTTTATGAAGGGCAAATCCTCTAATTATGCTGCTACCCCCTGCTGGGGTCTCAAGGATTTTCCTATGCTGTTGCTTTTGTTATCATCAGCTCCTTCCCCACTAGTGGGCTATTCCTATTACCATATAAATACCCATGAGCCATCTTGAAAATGAAATCTTCTTAGGGTCCACATCTCTACCTATTCTCCATTTCTTTGTCTTTTCTTGCATCCTCAAGCCAATCATCTGTAGTCGGTGCTTCATCCTTTTCTCTATTTCACTCTTCCACTCCTGTCTGACACTGTCCCAACAACTGAAAGAACCCAACCTTGTCCATATCACCCAGTGAATTCCATATTGACCTGCCCAAAAGATATTGATGTGTCCTCAACCTAATTCTCCGCAGCTATTTGGTAAAATGGACTACTCTTTGCATCCTGAAACTTTCTTCTCTTAGCTTCTGTGGCATTGTTCAGTCCTGCTTTTCTACAACTTTAGGGGTGTTCCTTCTCATCTCCTTTGCTAGCTCCTCTTTTCCCAATCAACTTCTAAATGTTGATGAGACGTGTTCCTTCCTGGATGCGTTCTATTTGCCAAGCATACTCCTTTCCTAGGAAATCTACCCAGTCCCAGGTTTTATGCCCTCTTTAAATGCTAATGTTTTCCAAATATCTATATGGAGTCTAGGTCTTTCCTCTGAATTCTACAGACTCACCTATAGCAAACTGCTACCTAATTTCTCAACTGGCATGTCTAAAAGGAATCTTACATTTTGTGTCCAAAATTTCTTATTCTGATTATTATTAAGCCTGTCATTCTTCTAACATTTCCACTGTAGTAAGGGAATGTCAAATCATTCAACAGTATAAGATTAAAAACCTGGAGAGCATTTGGGAATTCTTTGCTTCCCTTGCATTTTCCACACCCAATCCACCCTCAGATCCATCAGTGATGCCTCCAAATGTGCAATAAATCTTTCCACTGGATCCATCTCCACTGTCAGCACCAAGTTCAAGTTACCATCACCCATGTTTTGGGGTACTATTATAGCATCTCTATTTTCATTCTTGTTCCTTTCCAATTCATTCTTCACACAGAGATATTTTAAAAGTATAAATAAAGTTGCATCTGTACCATGCAGAAATTCTTTAAGACTTCTTTCCCTTTTCAGAATGAAGCCCCAACACTTCACCAGGGATTACAAAGCCCCACATATCTATGACTCCAGCTCAATTCGCTGGCCTTATATTCCTCTATTTCCAGGGCTCTAAATACGCTGGTCTCCTTTCTGCTTTGAAAACCTTGCTACTGGGTGTTCCTTCTGATCATAATGTAGTTTGCCAAAACTGGAAGCTCTGCTTTGCCCTCATTCTTCAGGTATTGGGTCAAATGTCCATCCTCATGGAGGCTACTCTAATTATGCTATCTAAAGAAGCACCCTCCCCCCTCTTCACACTCTTAGTAACTGCTGTGTTTCTAATAACTCATTTGTGTGTGTGAGTAAACAGGGTAAATACATTACCCTATTTTCTCCAGTGGCTATCATAATTCTTAGTGTGTAAGTAGGTGCGCAATAACTTTGTTGAACAAATGAATGGAGGCAAACAGAAAATAACAGAGTGGAAGGAAACAAAAAATGGCAAAAAGTGGTGTAAGGCCATAGTTGAAGAATACAAGGGGCTCCATGAGCAATCTTTTAAGGGCACCTAATTTCTTGATAAGAAGAGTCTAAGGTCCACTTATCTCTTTGATCATATTAATCTTTATCTTCAAAGAACAATCCAACGTACTTAAGATCAAAGTACACCATTTTGCCATGTCTATATGTGTTAGGTGCAGAACAGGCTGAACTATGTTATCTGCAGGGCAGGCTGAACAAATGTTAGCTGCAGGATGGCCCACGCACTCGAACCCCCCTCTGTCTGGTCCTTTATCACCTGTTTGCGTCAAAGCTGAACATTCAACCCCCACTCAAGGCTGAACACTCAACCCCCCATTGTGCCAACAAGGCAGCTTGCAGACCCAGAGGCCCCGTTAGATTTGGGCTATAAAAACTCCCTCTTGCTGGGCCCCTCTCTCTCACTCTCTTGCTCTCTTGTTCTCTTGCTCTGTCTCTCTCTCTTGATCTCTCTGTCTCCCTTGCGCACATGCTCTCTCCTCTCTCTCTCTCTCTTTCTCTCTTTTCTCCTCTGTTGCACTGCTGCAAAAAGATCTCTTGGTCGCTCCGAGTGTTGTGGTCACTTTCCTTTCATTGGTGCTGAAACCCGGGAGGGGAAATTCCTCATTCTGAGGACCCCCTCTCTCAAGGTTTGCCGTCCTCGTTCACCTTTTTGAGCGCTGCTACATTCCACCCAACACAGGCTCTCCAATAGGTAACTCCTTCTGATCAACAACCGGTGAGTCCCCCTCCCCCTCTTTGGGAATCCATTTCCAAACGGCTATATGCAAAGGCTTTGGCTGTGAACGTCCAACAAGGCCCTTGACGCCTAGTTTGGAGGAGAGAATGCACCCCACCACAACTTTCACTGTTATGGTGGACTCTCTGGATGCCCATTTCATGGTTGATGAGCTATAAGGGACAGAAGAATAGGCACTCCCTGATTCTCTTTATCTCCTTCTCCTCTCCTGGGAAAAGCCCTGACGTCAGGTGGCCTGTGACTCCCGGCCTTCAGAAGGTCTTGCTGGTTGGGCTCTTGGGTGACGACTCATTTCCCTCCTGGCCCCAGCTCTCCCGAGTCTCTTTGGTTGACTTCTCCTGTTGGGGACGCCTGCAGGAAACTCAACCAAAATCCGTTCCAGTCCAGGCCATTCACCTCTTTTCTTTCTATCAAGAGTCATCATGGGAGCCTCTTCTTCCCTCCCGGCTGATTCCCCTCTCAAATGCCTCCTGGCTAATCTTAACCGGTTGTCCCTCACTCCTGACATCAAATCCAAACTCCTCATCAAATTCAGTACACAGAATTGGCCATATTACCAATTAGACAACCAAAACCGATGGCCCCCAGAAGGGTCTCCAGATCCTTTTTAACTTCTGCAAGTGCTCAAAAGGGTAGAAGGAGATTCCCCTATGTGAAGGTCTTTTCCCTCCTTCACTTCTACCCTGAACTATGCTTCTCCAATAGATCCTCACCCTCAGCCTTCTGCCCCAGACTCTCTGCTGACACTCCCACCTCAGAAACCTGATTTCTCCCCTCCAATTACTAGATCAAAAACCCAAACCTCGGCCGGTTCTCAGATCATTGACCCCTTACTGAGGTAGCAGTTATTGAAGGAATCCCTCCACCCACTCCTTCCTCTCTTCTACTGTCAGCACCCACACCAGGTCCCACCAGGTCCTCTTACCAGCTAACCCAAAGCTCAAACGAGCTGAGGAGAGCCCTCAGACCCCTATCCAAGATCTGGGATAAAATGGCCTTTAAAGTTGCTTTGTCATCACTGAAAACAGGTTACTATGAATTTAAAGTCCCTTACAGGCTTTTTGGGATATTCACTCCCATCCTGTTCTACTGCTCAAGTTTTTCTTGCTAGGGAAAATCCTATTCTTTTACATCTCTCCTTCCTCATTCTCAGATCCACCATGGAGCTACTCTCAGCCCTACCTTCCGTCTTCCCCCTCCCTACCCAGGCCTACAGAAAAATCTTAACTGACCTTCTCCAGAAATCTTCACCATGGGTGATTTTAGGACTTTCATCAAAAAATCTCTACAAAAGAATTTAATGTAGATAAACTTCCTCTTTTCATATTGCCCTGTTTTACTTGGCCACTGGCTGAAAAAAATCAGCACTCCAAAAGCTAGACACCCCCCTTACTAGTTTTTCACAAAATATGTGAACAAGACCTCTGGCCTTGAGCTGGGGCTTCACAGAGATGGCTACATTTCTAAGATAAGGAAGTTACCAACTGGGCTCCATGGTAACAGCTGGCAGGGGGAGGAAAGAAAGGGAAGAAAAAGTTCTCCCCCTCCCACGTGTCCTTGAAAAGTTAACTTGCCCAGAACAACAACAACAACAACAAAAAAAACACAACAAAAAACAAAAGAATGCTTTTTGTGAACTTCTGCAGACTCTGAGCTTCTGAGACCCTCCCCTTACATGTTGGGTACAAAATTCTGAAACTACCTAAACTTGGGGTTCAGGGGATTAATTGATTACAACAGAAGCAGTGCGCTCTGAATCTGCTGCAACCAAATAAAACTGTTTTCCTACATTCGCTGCTATCTTAGGTGCCTTGCCTTGTCTGTCCCTACAACAATATAATTCTATATACTTAACCATTGTTCACATTTTCATGAAATGGTCAACAGATGTGATTAATTGTGTGCTGCAAATAACAAAATATCTCTTATTAAAATGGAATAATTTGCCTAAATTCAGAAATTTACAAGGATTGTTTCAAAATGTGAATAAAGAAGGAGTTAACAGATAGGAAAGAGAAATTAGAAGGTTCTAGGTATGGATTTAATAGAAGGAAAATGTGTTTCTGGATAAGAGAGTCTATTAAGTAAATAAGAGGGTTTAAGCAAGTGATAAAGAAGGTCTGTGTACATTGGCTATATAGGTGTAAGTAAGTGCTAAAGAAAGTCTGTGTATACAACTATGGTTAAACAACAACTGTTATTTTGCAATATTGTAATATGTTATTTCTTTAAGAGCTAAACTTGATTAATATAAAACGTCAATGTAATTGTGGTACTATTACTCTTCTTTGTGTATTAAATGTGTTCATATTTTCCAGGTATATAAGTCTTTAAGATAGAAGCTTTAAAAAAAATTATATCAAGCTGGTGTTCTCCAAAAGGTTGCATGGTAATTTTAAGCTTATAAAAATAACATATTGGAGATTTATTTATATCATTTAATGTTCTATAACTGGACCTGTTATCAATAAGATTAATATGAAGTTCTATACACTGGGTACAATTTAAATGTAATATCATATTGTATTAGTTAGTATTCATGTGACATCAAGCAACAATATATGTAAACTTTATAAAATGATATTTAAAAACAAAGATCAGTTCAATAATAGAACACTTTACCTAATATTTATAAATCTTAGCCTTACCTGAGATAAAGCTCTGCCTCCCATCTTACTATATGTCAGAATGACTCCAAAGTAGGCCAAACTTCAGGTAAAGCCAAGTACTCTTAATTTAAAGTAAAATTGACTTTGCTGGATGTTTATGATCAAAATTTAAAGTTAAATTAAAAGGGCCAAGAAAACCAATGTTTGGCTCTTGCTCTCTGAGTCAGTCTGAATCCACGGAACTTCTCTAAAGAGCTTTGCAACTCTGGGTCACATAACCTCCTGATCAGGAAGATTAATGAGACCACTGGAGAATGAAAAGCCAATCCATGCATTTGCTGTCGATAGGAGGGTCATAGGAAAAGGGAGACATCCCTGATGCTTCCAAGGGAAGCCACATGGTCAAGCAAGACCTGGACCCATCCTAGTGCAAATGGCACTAGCAGAATTAAGAAGCTGTTCTCAAGTTCCCCCACGAGCAACCCCTATGGGTACTCAGCTGACTCTTAACAATAGATAAAAACAAAGTCAATTTTGACCAGCTTGATCTTAAACACCTACCAAAAACAGTTAAGCCAAAACACAGTCATTCCTGGGAGTATTGAAAGACAAGAACAGCTAGAAAAAAGGAGACAGCAACTAGGCCAACAGGCTCCATGGGGAATGTTCAGTCAAGTATGGCCTTGGCTCCTCCCCCTCACAGGACCCCTATTAGTTCTCTTTATGTTCCTCCTAATAGGACCATGTATGTTAAATTGCCTACAGAAGTTCCTGCAAGATCAGATACACAAATTCACCAACCAGTTGGTCAATCAACCCTGATGCCCAAGACAGAGACCTACGACTCATGACCAACTCCTCTGGCTCCAGAGACTCTGCCCATCTAAAACCCTCTCTAACCCCTTTTTTTCCAGTTTTCACAACCCCTCTTTCACTTCATAGGAATGAGAACTACTCTCCAGCAGGTCCACTCTGCTTATTCTGTCTGCTCTACAGTATCCCCACAAGGAAATATCAAACCTAAACTCCCCACACCTCAGATGAGGAGCCACTAGCCAGGCAAAGACTGGTAGATCAACTTCACTCATGTGCCTAGGCACAAAAATGTTCGCTACCTACTTACTTTGGTTATATTTTTTCAGGCTGGATGGAAGCCTTCCCTATATCCAGAGAAACTGCTGATACTGTTGCCTCCATCCTCATTGAGCAGTTCGAACTTCCCACCTCCATCCAGTCAGACAACAGTCCAGCCTTCACTTCTTAGGTTGTTCAACTAGTCTCCAAAGGCCTCAACATCACTTGGAGGCTCCACATCCCCCACCAACCCCCAATCCTTGGGTAAGGTTGAGAGGCCTAATGGCATTCTCAGGGATCATCTCACTAAACATGCTATTGAACTCAGGCTCTTCTGGCCCAATCTCCTGCCGTTGGCCCTCACCTGAATCAGGCAGCCCCAAGGACCCCCTCAGGCCTTAGCTCCTTTGAGCAATTCTATGGGTGCCCTTTCTTAATCAACCAAAGCTTTCCAATCACTCCTCCTCCCTTTGTGTTCTACCTGCCTAATCTCAAACTTCTATGCAGACTCCTAAGGGAACCTGCAGACTGGTGCCTTCCTGTTCCATTCATTGCCTCAATCCCAGCACAACCACAAACTGAATTGAACCCTCTTCAACTGGGTGACTCAGTCTTACTTCAAGAACTGCATTCTCAATTGTTGGAATCTCTCTGGATGGGACCCCATACAGTCATAGTTACTACCCCAATGGTGGCCAAGCTTTTGGACCACTCTCCCTGGTACTATGTCTCCTGCCTTATAAAAGGCACCTGTTCCAAATTTCCAGTCCTGGACTTCCACCACGACCACCAAACTCAAAATTTCTCACCAACCCTCTTCTTCTTCTACTAATTATTATTCTCTCAAGTTTTTATCTCAAATCACAGATGGCGCTTTAACATCCAAGTGACTTGGCACCAGGATGACACCACCCACTCTCAGTTTATGGGTCAAGGTGATTGCCCTTCCACTGGCTGCAATCGGGCTGTCACCCTTAACATTACTGGATTCAACCAAGCCACCTCCGATACTTCCTAGAGTCCCTACAACAGGAACAATGGCTGATACCAAAGATCTTCTCTGCTCAGAAATGGTTTGATGCCATTGACAACCTATGGCTTCAAGAAACCTTTATGGACTTTGCCCCTTCTGAAATAACTGTCTATAGCCACTGGATGTTATTTCTGGCTGCCCTGGTGTTCACAGACCTGTCCCCTGAACATTCTTCCACTTTCCCTTCTAGGTTCCACGCCGTCCACCATTAAGCAGGAAGTAGCTAGAGGACTTTACGACATCCCCCGTGTCACTTAGAAAAACAAAAAGGGAGGAATGTTAGGTGCAGAACAGGCTGAACTATGTTATCTGCAGGGCAGCTGAACAAATGTTAGCTGCAGGATGGCCCACGCACTCAAACCCCCCTCTGTCTGGTCCTTTATCACCTGTTTGCGTCAAAGCTGAACATTCAACCCCCACTCAAGGCTGAACACTCAACTGCCCCTTGTGCCAACAAGGCAGCTTGCAGACCCAGAGGCCCCATTAGATTTTGGGCTATAAAAACTCCCTCTTGCTGGGCCCCTCTCTCTCTTGCTCTCTTGTTCTCTTGCTCTGTCTCTCTCTTTCTTGATCTCTCTGTCTCCCTTGCACGCATGCTCTCCTCTCTCTCTCTCTCTCTCTCTCCTTCTCTTTCTCTCTTTTCTCCTCTGTTGCACTGCTGCAGAAAGATCTCTTGGTCGCTCTGAGTGTTGTGGTCACTTTCCTTTCAATATGTATTTATGATTATACATATCACATGAATAGAAAATAAAACACCTTAAATCTAGACATACTGCCATGTATTATTTTGTAATTATGTGGATGTATTGTTCTTGATTCATCAAGAGTTAGCATGTTTATCTCCTCTAAAGCTTTATCTTTAGATATTGAGATTCAGCAACATGATGTCTCAAAATAATTGAGAGTCATGTGAGAAGCTAATATACACTTCTTGCAAATACTGTCCATGTATGATATTTGTATTATTTTTGTCATTAAAGAGCTTGTGGCACTAATTTTTTTCACAATATGGATCTATATATTCACATAGATATTTATATGTTGCATTATCGAAGTTTCGTTAAGTTACAAAAAGTCAACTCTGAAAAATAAACATGAGAAATATCCTTGGTGATGGGAAAAAGAACATTAAAAGTCTGATGTGTAAGTCATTTCAAAAAGAGGTGGTTTTGAATAAATAATCCCAGTCTAAGTCTTGATATATAAATTTACTGCACCCCAAACATCCACATCACAGCATTTTGTCACAATCAGGGCAGGTTATGAGGCAGAATCTCAAGGAGCAGCAGCATGTTGTGTTGTTCATCCAACCATTTTAATTAGCAGCTCACCATAAATAACCTCATTACAGGTGATTTGAAGAAACCAGCGGTCACAAAGATATAATTTAAATGCATGACTATCTAGAGAATTCTGGTCTTTCTGAGATCCTGGCTGTGCATCTAGCTGGAGCAAACGTCTGAAGACATGGCACTCTCCTTTGAGTGTGCTGCGGGATTACACAGCTTAAGTGTTCAGTGAACATTGACAGATATGTCAGTTTGGTTGTTTTGCTAAAATGAAACACCAAACATAACAAGGAGTAAGAATAAAATATCTGCAGAACAAGATCCATTCATTGTCCATCTCTCCAAACTTGTTTAAACCACTTTTGCCCCTTGCCCACTGGAGTTTGGACACACTGTTCTCTTTTCTGTGCTGTGGTTGCAGAACTTGATGTGGAAATCCCTGAGTGCTCAGAGGATGAGTTACATTCTCAGAGAAAAACAGAAACCAGCTGACACACTGGGCCAGCGATTGGGACCAAAGAGGAGGGAGAAACTTGGATATTTAAGACTTTTGTAGCAAGAATAAGAATAGAGCTAACAATTCCATAGCACTTGCTATGTCCCAGTACACTGAACACGTTGACCAATGAATCTTGTGAAGTAGGTATAATAACTATCATTTAGTAATGAGGAAACTGAGTCTCAAGTGCATTAGTGACCTTCCCAAGACCACATATCTATTAAACCATGCACATATACATATACAAATAAGATTTATTAATATGTAAATCATCATATTTAGGTTCGCTTTAATAACAATTTTAAAAGACAGAATGAGAGTTGGATAAAAATATAATAATAGGTATATAATAAAATATGAATATTTAGGTTATGAGCCTGGATTTTTCACTAATTGTCCAAGCTGGGAAGTTACTTTATATCTATGGAGTTCAGCTCTGTTGGCTCTAAATGTATAGAGTTGGATTCTACATTCTTTAAGTCATTGTGATGGTTATTTTTATGTGTTGGGCCAGGGAATACCCAGATATTTAGTTAAACCTTATTCTGGGTGTGTCTATGATGGTTTTTATAGTTGAGATTAACATTTGGATCAGAAAACCAAGTAAAGTCCATTGCTCTTCCAGTGCAAGTGGGCATCTTCCCATCCATTGAGGTCATCAGTAGAACAGAGAGGTCAAGTAAGAGAATTTTCTCTGTCTGACTGTCTTCAAGTCCAGTTCTTCAGACTTGGACTCAGACTAGAATTTACACCATTGCCTCTTTTGGTTCTCAGGTCTTTGGACTTAGACTGAAATTATACCATGGGTTCTGTTAGGTCTCTAGCTTGTTGCCTGCAGACCTTCGGAATACTTAGCCTTATAACCAGTGAGCCAATTCCTTTTAATAAATCTCTTTATACCACCCCTCTCTATCTCTATCCTTACTTCTAGCTCTATCTCTGCTTCCTATTAGTTTTATTTCTCTGGGGAACCTAGACTAATACATCCAACTAGTAATACTGATAATCTATGATAAATAGTTTTTCCAAAGACAATATGATTGAACTTTTTCTTCTGCATTCTACTTATACTTGTAGAAAATTTTGGCTTTCACCCTACAGATATGAGAGGAAAGCAGATGGTGTGGGGGTGTAGCAGAGTAGATTGTGGCTACCAAATCAAATATTTCTTGGAAACCTTGGAGAGTCAGTTTGTCTTTAGCCCACATTGCTGAATGGAATGCTTGCTTGTACAACCTAAATAATTGTCACCTGCTACTTTAGTTCCCTTGTATGACAGCAAAGAAAAAAGGTCATATTACATGGAGCTCACATTGAAATAATTGATGATAGTAAAAGAAGAATTTAATTACTCATAAAATCTAAGCACCACCACCTTAAAACATCTGTCTTTGCAAACATAATTTGCTGAATTAAACAACTTTATAAAGACTAATATTTTCACAGATGTCCTTTCATGATTCACAAAATACTATCCTATTTACTCTATTACTCAATGATGAAAATGTTAAGTAAGAATAACTGTGCAGAAGTCATATTTTGTCAGATTTTAATCACATATAACTATGGGAATTAGGCATAAAATGAAACAATTAAAATGACTTTGAACATTAATGGCAATGATAGGGCAGCAAATTTGTTATTTAGTTCCAAATTCTCTGTTTTGCAGATATCTGTGGGATAATAATTAAATAAGCGAAAAAGATTCAACTTATAACTAAAGGACGTGGAGGCTTGAAGCTTAAGGTGGGATGAATGGAAGATTTTGCCATTAGAAAAGTGTTCATGGTGATTTTTTTATACAGTTCCTATGGACTCTACTGTGGAAATTCTAGCATTACACGAAGAAGACAATCATGTCCATGGGATTGTGCAGAAATAAAATAAGGAGAAAATAGATTTTCTACCATATCCTATCACCTGCCAGAAGACAGAGCAGTGTCTTCTACCTAAGAGCAATTATTAGGTCATCTACATAGTTATAAAGAAACAGAATCAGTTATCATTCTGCCATCATCTCCATCTTCCTCACTGCTGTTATATCAGTGTATCCATGTGTGGACACATGCATGTCTTCATATGCATGGCAGGGACCAAGGTAAGAACTGTCAGGAGGCACTTGCTCTGAGGGAAATATGAGCATTTGGCATTTTGGGGGACTTGAAATGGGATTAGAATTGGAAGTCTGCTCAGGATCCCAAGAGTGAGTGCCTCTTTAACATTTTGTACCTGAAGTACCTCTCTTATTTCACCTGGGTGTGTGTGTGTGTGTGTGTGTGTGTGTGTGTGTGTGTTGGGGGCGTGTACGTTTTCACTCCACATTTAGGTCCTTAATTCTTGTGTTCTTTTTACAGTGAGGTTGGCTAGTTGGCTATTTTGTTTGAGCATTTGGTGCTAGCTAATTAAATAAGAAGTAAATTTACCCACATCTTTGTATAATACTATACCAATATCCATATGGCTCAGTGCAATTTAAGAAAGTTTGTCAAGGCCACACAAGAAGTTAATGACAGAAATGGGATTAGAATCATTCTGCTTCCTGGTTGCTGGCTTCCAATACACCACCCACTGCCTTCACATCCAAAGACAGACTGCTGACAGCCTGAGGAACATGGAAACATACTGAGAACCACGGGTCATTGCAGTGGTGTCTGCAAAAACTCAGGTTTCAGGATGATTATTGTTACAAGATAAGAAAGCTTTCTTTTTTTTCCTTCAAATTGTTCATTGTATAAATTTGAAAAAATTGTATAATATAAAAATAAATATCATGTTCATATATTCAGTATACTAACTGATATTGTTTCTCTCCCTATGCTTAATTTGTCACACACAAAAGTTTTTAATCATTAATTTTTTTTATTAGAAATACACTTTTTTATGATGTTAGTGTTTTGTTTCCACTTAATAAAAGTCAAAAGGATGAGCCTATCTTATCATGGCATACACGTTTAAAAATTCATTTAAATAATCCTTACTGAAGAATGTCTATGCTGTTTCTATTTTCTCTTGCAATATTCTTTGTACATTTCTTGAATTAATTTCTTTGGATTTGTAGAATCAAAATGACTGGGTCAAAGTCCATGTTTTTTTGGGGAACTTTTGATGATTTTACCAAATTGTCCCCCAGAGAGATGATAAAATATACATTTCTAATAGCAGTTTATATTAGTGTGAACTGGCTGCCTGTCTTTTTCTTTCTTCTTCCTTCCTTTCCTTCTCTTTCTTTATCCCTCCCTTGCTTTCTTTCTGATGTGCTGGGGGTTGAACACAGGGTCTGGCACATGCTAAGCACATGCTTTACCACTGAGATATAACTTCAACCCCTGGCTGCCTTTTAATTGGGGTAATAAGTTTCTGTGTTTGAAACAGTCCCATCCATTTTAAATTTCTACTGCCACCCTGCATTAGTGGTCAGTCTTCTTTCTAGTGCCAGAGAATACTACTAATTTATACATTCATTCATTTTTCAAATAGCAAACGTTAACTATGTTTGGAGGAGGTACAAATGTAATAAGGTAGAGTCTTCTCCCTCAAAACAATTATCTGAATTTGATAAGCAATATCAACAATCTAAAGCACTGGCTTAAAAAGTTCACACGAGTTGTCTTATTTAACCTTCACGATTAAATAGGGTATATACCATATTGTTCCCATTGCATAGATGAGGAAATTGAGGTTCAAGATCACATAGCTTTTAAGCAGTAAAGATTTAAACCATGGCAGTTTGACTCCAGAGCATATGTTCTTAACCACTAGGCTACAATTTCTAAAGGATATACATAAAGAGCTCTAATATTAGGAAAACAATCTGTGATAAATCAATGTATGAGGATGGGGGCTGGCCACAAGCAGAATGTGGACTATAGTTGTGCCAAAGCAGAAAGTTCTTTATACCGTAACAGTCTGTGAACAGCTGATGTGGTCTCCCCTGGCCAAGTGGTATAAAAGGCATTGAACTGATGATAGTTATAACCTCCTTAGGTCTGGTAGTTTCTTACTCCCACAGGCCTGAGTTGACCAACCAATGCAGACATATCTTCAGGAGAAATGCAGAGAAACTGAGGAGCTACATTCATTACTTGCACCCTACTGCAGTGCATATCGCTGCCCATGTGGAGCCACCTGTTATTGCAAAAAAAGAAAAAAGCAACCTGGATCTGGGTCTGAGGCATCATTCTGGCCAGATTTGAATGCAGACTAGGAGTTTGGATCTGTCCTAGCTCTTTCCAACAAAGGACCATAACAAGTCCTTAAAATTCTATAATAGGACAAAATATAGTGACCAGATGTGGTTAAGTGATCTGAGATGATTCCATTCAAAGGTGTCATTTAGGATGGGCCTTTAATAATGGCTACAATTTACATTTAGAAAGGGCCGGGAGAAGATTTCAGTAGAACCTGTTGCAGGGGACCTTGTGTAGATGTAGAAAGAGAATGTTGTTTTTGAAGATGGTGGTGGTGGTAAGAAATTCTATTTGACCAAAGGTACTGGCAAAAGTGTGGGATACAGAGTTATGGAAGAATGAACAAGCAGTGAACATTAGGTCCAAATCATCAAAGCCTCCACCACCAGGCCATGAAACTTGAGTTTGATTTTGTAAGTTTTGGGAAACCACTAAAAGTGAAACTATTTGGCACATCAATAAAAGTCCTCTATAAACAAGTCCCAAAATCTCTTTGTAAATTCTTGGTATAAAACTTCCTTACTGGTCCATGACCACATTCCCTTAGATCCAAACATACCATACTACCATCTGCTCCTTCTCCAAACATGCTCTGTCGTTTTATACCCCAATCCTTTTCCTTTGCTTATTCTGCTGAATTGTAGCTGAAAGCTCCTTTATCAAATCTCATTTATCCAAAAAGTCAAGGGAAGTGCTGCTTCCATGGTGTCTTCACCCCAAACCAGATGTTGCTCTTTTCCATTCTAAGAGCTTCTTTCTTTCTGCCATACTTAGTTGGTTTATATAACGATATTATTAGAGAAATGA
This sequence comes from Marmota marmota marmota, assembly GCF_001458135.2. NCBI lineage: Eukaryota > Metazoa > Chordata > Mammalia > Rodentia > Sciuridae > Marmota > Marmota marmota. The sequence continues at coordinate 36,818,314 of NW_025999853.1, read as the reverse complement.
CCCCACAGAAATTCCAAAGTCCTCTTTATTCTCTTGCCACTCGGTGCCAGAGAGTTTTGAAAAATAAACGTTCATTTCTGCAGGCTTCCCCACAGCTGAGTATGATCACATGGCACAGTCCTCAGGTCTGCAGAGAAAGCACTACAGAGGAGCTTGGCCTCTTTTTCTTTCCTTGAATAGTGATATGGTGCTCAGAGATGTGGCAGCTGTTTTGTATCAATGAGGTAGAAAGCACAAGGCCAGAAGACACATGTCAAAAATAGCAAAGTGAAGGAATAGGACTTTGTTGAGCTACTGCATCTAATCAGGATTTCTTATCTATGGACTTATTATTTATTATATAAGCCTATGTTATTTGAATTTTCTGTTTCATGTTGCTGAATGTATTCCCAATGGATGCAATCTAACAGCCCATTTTTAATACATTGATATTAACTAAAGTTACCTTGATATACTCTAGATCTCTTGAACTTATTCTTCCTGTCTAAAAGTCTGAAATTTTGTGTTCTTTAAACAACATCTTCCCTTCTCTCATATGATCTGCTTGCCTATCTTTATCACTAAATGATAAATTTTGTTTCAATAGACTTTAAATTTTTTGCTGGAAAGATTCAGACCTCTTCTTCTTTGTACTTAGTTTTTATGGCTGAACCCTTAGTATAGATCCTCAATAAGGGCAGAATTGATTGAATACGAGTCCATCTATTAACATGACCCATTTAACTAAAAGTAAGGAGAAACAGAACTTAACAACTAAAAAAAAAAAACTTACTTCTCTTATTTAAAGATATCCTGTGAAACTACTAAATTTTTTTTTAGGTTTTAATATTTCCTTTGTTGATATATTATCTAATTTCAAACAAAGCTTAAGTCAGAGATGTTATTGAGCCAGTTTTCGCCTTATTTAGATGAACTTTGGACTGGAAGGCTCATTAGTGATCTGTTTTTGTAAGATATGGCACTCACAGGAGGGGAGGATAAACAACCACCAGCAGTTGGATAAATACAGCTGGACTTTTCCAGTGACGCCATTGTGTTTCACCATTCATGGCTGCCTGCTTTGGACTATTTTCCTATAAATCCATCCAGGTAAGCATCTGCTAGGATCATTAAACCCTGAAGAGCCTCCCTGAAGTTGTTTTCAGTAGTTCTGTCCCAATAAAAACTTCATTTGAAATTAATAAGCAATTGTTGTGGTTGGATGGGAGGACTCAAAACACATACAGTCCCTAGAGCTGGTTTTGCAGAAGATAATTATCAAAGGTCGGGCAGTGGAATTGCCTAGTACATTTTCTAATGTTTGGTATTAATATTAAAAACAGTGGGTCTTTAATAATGTATACATAATATTACTTTCATAGAGGTCTTTTTCTAAGAATGTGTAAAAATCAATGGTAAACAATTTAGCATTCACTAACTTCTTGTAGAATGGCATTTAACTTTTAAAAAATGACTCAAAAGATCAGTTTTTAAAGGCCATCTTCTTCAATATTGAATCAATAAACAATGCTATTGTTATGTACGATAAATATGAAATTTATACCCCAAACTTCAGTTGCCTAGAAATTCTTACTTGAGAAAACATTTCTCACATTAATATGTTGGAAATTTAAGTAATTCCCTCAACTGTAATGCTAAAGTGAATAATATACTAGCATTTTACATGACAATGGAAATCTCAATGCCATGCACATTTCTTTTCCCTTCACAAAACAGCATTATTATTGTGTCTGTCACAGAAAGACAAAAGCTCTCTGAGCCAATTAGCTTTAAGACCTTACAGGTAAGAAAATCAGACCTAATTGAAATGCATTATGGTAATTCTACGCCTGCACATCTTGTCAGCATTAACTAGGATTTGATTTAACTGATTATTCTTCTAAAGGGTAATGCATATTAGTGAATGTGCAGTGAAGACTCAAACAAAAAGTCCGTGAGCCTCTGGGTATCATTGCCATTTCACAGTAACAGTGAGGAACTAGGGATGTAGATTCACTATATTAAAATCTCACATTAATAAAAACATAATATGAAAAGAGTATCTTCAGCATAAATGTTAAGATGCTTCCATTTGATGAGTACAATACAATTTCTCAACAAGTACAAAACTGACAATCAAAGATACTGCTCTGAAATAATAATTTCATGGGACATTATTATGAACTGACAGGTGCCTACAAAATATGACATTCTCGTCTCCCTTTTATGTGGATTTTATGTCAGAAGTTCAGTAAATACGTCCCCAAATCTGAAATTATTTAGGCAGGTTTAAAATCAAATCTAAGATAGAGATAATATTCATAATCTGAAAGAATAAAGTGTTCATTTTATAATACATTTCGAAAAAAAAAAGACTGCAAAATACTCAAAAGCAAGTGCTATAGCTGTTAAACAGGGGATTTTAATAAACAACACGGTTAGAGGTTGGCTTCCATGCAGAGACTCAGCAGAAATCTTAGACTGTCAACCTGGGCAATTCTGGTCTCCCAGCCACTTTCACTGTATATTTCCAGACACCTAAAGCAATTTAGATTTTGCTGGATATTTGTGACTATTAATAACAATACCAATATTTATTGAACCCGTTGCATGTATTGTTCACCGAATTTCTTCTAACACCACTATACATTAGGTTCCATTACCATGTCCACTCTTCCAGTGAGGAAGAGAGGTAAACAAGAGAGGTCAGTCCAAGTTCAAGTAGCTGCAAGCAGGGGACAGGAGGAACAATGCTACCTGCTAAAGCATTTACATTTTCCCATAGATAGAGGCCTTGCTTAATTCCAAACCAGCAAGTAAAAAAATCAATCATTTTATTTAGCATTGGCTGATACTTACAAGTTTTTCTGTGTTCAAGACAACACTTCATTGTTATTTAACTCACTGTACTTCAGACAAGAGACCATCAGAAATTACATTGTTCAGTGGGTGGGGATTGTCAGAGTGATTTCTTAGCCTTTTTGCTATGCTTTAAGGAAAATTTGAAATTCTATTTTTCTCTCCATCAATTGACCTTTACTTGTCACATTTCTTCCATTCTTCTCCCCAATTATGGAAGCTAAAAAATCTCAGAGACATTAAGATTAGAAGACTGAACTGTAAGATGCTGCTCGAAATACGTGTATAATTGCACAAGAGACATGGTTAGCAGTGTGTGTGAAGGGAGCCTTTCAGTAATGCATGAAGCATGACAGTGAGCACCCACATGACACCTTAAAAGGTCAGCTTCAGTGATGCCACCAATGCAAACTGTCCCAGAACATGACAGTGCTCATAAAACATTAACACTGATGTACCATCATGCCACTTGGACTACTTGTGAAAGCGCCTTAGAAAAGGAAGAAAGAAAAACTCACATGCTCACTCCATTTAGTTCCCCCAGGAATAGGTTGATTTTTCTGCTGCGTGATCACCTCTAATAATATCACAGCACTTTGAGAAAGGATGGATATGATTTCCCTAACCCACATTTCCCATCTGACAAACTGCAATAACAATTAACTATTAATGACAAGAAGAAAATCAGCTTTCTTTCTCTTGGCAGTCTGTCACACTGAACTCAGTTGGTAGCTTGAGAAGCAGTTCAATATGTTGGCCTGTCACAAGGATATCATTTTAAGGGTGAGAAAAGCACACTTTTCAGAAAAGTGCCCTCCTTATGGATAAAACTAGAGTGAAATGATTTTTACATCATATCACATATGCATTTCCATTTCCATAAATCATGGGAGGATTAAAAGTTTCACTGAATAGAGTCAGAAATAGAAAAATCATTCCCCTGCTTTCTGGAGCTAAACAATCGATCCCCAGTTGTTTTTTTTTTTTTTTTTTTTTTTTTTGCTTGATTAGATATTCTTCTTTCTTAAAATCAGTATTTCTGTATCAAACTAATTATAAGTTTCATAATTTGAAGCAAAGAATTTTAGTGCATTCATTGACATAATGTGCTACAGTTTGAATTGTGTCAAAACTGAAGTAGTAAACCATTGCTATCTCTGGGATCTCTTATGCTGTGTCTTATATTTTAACCTTTTAAATATATGCAGCAGGAACCAAGCTTTTCATCTTTTTGTCTAAGTATACAACTCCATCATCCTGTTTATGGATATTGGCTAATAAGTTGCTATATCTTTGATTTAATTCCCTTTAAAATGTTGATATTCGACATATAAAAGAATTTAACAATTAAATGAAGACTATACTATCTTGGCAAAGTCTTCTAGGAGCAAATTACAATTTCAAGGTTGTCCTTTCACAGAACCTTTGGGAAACCTTCTGAAAACTACTTTTGCTTCTCTCAAAATGGATGTTTTATTTTTTTGACAAAATACAACTTGAAAAATCTGCTAGAAATTTCTCTATCATAAAACTTCATCTCCTCTGAATAACTCAATTATTACTTTTTAAATTAATTTTAAATGCCAGGGGTATTGTGTTTCTTCAAATGTGAGAAGTCAGAATTTCCACTTTTAGGCATCAGAGAGAAAAAGGGACTGACTTATTCTCCTTCCTCAAATAAATATAAAATCAGACAAAAATATGTGGAACAATGGTTTTCAGATGTTGGGCAAGGGTAGCTCAGGTCAGGGGTCCCCTAAAGGAGAAACCAATTGGGGAAAGCCCTTCCAGCACCTCAGCTCTCTGCCTGGGAAAAGGGAGAACCTACCTGGAACCCAGATATCTCCCTAGTTCACATTCTCCTAAGTTCAGAATTCAGGAAGGCCATGGAGGTTAAAATGGCAGAGGACCAGAGGGCAGGAAGCTTTATGGGGAGGAGAGAGCTAGGGAAAAGAGACAGGGAGAGAAGACAGATGGTTCCTAACAGTCCCCTGAAGTGTCCAGCGAGTTTAGAGCAGCACAAGGATGGAAGGAACCCTCCTGAAGCAACAGGTGAAACAATCTTCAGGGCTCAGATACGGTTGGGAGTAGTTACTAATTCTATCAGCCTTAGTGTTAAAACCTTATAGTACATGGGATGCTGATTGTAGTATTCAGAATGGTGTTACCTCATTAGCTGGGCAAAATCAGCCCTAGATAGATGTCCACAAATTTTTTCTATGAAGGGTCTTTATGGGCCAAAAGGCAAAGTTGAATATATTTTACAGGTATTCACTTGATGAGAGCAAAAACTCCTCACCTCCCCATCTGACGGGGGTGGGCCGTCCCATGTGGTGGCATACCTTGTGTCTTGGTGCTGTAGTCTGGCTGGGCACAAATCACAAGCCACTGAAGCAGGAACAAACTTTATTTCTGAACTCCACCAGCACACTCCACACATGCTCCCCGGGAACTCTCCCAAACCCCACATGGCTCCTCCAGGAACCACACACTGGAAATCCCTCCTCCGGCACTTCCCCAACCAATGGGAACTCTCCGGGAATCCCTGTGAGAACTCCAAAGTAGCAGGCCGAGGTGGACAGCAGGGGTCTAATATTACAATTGAATACACAGCTTAACATAACCATTATCATCTCAATGGCTTGCTGGTCACCTCTCAACCACTCTGTTCTGGCAAAAATGCCATGCGTCATCCCAACTCGGCTGTGGCCCTCAACATCTTGGGATAAGAAGAACTGGCCGGATGGGAGGAACCTGGCTAGTGTGTGGGAGACAGAGGGTAGCCACTTTGGTCTGTGTGTTCTCTGACCACAGAGAGCCTGACTGTCTTTATAGGGGAGGACTCCTGGAGGGGAGGTGTCCTGCTAAGTGGCCTACTGTCAGACTGGGATTCCATTGCTCAAAATTTGTAAGTTGTCAAGAGGTGGGTCCCCAACTTGCTGGGCCTAAACAGCTGTGGAATGATGTGGCTGTTGTCAGGGTGGCTGGATCTTTGGGTGGAGGGGGATGGTCTAGATTGGTCTCTGTGGCTCAGGGTTATCCTCAGGTCACATGGAAACAGATAATGAGCTAATTTAGCCTGCAGGCTACAGTTTGACAACCCTGCTCTGGTGCCACCTACAAAGTGTAATCTGGAGAGAATCAAACTGGTTTTAAGTGGCTTAACTACTTGGGAACTCAAAAATGACAGCAACAACAACAATAACCATATGATTGATATATATTTCAAAATATTTAAAATAATAAAACATTCCCATCATCTAACAAGGTAACATTCCCAGTCTTAGTGATCCAGTGAAAATTGTTGCACATGCAGACAATATAGGTGTCCATAATGTAAATGAAAAAAGTTTTAAAGTTAGAAAAAAGACCCAGAAATGACACAGATAATAAAGTTAGTATATAATGGTATTCAAGCCACTGTTACAGCCACATTTGATGTACTTGATAAGGTAGAGGAAAACATGAATGTTGGGAAGAGAGATCAGAAGACCAAAAAAGTTGTGTCACTTCTACAGATTAAAAACTGCAGGGTTTAAGAGAAAAAAAAACACAGTGACTGAGATCAACAGCAGATTAGAAACTGGAGAAAGAGTGAGCGAGCTTGAAGATGGCAACAGGAGCTGTCCAAGAGGAAATTCAAAGAGAATAAGACTGGAAAGTAAATAAGCAGAACCTCAATTCACATAGGATAATTTCAGTTGGCCTAATGGATTGAGGTGCCTAAAGTAGGGGGTTGTAAAAATGTATTATGAAATAATGGAAGAAAAAAACCTCCAAATTTAATAAAAATCCTATAGCCACACATGCAAGACGTTCAAAGAACCTAATGCGGAAGAAATGTGAAAAAAATGATCATATAGCACCCCATGTACGCAATGGGTTTAAAATGTCAGGAGTCAAGAAGTACTTTGGATTAGACAAAGGGGAATGAAGGAAAGGGAGGGGAAATGGGAATAAGAAAGATAGTAGAATGAATTGGACATTACTATCCTATGTGCATATGTGATTACACAACCAATGTAATTCTACATTAGGTACAACCAGAAGAATGAGAAGTTATACTCCATGTATGTATAATATGTCAAAAAATATTCTACTATCATGTATAACTAATAAAAACAAATTTTATATATATATATATATATATATATCTCGAGAGAGAGAGAGAGACTAATTCTCATAATTGAGTTTACCATTAATATAGGAAGTTTAAGGGAAGTTCAAATGCATCACACTAATTGATGGTAGGGAACAGATTTAGCATCATGAAAATAGAGACTTCAGAGCAAATATATAGTTTGTATGTGTTAAGCAGTTCAGGTTGTTTCTCCTGACTAAAATTATTTGTATTAAAGTTGGGGAAACTGGTGTAAAGTCTCATATATTCATTAGTCACTGGTATTCATTTAATAAACACTTGAGCTCCTATTTTCACAGAAGTTCATTGGTACACAAACTGATGTTCATAGTCCTGCTTTCAGAAATCTAATAATCTAGTTATTTTCCAAGTGCTATGGCTGAAAATAATTGTTTTTATAATTGTTTTATAATTGTCCAATAGACACATATATAGATTTTAGCTGTTTCTTCTCCGTTTCCTCATCACATTGCAATGATCATGAAATTACAACTAATTTAGAAGAATGCTCTTTCCTGAGTTATCTATATTTTTTCAATGTGTGAAATCATTCTCTGGGAGGACTAGGTGGGTGGCATTGCTTATGGTAAAAATAGTTTTCCATTTAGTCACCTCTTTAATTCATCATTGTTTATCTCTAGCACAAATGTTTCCTGAAGCTTCTTATCTAATATTTTATGACAAGGTAAAAATGTAACAGTCATGCAATGGTAGATAAATATTTATAAACAAATATGAAATGAATAAGCATGACCCAACAAAATGACCTTTACATAGGTGTATATGCAAATATGAACATGAATGTGGATTCTTCAAGAAAAATGACCTTGAAACAGATGTGTAGCTATAGAGTCATGACCATAAAGCAATAAGTTGGAATAGATGATAAAACATAAAATAATCCAGCCTTGAAGATAAATACTAGTCCAAGGAAAGGAGGTACAACAAACCTAAGAAACATATACAATGATCTACTGGAGTGAATGAAGGAATCATTAAGAAAATTTTTTTATGGACTGGGGATATGACTCTGTTGGTAGAGTGCTTGCCTAACATGTACAAGGTCTTGGGCTCAATCCTCAGAAACACACACACACACACACACATACACACACACAATACTTTTATCTATTTTATTTGGTTCATTAGAATTTCTTCTGGGTAAGTTTTGTAATGTCCACAAAATACTAGTATACTATTACATACTTAAGTAAATTAATCAGCACTCACACATTAGAGAAGGTAATGTTGTTTTTTAAATTTATGAGCTATAATAAATTACAGGATAGAGAAGTTATTTTTAAGCAATACTTTTTTCATACCATACCCTTATTTAAAATCCAAAATTTGAAGATAAGACAAATATTTATTTTACAAATAGTTCATTTACTTTCTAGCTTCCGAGTGATAATGTTTGATTTTTATATACTCAATAAAAATAAATGATGACGCTTATTTTCTTTAAAATCAAGGATTACGGATAATCATAGTATTTTATCAGCCTTAGTTCTGGATTTATTTCTATGGACTTACAGTATTTACAGATAATCATCATTAATTATCACAGTTTCTTTTCTTTTCTTTTGGTGGTGCTGGAGATTGAACCCAGAGTCTTGTACATGCCAAGCAAACACTCTATCAGCGAGCCACATCCATACCCCTTATTGCACTCTCTTCACAGTTTATTTCTTAATAGAATAGAGCTCTAGCTGATCTTCAATATTACCCGTCCTGCTAAATGGATGGGAGAACCAGTGAATGAATGCGGCAATGCTCTCTAATGCACAAGGAACAGGAGGAACCTTAAGGTTGATACAAAAATACGCGCTGCAGGCAGCACATATTAAAGTTTATGTGGGCAGCAATGTGTCAAAATTTAGTATCATTCTTGTTTGTAAAAATAAGTTAAAATTATTCAAAGAGCTTGAAATACATGAAAGTGAAGTGGAAATAAAATATTTGTAACCCTCTATTTTAGTTTTCCAAAGAAAAAACAATTATAGAAATCCATGAAAATGTAGATTTTTCTTTTCTTTCTTTTTTCTTTTTCTTTTTTGGCTATAAAGGACCAGATAGGATGAATTGGTAATGGATAAATTAGGTATTGTATCAATGTTATCTTACTGATTTTAATACTTGTTTTATGATGATGAAAGATAATGTTCTTGTTTTTAAGAATCATACACTGAACTAATCAAGAGTAGAGAGTCATTTGTCTATAGCATATTCTCAAATGGTTTCATTTAAAAATATATTTTTAGATTGATATCAAAAACTTATACCATGATGAAGTACCTGCTTAAGAAATGACCATTAGGGGCTGGGGATGTGGTATAGCACTCGCCTAGCATGTGTGAGGCCCTGGGTTCAATCCTCAGCACCACATAAAAATAAACAAATAAAATAAAGGTATTGTGTCCAACTATAACTACAAAATAAAATATTAAAAAAAAGAAATGACCACTAGGAGCCATTCTATTCTATTACTTCTGTACATAGAGATGCTCAATAGCCTGAGAAAAAGTGATCATTTCAGAGATCAGCACGCATTGTTCATACAGTACCATGTCCCCCATGAAAGGAGACGTATTTCAAGAGATACATTTGACACAAATGTATGCCTGAATGTATCACTCAGTTTATTTGCTCTGAATCATTCATAGCTCTCCAGATTTGTCTTTTTTATTAGTTTATGCGTTTATCACCTTTCTTCCCCTACTAGAATGTGAATTTGTGAGACAAGACACACATGTAGACACACACACACACACACACACACACAAATATGTACATCTCTTTCTTTCTCTGTGATCTATTTATCAAGAAAGAGAAGGAGAGGCAGCAGTAGAGACAGAGAGGAAGAAAAAAAATAGAGAAATAGACCAAAAAAAGAAAAGAAAATGATGTCAATGTAAAATATTAACAATAGAAGAAACTAGGTGAAAATTATAAGAGAGCACTACACTCATTCTTTTCAGAAAGTCTGAAATTATTTGGAAATAAATAATTAGAAGACTGATCATTGAAATGTAATTGCATAGAAAGAGGCTGATTTGGGTTAAGATTTGGAGTTTCTCTGTCTTTACAGTGATTTAAGTGACAGTTGATTCAGTGCTCTCACGTTACCTCAGAGGCCATTTTGCTTTTATTTTATGGAATATTTAACCAAGAATCTATATAAAATCAACCAAAAAGTAACATGTTAAGTAAAATTTAAAATATTCATATTAAAAATATTTTCAGGAAAAAATAATAGGAAAAACACCTTGCCTCACTGTTCTGTATTCTAAAATAAATCATGGTAAACCAAAGAACTATATCAGATACTTTGTCTTTTCTCTACTTCTCTAATGCCAGGGAGAGAGCCCAGGGCCTTGCCAGTGTTAGGCAAGTGCTCTAGCATTGAGCTACATCCCCAGCCTTTTTCTCTACGTTTGAATGAAGAAGAGCCTTATCTAAGCTTATATAATCTGATTATAAGCTTAGATAATTTGATTGCAGTCTTCCAGAGAATAGGAAAAACCACAACAGAATAAAGAATAAACAATAGGCATTGGCAGTAGAGGTCTAGGCAATTATGTGTCTATGGATTTGATGTTTTTTGAAAAATATTTATGTTAAATTTATAAGAAGAGTCAAAATCAGAGTAGGTATTACTGATGAGCTGTGATCTGAGGGGTTGCTGGGAAAATCCAATTGCTCAAACATTTCACTTCAATATCTTTCACATTGCCTACGATTACTACCACAGAATGTAAGTGTCTCTTAGGATGTAGACATTGTCATTATTGTGTATCAGGAACCTCTGCATTCAGGTCTCTTAGTTTTTATGTTGCATAAAAGAGGAGGCAGTTTGAAAAGGTAGAGCAGAGATAGGGCGTCAAATGGAATAAGCAGTATACAGAGGCTCAGAAAGGGCAGGATATTTGAGAATACACATTACCTGTTCGTGTTTTGCCTTTGATCATTCCCTTTGGACAGCAGCTTTAGAACTCAACAGTCCAATAATATAAATATGAATATTTTCTATATTATGAGACAGTGTAAAGATATTCCCTGTATTCACCTGTGAAGAGAAGTTCCCTGATAATGCCAATCTAAGAGTGTAGAATGTGAACAGAGGAGGTCCTGTTTCTTGAAATTTCAAGCTAAGAATAAAGAAGAAATATTTATATTGAGGGTGAAGAATATGAAAAATAGATTGAAATAACGTGAAAGAAATGCAACTGGTAAACTGACTGCATTGGGACTTGATGGAGAAGTGAGTGCATTTATGTATATATTGATATCTAGAATTCAAACCATAACGATGACTGCCTTCAGGTAATCATTAGACAACACACTGTTTTTCAGTGTGGGACACAATGGTGCTCAATAGACAGAGAAAAGACTTGAGAGTAATTCCTGACCAAGATTCTCTTCTTGCTCAAACTCAACAGGCTCCTCTGAGCTCTCTTTTCAACAGGATGTCTTCCTTAGGTCCCGTGAAGTTGAGTTTTAACAAGAATCCTATTAAGACAGTTTAGAGAGAATCCCCATCCCTGGGTATCTGACCACCCTGGATGTCTGATCAAGTCCTCATCCCCCACGGATGATGTATTAATCTTGAGCCCTCCTTCAACAAGGATCCTGTTAAATCAGTTGAGCAAGAATCCATCCACCTTATGCTCACTCTTGATGTTCCCTCTTAGTCAATTTTTATCTGATGACTCCCTCTCTCTGCTTATTAGCTATAAATCCTTACTGTCTTTGTTGTGTTCAGAGTTGAGCCTTGTCTGTCTCCCTTATTACAGTAGTCTTGGCACCTGTCACAGTAGTCCTGAATAAAGTCTGCTTTACTGTTCCAACAGGTGTCTTTAACCTTTCAAAGTAAATGTCAGTTCAAAAAAGAATAATGAAAAAAAAAATACCAGGCCATTGTCTATACAGGACTGCATCCTCCAAGGAAGGGGATGTACATCTTCCGAGAGACTTATTTAGTCAACACTGCCCAAATAAATACAAAGTGTGTTGAAAGTGATCAATCCTTTTCATGCTGTGACCTGACTGAGGAGTTAAGTTTGGCTTGAGAATTGGCAGGAAGGCTAGTGTGGCTGGAACTTCTTCCACAATGGGGACAATAGCCAGGGCAAAATCTATACATGGAGTGATAACAGTGCGTGTCAACATGTCTGATTTCTATGGATGTGCAGTACTTCGAATTCTGATAGATCAATTTCAACATTCCAGGAAACTTCTTGTTTAATAAGGATTGATTGTGCATCATGGTGTAAAAGGCCAGAGTGCTGGACTTTGCAGGAAAAACAAAGGAAAGGCTGTTTTGAACAAGTGACGCTTTAACCTTACCCCAAATAGGAACACAGAGTGACGTTAAACTTGAGCCAACTGCAATTATCAACTGGAATCCATACAAGTGAGTGGTAAAGACACAAAGGGGCTTCCCTAAAAAAATGAATCATGTCTGTAAAACATAGAAAAAAGAGAGTTATGCTTTTCTGCATCTTAGAAATAAACAATTCACATTGTCAGGAGGAAGGCAAGTGGGAATTCATGCCAGAACTCAGTTTTAATTTTCTTTCAAATTAAAAAAAAAAGGATACTAATGTTCATGAAAAACATGTGTCATGTACTGCAGAAACTGGGTCAATTCAATTCTTTATTTATTCATAATTTTTTTGTGTCTGGTATTAGCCATGTGGAGGGGAAACAGCCACGGGCAAAGTGAGAGGTGCCCAAATTCTGCAGTTCAATGGCAGGCTGGGGGCCTTCCTCCCTCCCAGGCCATATTTATACAAAGAACTCCTCCCACCTCCCAGGCAAGAGCTGAAGGAACACAGAGGGAGGAAATTAAATGAATCCACCCATCACTAGGAAGGCAGGGTTGTCAATAAATGTCTCCAAAAGAAAACATTTAAAAATACTTTTTGAGCCTTTAAGAAATTGTCACTATGGAAAAAGGCACAGATTAGTGTAACCATAATTGATTAAAATGTCCTCTCGTCTCTTAACTCTTTGGTTATCTAGAACATAATGCTAATAAAATTAAGATCGTAGGGCCCAATCCTTCCTTAGAACAATTTTGGGAGTGTGTGTGTTTTCTCCTTGGGTAGAAACAACTTTCTCTAAAAGGCAATTAAATAAAAACAAATATTTTGGGGTCTCACTTCCTTTTTTCCTGATTTTCGTCTTTGCCTTCACTTGCTGGTAACACAGAGTGCACACACACATGGTTTTTTATTGTATGTGTGTGTGAAATAACATGGCTGGTACTATGGCATAACTCATAGGTTTAAAAACATTCTTTTTGGTAAGCTTTAAATAAAATGGAACAGAAGAGGTATTGTTATAATTGGTATTATTATTATTATGTGCAATTATATGGTTACATATACAATTATATCAGTGAAAGAAATGATGGTGGGTTCCTGAAGCACATTCTAAAATTGACTGGCAGGAGGGCAGAGCAGGGGGTGGAAGTGTCAGTGGTCTGGAAACCTGGACACTGCTGTCAATCTCACTCAAATTAAATCCAGCCTAATGGACCCTTATATCTCACAGAAAATAAAGTGATTAACAGAAAAACTGCCTGGGACATAATTCTGACCCAGAGGTGGACTTTTTAGCTTCTTTCTCTATATTCTCACAGTGCCCTGCAGTTATTTTATGTTATTATTCTTTTACAATCTGCACCTATTATATTGCCTGCCTGCCTGGAAATTTGCTTATTGGGAACTTCGCTTATTGGAACTTCATCTCCCTCCCTATAGTTTCCATGGTATAGGGCACAAAAGTGAAGGCTGAGTTCTCCAGGAGACAACAAAAGGCTGACCTTAGCTTTGGGGCGGGGGGGGGTGGCTACCTGCCAGGGGCCAGCTCCTCACCCAGGAGAGGTGAGAACACTCAAGAGTTCTCCGAGACTGAAATGCAAGGCTACAGCAACTGATAGGGCCAGAGAGGTCAAGGCAAGCCAGAAAGGGCTGCTTCTGCTGTTCGGTCATGGGCTGGATGTGTTGTTCAGCCTATGGGCACTAGTGAACTAAGTAGCCATGTTGGTGGCAAGCAGAGCTGTGTGGAGGGGCTTATAGTGAGGACAGTACAGCAGGAGGGAAAGGGCAGTGAAAGGAATTGAGAGGGCTCCCCTCAACCTGTACAGAGAAACTCCTCCTTCACAAACATTCACAGAGATCCCAGCAGTGATATATATTGCTCTGGACCCAAAGTCTCAACCTTAAACAGAACTTCCTCTGGGAAGCAGCTTCTGGGTTCTGTGTCTTTGCTGTGTCCTCATAGAGTTTCTGGCTTAATCCTAACAAGCACTCAATATCTGTGCTGTAATTGTTTGATTATGAGACTTTTTAAAAGTTGTGATTATTAGTGCATATTACCTATACAAAATAATGGGTTTCATTGTGACAATTTCATGTAAGCATATAATGTTCTTTGATTGTATCCATGCTTCCTATTACCCTCTCTTACCAGGTCATCGCGTCTCTTTCTCTTTCCTTAATAGTCCCCCTTCTACTTTCAGGTCATCTCTCTTTCTTTTTCCTGGATCCCACATATGAAGGAAAACATTCAACCCTTGACTTTTTGAGTCTGGCTTATTTCACTTGACATGATGATTTCCAGTTCCAACTATTTCCTGCAAACAACATGATTTTGTTCTTCTTTATGGCTGAATAACACTCCATTGTGTATATATCCACATTTTATTTATTTGTGCATTGGTTGACAGGCACCTAATCTGATTCCATATCTTGGCTATTGTGAATAGTACTGAAATAAACATGGGTGTGTGGTGGGTATCTCTTTTACATACTGACTTCACTTTTTTTGGGATGTATTCAGGCATGGTGTAGCTGGATCATATTATAGTTCTATTTGTAGTCTCTCTCTCTCTCTCTCTCTCTGACCCTCCATAGTGTTCTCCATAGTGGCTTTATTAATTTAGGTTCCCATCAACAATGCATAAGTGTTCCTTCCTCTGCCCCCACCCAACATCCCCACTAGCATTTGTTATTTTTTGTTTTCTGGATAATAGCCATTCTGACTGGGGTGAAATGAAATCTCAGTGAAATTTTAATTTGCATTTCCCTAATGACTACACATGTTCAGCAGCCTTTTGAGGCAGAGGCTGTATTGCATTTACTCTTGTGTCACCAAGAGTTAGCATAGTGCCTGGCAAATAGTAATCACTCAATGAATATTTTTTTCAGTTAAAGGAATACATAATTTTGAGGATGATAATTCACTTAAGTGTTTTAGAAATATAAGGGATAGTTATATCTTAAACTTGATATTGTTGTCAAGAAACTATGAAGGCCAAAGGCTATTATGAAGGGTATTAAATAACATGGCATTTGATTATCTCAACAAAGCATTAACATTCATGTGAAAACACTATCCATCTGTGTTTGACTATGGGTTAGACAGTGCTTGGTTCCCAAATGGCTCAGTGTTCCCTTGGGCACCCCTGACCTCAGCAGTTGGCTGGTTCCCAGGAAACCACAGAGGGGCTGGTGATGTCAGCTGCTGGATCTGAGCTGTTTTCCTCATCCTCCTAGTGCTAGAAAGCAAGGACTTGGTTGCAAATATTTGGCTGTGACTCCATGAAGGAGTATCTGTATAAAAGTAAAGATGAATAAACACAATATCATTAGGATCAAAGATGATTTTCACATACTTCTTTGACAGCGGGCCACTAGAATTAGCCAATGGTAGCTATTAAGTTTGGTGCTATTAAGTTTTCTTGGACTATTCCAAATGCTTTACATGTGCTTATTCCAGACAATAATCCTACTAGGTAGGCAACACTTTTTATTCCAGTTTATAGTCAAGAAAACTGAGTAGAAAGGTGAAGTGGTCCAAATTTAAGTAGAGAGTAAGTGGTGGCCTGAGGATACTTGCTCACCGTCACAATATCATCTCGTTGCACATGTAAATTGCACTTGACTTCAAACACCCTATGTGAGCCTACAGAGGCAGATTCAGTCACCTACCATCCAAAATGTGGGTCTATGGCTAATAATAAAGGAGGCCTGGGGTGCCTTAAAGCAGTTACAGATGGTGTCATCTGGTCTCTTCTCAAATCCTTCTGCTCTACTAGGCCTTCCCAAAGCTGTATTGGAATTACTTTCTCATTCTTTCCTTGGTTCCACCATGGAAACACATTCCTTTGTAAAGGCTTTTCTTACACAGCTTCTCTTGTACTGTGCTCCCTTGTGGGGTCCCAGTCACCCCATTGCATGATTATTTCTAGGGGGCAGGAGTGTGTCTCTTATAGTTTGGATCTGAAATATCCCCAGAGGCCTATATACTAAAGGCTTGGTCACTGGCCTCTGGAGCTGTTGAGAAATGATAGAATCTTTAGGAGGTGGGGCCAAGTGGAAAGGAGGTTGTCACTGAGGATGTGCCCTTGGAGTGGCAACTGGGGCCTTGGTCCCTTTTTCTCTTTCTCTGAATCCTGATCACCATGAGGTGAACAGCTTGTGCTCTCCACCATGATATTCTGCCTCACCACAGGCCCTAAAACAATGGAATCAAGTGACCATGGACGGAAAACTCTGAAATAATGAGCCAAAACACATCTTTGCATTTATTAAGTTGATTTTATCAGGTATTTTGTCACAGCAACAGAAAGCTGACTGATAAAGATTTCCTGTTCATATGTCCCTTAGCATTTAGCATTACAGCTGGCATGCAAAAAGTTTTCCATAAACAGGAGAAGAGATGATGACTAGACATTATGGGACAATATGGCCACAATATCATGGCTGCCATTTTAGAAATCTCACTGCTTTCAGATAGAAAACATTTCACAACTATATTTTTTAAAAATATTTTAAAGTTCTTGCATGTATATATATATACATATATATATATGCCCTGATTTAACTATGTTGATTGTCAATCTCCTTTTGCAGAAAATATGTTTCTCTGAAACAGTAGATTTTAAACATTTTTAGTCTGGAACTTTCTGAAGTCCTGAGTGAAACTTTGCTAGAAAATGAGAATTTGGGTGAGAGATGGAAGAAAAAGGGAGAAAAAGAAGGAGAGAAGGAAGTAGTACGAGACTGAGAGAAATGCTGATGTTGTCCTCCATTGTTACCGAAAGGAAGGCTGGAATTTTGGTAACAGTTTTCTTCAATTAATTTAGAAATGGAATAGCGCTAATAGGAGAGAAGGAGTAAGGTGCAAATGGAACAGTGATAATGGAGACGGTGAGAAGAGGGTGGGAAGGTTGGCTGTGCACACCCATCTCACACCCTCCATTGGCAGGGGATGGATGACACAGAGAACAAGCTGTGCTACAGAGTTCTGCTCTGTCACCTTCCCCAACTCCTTTGCCTGGAACTTCTTGAAATTTCTATATAATAGCACTTAGGAAACACTTTCCAGATATCATGTTGAGCTAAGAATTCTGTCTCTTTACTCCCCATGACAAGATGAATAAGGCTAAGCACAATTAGAGACAGAGTGGATATTGATCTTAGGTTTTTTCCCCAAAACAGTCTGATTTGAAATATTCTCTTCTAGTCACCCTGTAAGCACATGTCAATCCATGTGCCCTGGTTTTGGTTTGAAAACACAGCACAAACTGATGCCGTGAATGCTCAGGGGTATGAGTGATTGCAAAACTGAATTAATTAGTTCTTTTCCTTATAGCTTTGCCTAAACTATCACCATACATTCCCCCTAAAATCACCTCCGTGGAATTTATAATAATACATAATTATCTTATTTATAGGTTTAGTTGTGGATTGTCTGTTTTCCCCATCAGAATTTAATTTACAGAAGGGCAGGGTCCAGGTCTGTCCAAGGATAATGTCTAGTGCATAGTACGTAGGTACTACTAATAAAGAGTAGGTAACTATCATAATCCTGGGGCTACTATAACATAGTACCATAAATTTGGTAGCTTATGCACAACAGAAATGTATTTTTTCACAGTTCTGGAGCTGGGAGTTCTAGAACAAAGTTCTGGCAGATGCAGTGTCTGAGACGGACCCACTTCCTGGTTCATAGACAGCTGTCTTCTCACTGTGTCCTCACATGGCAGAAAAGGCAAGAGAACTCCCCAGAATCTCTTTTACAAGTGCACTAATCCCATCCATGAAGGCTCTGCTCTCATGATCTTATCATCCAAAGTTCTCATCTCCAAATACTGTCACATTGGGGTTTAGGTTTCAATATATTAATTTTGGGACAATATGGCATTCAGTTCTCTCAATATTTATTAGATATTGGTACTAAATTAGATAAAAATAATCATATATTAATAGAAGACTAGCTACTATCAGTATTTAATAAATATTGTTTGATAAATGACTAAATAAAGATACAACTCATTTCCTTTGGTAATCAAACACAGTGTAAGATACCCAATATGCCTTAGAAATGAGGAGGGGGCAATAGTAGCCCAGCAAGAGTAAACATCACTACCAAGCCCTTCGCTGTGTCCATGGCCCTTTTCCTGTCCTTGATGACCCTCTCACTTCTCTGAGCACCACTCTTCGTATTTGTCCTTGTAGTTCCTCAACCACTGAATTAACATTGCCTTAGTGGGAAAAACCATACTTATTAGTCCCTATATAGTATGTTATAGGAACTCCTACGATTTAAAGTAACCCTCCCTTGAGAACAGGGAGGAAAAAAATATCTTCATGGAAGGGAGAATTACATACAATTTGGCTTTCTTTTTTCTCTGCATATTTCCATAAGACTCAAACCACAGTTCATATGAAGGTGGAGAGACTGCTCACAGGGCTACATTTCCAGGCTCACTCTTGGCCAATTTAGGATTATTTCTCAGTATGTGCTGCTTTCATACACACACTGTATACAAAACACTTTATGCCAATTTTTATCAGCTGAAGAATGTGGTTAATTTTCTGTATTTTTTTCCCAATCTGAAACTCCTCTAAGTCTGTCCACAAATACAGAACTGCATCCAAAGCAGTTATTTCTCACATTTTTCTGGGAGGAATTAAACATGAAAACCAGTTCTTCTAATTCCTGTTATTTACCCATTGGAAACAAATATTTACTGAAGATTTTCTGTATTCTAGGCACTAAGCAAGATGCTAGAGACAGAAAATCTAATGAGATCCATTTCCTTCCTATCTTCAAGGATTGTGTGGTTTAAAGCTATGAATATGCGCACCAAGCCTGTGATGGGGACACAGGCAGGGAGCTGTGGAAGCCTAAGCATCAGCTCACCTTAGACATGCAAGCTCCCTGTGAGCAGTACTTTCTTAGTCCACACCTCCATATCTGAAACAGTGACTGGCACATCAGATCACATTTGATAAATGAATGAATGAATAAATGAGTGAATCTAAATTAGATTGTGCTGTCCAGTAAGATTTCCTGGAAGGTAGATTGAGAGGGAGGTCTATTTGAGAACAAATAATAGAGGTCATTGAACTGACACTTCCCCCACTTTCCAGCAATGGAGAAATCTTCAGGCTATTACACTCTTGGAATGCATCAGGACCTGAGGTTGAAATATTGGTGTAGTAGGGGTTTCTGGCCATCACAGCAACTAGAGGTACCTGTGCAGACGTGATGTATGAGTTAGAATAGGATAGGTTATGCAGAACAACAAATGACCCTGAACTTTCAGAAGCTTTAGTAATAAATAGTCATTTCTTACTCATTCAATCCATGTCCAAAATGGATTTTAGTGTCCCAGAGGATTATTATGAAGGAAACTTCACCTTGAAATGTTTCCATAGTTTCAAAGACCAGGAAAGCCATATGGTTAACTGTACCTCTTTAAGCTACTGAGGAAGTGGCAAATGATACTCCACCCCCATTAGAATGACCAAAGCATGTTTTCTGGCAAAGTCTGCTAAGAGTATGCTTCTGGGAAGAGCAATGAGTAAAAATGGTAATATGGTCACCATACTTATCTGTACTTATCTGAGTAGTTTTATCTTCTTTTCTTTCTTTCTTTCTTTTTTTTTTGGTACCAGGGACTGAACCAAGGGGTGGTCAACTACTGAACCACATCCCCAACCCTTTTAAATTAATTAATTAATTTTTTATTTTGGGGCAGTTGCTTAAAACCTTGCTTAATTGCTGGGCTGACCTTGAACTTGTGATCCTCTTGCCTCAGCCTCCTGAACCACTGGGATTACAGATGTAAGCCACTGTGCTCGGTGAGCAGCTTTATCTTTTAAGTTATAAATGCTATGGACATCACCATTGCCAAACTAGCACCTCTAAAATCTAAGATGGTCACTGATGTCTCACTTGATCAGGCTATCAGTGCTCTGTGCTTCTGCCAGAGGATACCTTTGGAAAAGGAATATGATTTATTTGCTAGAGAAAAAGGGGGAGGGGGCTGTCCTGAGGTGCTCTGAGTTCTTTTAGTGCATTCAAATGACCTGCTTGGAATAAAGTAGCTACAAAACAGTTGACACTTTTCATAGCCAGCAACTAGACTCAGCTCCATGAAGATAGGGACCCAACTATTTTGTTCACCAATGGCTATTCAGTACCCAGCACAACATCTGACATATGTAATGTTGATAATAGCCAATCTATATGCTAGCCATGTTTTCAAAGACTTTATTTGTATTAACTTTTTAAATCCTCACCACAATACAATACAGGAGGATACTCTTATTATCTCTATTTTACAGATGAGGACACCATGACTCAAGAATGGTTAAAAAATTTGCTTGAGTTCCACTGAAACCTTTGTGAGTAGGGATTTGAACTGATATAGTACACACTTTTAACCCTATTATATTGTAAACAATGAATGCTGAATGTATTAATTAAGAATTCATTTTCATAGGTGAATATGGTGGCAGAAGTAAGGTTAAAATATATCATCAGCAATTTGTTAGAAGACAAAAATCTCACTATTTTTGACTCAATAGTCTTAATATACTAGTAATCATAATCATCAGTCAATAGCAAAGGCCCAATTAAGTTCTTCAAATGTCATTTTGTTCTTCTCTGTAAACAAGGAGCCAGGCTGCTAAGAGAAGTGAAAGGCGATTTTTGAGGCTGCAGGTGGAGAGGACAGATTTGGAGGAAACCTCTAATCATCTGGGGAATGTGCTGGCTTCCTTCTGTGTGAAGTGTTCTGTTGTTACAAATGCTACAACACAGAGCAGCCCACACAAGTGTTACCATTTTCGTTTTGGCTGGTGTTCTGAAGAGCCAGCTCAGGAGGACAGAAGGCAAGCTGTCATTCAGGCCTGCCTTTTGGCTCACCTGCATGTAGCCACATGAAGCTTTCTCCTTTCCTAAGAAAACCTCCTCTATCTCAAGCCATATTTATAGTGTCTGACTCAGCCTCATTGCTCCTAGATATCTTAGTCTTTCATAAGGTCAGGAAGTCTGCCAACATAGCACTTGCCTCTTAGACAGGTTCTTCTGGTAGCACCCTAATTATGTTAATGCCTGGGCTGACTATTCTTGCTTACCACCATGTTTAGTTTTAATGTTTACATTCTGAAACAAAATCTCTTTCTCAAGCTTAGTGTCCTTCTCCAAGAACTAAATAAATATAACCTTATCTTACCAAATCTGTTACTCCCAGTGCCTGGAATAGTTCAGAATAACAGGGCAGAATTTCTTGTTCACTGAACCTACACTAAGTCATGCTGTTGCAACCATCCTCCATGCTGGAAGCCCTGTGAGTCACTGATCTTTTTTTTATTTTTTCCCTAGCTTTTGCACACCTGTAGGTCAAGGGTTGCAAAACTCAAAGGCCACTGAACCTTGTGTTGCCTATGGAAACCACAATGATTTTCCAAGATGCAGTTGCTCAGCATGACAATGCTGATTCTTCTCAGGACACACCCTCACCACCTACTTTCACTTCCAGGATGATAACTAGATACAAGTCTAAGCAGGCCCCTAGAAGTAAGGTAGACAGTATGACCTGTGAGGAGGTGTGTTACATTCCAAAGAAACTTTTTTTGGGGGGGGCGTGGGATGGGGGGTACTGGGGATTGAGCTCAGGGGCATTCAAACACTAAGCCACATCCCCAGCCCTTTCTTGTATTTTATTTAGAGACAGGTGTTACTGAGTAGCTTAGCACCTTGCTATTGCTGAGGCTGGCTTTGAACTGTGTGATCCTCCTGCCTCAGCCTTTCAAGTGGCTGGGATTACAGGCATGCACCGCCATGCCCAGCTCTAAAGGAACTTCTTAAGTTTTCTAATTCTCACAATCAGAGGTCTGGTGAACATGTATGGGAATGGATTTTAAGGGTATGGGATAATGGTGGATGAAATATAAAATTAGATCAGGCCAAATTTATTGATATGAGTTAATTAAGTAGAGGTTCTGGGTTTCATATAGTAGCTCCCAGTGTTAAAAAAGATATTTTTATTTGGCTGGTTGGCTGAAATATGGGTCAAAAGATAGCCTACAGTGAATTAACTGGAAATGACTGCTATCCCTTGATTTTCTGTTGCTGAAGGGATTCATAGGCTCAGAGAGATTGGAATACTGGAGTGAATTTGCCTTGTGTGACCTTTTCCTCCACACCAGGAGGGTCCAGAAAAATGTATCCTTCACCAATACTATAAGAAACAGACTAGTGAGGGGAGCACCAGCATCCTTGAAGAACTCTGTAATTGCTCTTCTCTGTATGCTGTATGCCAGAACTTGCGGTGGAAGCTGCAGTCACTCAATTGGGAAAATTAAATATGCTGATTATAATTGAATTCCAGAATGGCAGGGGCCAAGTAGCAGCACTCAGCTGCCAAAGCAAGGTGGTCATATTTACCCTAATGGGTAGCAAAGGAGAAGCAATGAACAGAATGTTCTGACTCTTGTACATCTGTGGCATTGGCTAATCAATCACGGTGTTCCCAGAAGTCAAAAAGATGGGAAACCCACCAAATTCTTACTCTATTTATATAAGCAAGAAAAATTCCAGGGCAAATGTACAAAAGTCTGTCTTAAATCACAACAGCAGAGAATAATGACCCCTCAACTGATTCCCAGACTTGAGCCAGTTTACAGATGCAGAACTCCTTGAATGAAGGGAGCCCAGGCCCCGCTGAGGAAGGACACTGGTGTAGTACCAAAAAGCTTTACTGTTAATCTTTCCTCCATCTTTCCCTAAAGGGACCTAAAACCTTTTACCAGAATAACTATGCATTGGGGAAAACACAATGATCAGAACTTTCAGAGACTACTAGACACTGGCTTTGAATTGACATTGATTCTGGGAGATCCAAAACACCACTGTCCTCCCCACCTCCCTGCCCAAGTCAAAGTTGGGGCTTATGGAAAAGAAGTGATCAATGAAGTTTTGGCCAAGGTAATACATATAGTAGGTCCATGGGTTCTTGAACTCATCCTGTGATTATTTCCCCAATCCCATATATAAAATTATATATATAATTAGCACTGGGCAGAACTCCAACATTGATTCCCTATCCTGTGAAATGGGGCTATCATTGTGGGAAAGTCCAAATGGAAGACATTAAAGTTGCTTCTTACATGTGAAAATAGTAAATCAAAAGCAATATCACATCCCTGGAGGGACTGCTGAGATTAGTGCCACCATCAGGGACTTGAAAGATATAGGGGTGGTGGTTACCACCACATCCCCATTTAACTCTCTTATTTGACCTGAGAAGAAGATGAATGATTCTTGGAGAATAACGGTTGATTATTATAAGCTTAATCAGGTGGTGACTCCAATTGCAGTTGCTGTACCAGATAGGGTTTTTGTTTGAATAGATTAACACATCTCCTAGGTACCTGATACGCAGCTATTGATCCAGCATTTTTTTTCCTTCATATCTTTATGTAAGGCCCATCAGAAGCCATTTGCTTTTAGCTGGCAAGACCAGCAATTCACCTTCACTATCCTACCTCAGGGTATATCAGCTCTCTCATAACTTAGCTTGCATAGATCTCTCTCACCTTTCTCCTCCACAAGGTTTCACAATGGTCCATTACACTGATCACATTATATTGACTGGACCATAGTGGTGAGCATCTGAGTCTCAGGGGATGGGAAACAAATTCCACTAAAATTCAAGTGCTTTCTACTTCAGTAAACTTCTAAGAGATCAGTGATGTGGGGCTGCCAAGATACATCTTCTAACTAAAGTAAAGGATAAATTGTTGAATCTGGTTTCTCCTACAAACAAGAAAGAAGCACAGTGCCTGGTGGGCCTGTTTGGATTTTGGAGGCAGCATACTCTTCACTTGGGTGTGTTATTCTCACCCATCTACCAAGGGACTCAAAAGGCTGCTGGTTTTGAGTGGAGCCCAGAATAGTAGAAGACTCTTCAACAGGATCAGGCTGCTGTGCAGGCTGCTGTTCCACTTGTGTCATATGGTCCAGCAGACCCAATGGTACTTGAAGTCTGGGGACTTTGACAGGGCCCTAGATGAATCACAGAGGAGATGCCATTTTTCTTTGGTGGTGCTTGGGTTGCTGTTGTGAGTGCCTGAGGATATTGAACTCCAGCCCTTCACTCTTCCAAAACAGACTCTGATCAGTGGTTCTCCAGGGAGTTTTCAGTTCTGGACTAGGGCTGTCTTATTGGTTCCTCTTCTTCTAAGGTTCCAGCTTTTTGGACTGAGCAGCTACTGGGTCTTCCAGCTCTTCAGTGTGAAGACTTGTCATTGTGGAACTATGCAGTTTATGGTCCTGTAATCTGATCTAATAAACCCTCTTTTTATAATCACATAAGTAATAAGTAACCTGAATGAGTACAATAAGCAGGACTTGAAAGTGGAGGAAATGGAGAGTCAGGCTTCTGTCCATAGGAGCTGGAGCTGACTTCCCTGAAGCTCTGGCCACGTGTTGTTGTGTAAAAATGCAGTTGTTAAGTTGCTAGCTCTGGTTTTTCAAGAGAAATTCAAATTTTATATTTTTAAAATGTGCAATCCTCTGATTTAAAAATGTTATCTCATATTATAAAATATTATTGAGAAAGGATATTGCAAGCAGAGGGAACCTGAGAAAATATGTCACCTGTGGAGAAATACAAGTCATTGAGTATGATGGGGTAGAGAATGTACAAGAAGGGCAATAAGAAATGGGACTGGAAAGTCACTTGGTCTCTACCTATAGGTGTTGAGATTCCACTTCAGGATCTAAGGAGTAACATGACATTGTTAGATTCACATTTATATTAGAGTGGTGAGTAAGATGGGTCAAAGAGAGAAAAACTTGGGCTGGAACAGGAATCAGTAGGATACTGCAACAGTTCTGGGAGACATCTTGAGGACCCAACATAGGCAGGGATGTAGAAGGGAGCTAGATAAAAGAGCAAAGTAGGAGGAGAGTAAGTAGGATGTGGCAATGGATCCAGTGTGTAGTGAAGAGGAAGGGGTTGTCACTCAGATTTCTAGATAGGAAAAGTAAGTGCTATGAGACTGCAGTGGCCCATGAGACTGGAAATAGAATCAGGTAAGGTGGGCTAGTGGATGGGGGAAGTGGAGGTGATAATTTCAGTTTCTGACCAGTCTTGTGCTTATGAGACATCCAGATGGGCTGGAGACAAATTCTTGGGAGACAACAGTATAAAGATGATGCTATAGTTATGAGAATGGATGGCAAGACAGGATAGCCTGGGGACAGGGGTTGAAGAGCAACAATTTAAGGTGGAGAACCAGAGTGTGATGACCTAGGGATTAGTGAAGGCATATTGCTTTTATTTCCACCACTGTGTACCCCAAGAGATTTAAGTGCCACTATAAGCCTCACTGGGTGGGTAAAAACAGTTCTTCCCCCTGCCTACAGGTTGCAAATGGTTTGGGTATCTAAGCTGACAAGTGGCAGGCTCACCTTGCATGTAGCAGTCCAATGAAAGACTCCTGAAGGAAGTCAGTGTGACATCTATAGAGCCTCTGAGAAGTCCCTAGGTGGCACAGATTGAATACAATAAAGAACTTCAAGTTTTACTGGGGTTGCTCATTACCTCCCATGCAATTCTTCTTCAAAAGCAACCGTAGCTAGGCATTTTATCACACCTGAGAAAGGGCATACAATGATTTTTTACCCTATCAGCAGGCTTCCTAGATATTCAGGCAGTTATTGACTTTAGAGTCTACATTGACACATAGTGCAGAAGGGAAATGGAAACTTCACCTTTTGCTGTGGATAACAGCTGCCCTTGCTATTACTGCAGGACTCTGGTATTCCAGAGCCCCTTGGTTGCCTTTAGAATATGGTAAGCATACAGAATTTTTGAAGCTCATATCTAGAGACAAACTCATTCACATTTTGTTTGTATTTAATTTTTCATTTTTTTTTTACAGGGATGTGGGCTTTTGTTTCATGTTCATGATGACAAGCTTGTATATTTGTGCAGCAAAAAATCACATCGAATGACAATGTTCTGAGCCATCTGCCACTGCACATCACACAAGTTTCCTGGGCCACCTAACTTAAAGTTTCTATATAGGAGATTGCCTCTATTCAATCTTTCAGGTGGATCGAACCCATGGTTAGTGCAAAATGCAAAATTAGTTCATTTTCTCAAATTAGTTTGGTGTTAGCACCTAGTGGAGAAACTGCTGGTGTTATTCAAACCACTAGAGTTTAAGTGATGAGACTGTAAATCAACCAAGGCAGGTTTTTCCATTTATCTATCTATCTGTTTATTTATTTATTTTTGGAACCAGAGATTGAACTCAGGGGCACTTGACTATTGAGCCACATCCCCAGCCCTATTTTGTATTTTATTTAGAGACAGGGTCTCACTAAGTTGCTTAGCCCCTTGTTGTTGTTGTGGCTGGCTTGACTGAATTCACCATCTTCCTGTCTCAGCCTCTGGATCCACTGGGATTATAGGCAGGTGCCACCATGCCCAGCTCCTTTCTTTTATTAACTGCTGTTTCTTCCATGGCTGGAATGATGCTTAGGACATAGTAGGCACCCAAGATGCCAATAGAATATATATATATATATTTTTTTTTTCTTGAAGATAATTCTTTCAAAAGAATTTTTTACTAGTACATTATAATTATACATAATAGGGGGATTCATTGTCATATTTCTACATGGACATAACATAATTTGATCAATCTAATTCCCCAGTACCTTTCCTTCCCTCCTCTCCTCTCCCTCCCCCTAAATTGCTTCCTCTGCTCTATTGATCTCCATATATATATATATATATATATATATATATATAGCCATCTGCCACTGCACATCCCACAATAAACATAGATAGATATAAGGAGGCTGATTCATAGTGTGATANCAGGGATGACTTAGTGAGAAGACCATTGGCTGGCAAGGTCTCGACTTCAATACTTGTCCTTTCTTATACCACTGTGTGTCCTTAAGGAAGACATTTAATTCTCCAAGGTGGATTTGCTCGTAAAATGGCATGATAACAATTCCTTTAAAACTCCCTTAAAACTGTGAGATTAAATAAGTGTAAGCACTTCTTACAAATTTATCAGATGCAAGGTCATTGTAACAAAGAAGAGTTCAGAAGAATTAAGAAAGTACCCTTGGTTCCTGACTACTTTTCAGTATTGTTTTTATGATTAAAATAGACAATAACGCTAAGTGAAGTTAGCCAATCCCCCAAAACCAAATGCTGAATGTTTTCTTGGATGTAAGGAGGGTGATTCATAGTGTGATAGGGAGAGAGGGAGCATGGAGGAATAGATGAACTCTAGATAGGGCAGAGGGGTTGGAGGGGTAGGGAGGGGGCATGGGCTTATTAATGATGGTGGAATGTGATGATCATTATTATACAAAGTACATGTATGAAGACACGAGTTGGAATATACTGTGTATACAACCAGAGATATAAAAAATTGTGCTCTCTCTATGCATATATATAATTCATTGTGGTATATTCATACATGAACATAGCATAATTTGGTATACTTCATTCCTCAGTACTTCCCCAGGTCTTCCCCTTCTCCTTTCCATTTCCTTCCTCTACCTCTCCCTTCTGTTTGCATGATATTTCCTCAAAAAAGGAGGGAAGTCACAATGTTATTCCATATAGTGTTTGACATTATACAAGTCATCATTTGCCTTCCTGGAAAAAAATATATTTCTAGCACCTCTTGTTGTAAGTAATTGATGCTCAAAGTTACATTACACTCAAGAAATGTGACTACAATTAGTTGCAGGGATGACTTAGTGAGAAGACCATTGGCTGGCAAGGTCTCGACTTCAATACTTGTCCTTTCTTATACCACTGTGTGTCCTTAAGGAAGACATTTAATTCTCCAAGGTGGATTTGCTCGTAAAATGGCATGATAACAATTCCTTTAAAACTCCCTTAAAACTGTGAGATTAAATAAGTGTAAGCACTTCTTACAAATTTATCAGATGCAAGGTCATTGTAACAAAGAAGAGTTCAGAAGAATTAAGAAAGTACCCTTGGTTCCTGACTACTTTTCAGTATTGTTTTTATGATTAAAATAGACAATAACGCTAAGTGAAGTTAGCCAATCCCCAAAAACCAAATGCTGAATGTTTTCTTGGATGTAAGGAGGGTGATTAATAGTGTGATAGGGAGAGAGGGAGCATGGAGGAATAGATGAACTCTAGATAGGGCAGAGGGGTGGGAGGGGTAGGGAAGGGGTATGGGGTTATTAATGATGGTGGAATGTGCTGATCATTATTATACAAAGTACATGTATGAAGACATAAATCGGTGTGAATATACTGTGTATACAACCAGAGATATGAAAAATTGTGCTCTATATATGTAATTTGAATTGTAATGCATTCCACTGTCATATATGAATAAAAAATAGATGATATATATCTAAATGCCCATTGTATATTATAAATTGATGTTTGAAAGGTCAGGCTATTGTTTACATATAAGTAATGTTTATTGTAATTACTGCTCAGTGATTGTATTCATCTATAGTATAACATTTGTATTATTTATGATAGGTCCTGGTTAGGATTATAGCAGGATTTTGATACTTTCAGATATACTCCTGAGTCCTTTCTTTCCATCTAATAACTTACAGTGACCAAGCAGAGAGGGACTGACTGAATATCTACAAAGAACAGAGAAAAGTGGCAGGTGAGTATTCAATACCATGAAGCCCTGTCATCGCACTGCCAGTCAATTTCCTTGTCTAGTCACTAAACACTGATTGAAAAGTGATTATAATGTTTTGAGCATGTGGTAAAAGCAATTGGTAGAGCACATATATGTCTCCAATAGAGTGCCTCTAGGAACCAGATAAACTCTTCTAGCCTTCAGGCTAGAAAACTAAGACCTTAACTTTTGTTTTTTTCTTCTTCAAATTTTCTTCCAGAAGTGTCCTGATGAATATCTACTTTAATAAAATTGGCATTCCATTACAGATGTAAGTGGATCAGTTGATGGGAACCAAAAATTAGGCCCAAGTATTTTTATGTTTATTTCATTCTCTCCAATAAGTGATTTCATTAAAACAGCAACCCAATGGACTTCCAGTTAGCTGACAGTTTTGCAGAGGGGATCACTCAGGTTAATAAACTTCTGTTTACAAAGGTCTCCCTATACCTGCCCCCCCTTTTCTCTTTCCACCATTGCTCCCAAATTTCTAGCCACTATCTTCTCTCTCCTATTGAAGTGCTTTAAGCATTAGTCTCTCTCTCTCCAACCTGTGTTCCACCTTGCTCCAGAATGACTCTGCTGATGCTTGAGTATGATCCTATCACTTCCTTGCTCAGATGACCTCAGTGGTATCTCATCACCTACAAGATACAATCCAGACACTCTTGAGTGGCATATATGAGTTGGTCCCTGTCTATCAGACCAAGCTCATTTCTTGTTTCTTTCTGCTCATGAATTGGGAACACTTCTAATGATAGTATCTCAGGCTGCATTTTTAAATTTTTTCTCTGACTGGTGTGACCTCACTACATCTGCTTGCTAGGAAACACCACACTTCTTTAAATTTCAACTCAAATGCAACACCTATGAAATCTTCATTACCTTATCTGAAAGGTTTAGACAATTTTATAAAAGTTTTGAAGAAATAGGAAATATCAACAAACATCACCATAAAATCATTTTGGAATAAGATTCAAGGCCTTAGTATGATCAACAAAATCCCATGTGATCTCACCCCTTCCCGTCCTCCAGTCTCCTCAATTGTCTTTCTTTCATTATGATCACTCTGTTCAATTACACTAACTTTGAAAGTGCATGTTCCTCGATGCTGCTTCAGGGCCTTGGTACAGGTGGTTCCCTCTTAAAATCTCTCTGCACTCTCATTCTCATTCACATTCTTTGTCTGCCTAGCTGTTATTTTATTAGGGAAACTTTTCTCTACCTCTCAGACTATGATTCCCAGTTATGTGTTCATAGTACAGTTTTATTTAGTGAATGTGCTTCTTTTATTTACCAATTTGATTTCCACCATAGTAGGTGTTTGATTAATATTTAATTAAATGAATAATGAACCTGTATTTTAACATTTATGTTGCTAATTTGTAGATATATATACATAAGATATATGTGCTCACTGGGCTATAAATTCTCTAAAGAAAAATCTTATACAAAAATATTTTTATTTTAAAATATTTAAGGCATATGACAGGCACAGTGGCACATGCCCATAATCCTAGTGACTTGTGAGGCTGAAACCAGAGGATCACAATTTCAAGGTCAGCTTCAGCAACTTAGAAAGGCCCTCAGCAACTTAGTGAGACCCTGTCTCAACATGAAAAATAAAAAAGTCTGGGGATGTGGCTCAGTGGTAAAGTGCCCCTGGGTTCACTCCCCAGTATACTCCAAAATATATTTAAAGTATATTAAGTATAAAGAATGATATTCTGAATACCAAATCTGATGGGAGTAATGGAGCCAGAATACAATGGGGAGTAAGAGACAGAAAGTGATAAAAGGAAATGTGGGTATAAATGTAGGTCTGTTAAAATCCAAGTTATTGTATACTGCATTAAGCATCCATATTTGGTTGTAATTTTGGCTTCCCCAACTGAAAATGCCCTCATTTCCCCAGATGTGGCCTTTAATCAGGAAAAAAAGAAAGATATTGAGCTATATAATCTTGAAGCATTCTTTTATTTCTGATATTTTATGCTACTGAGGCCATTTGGCTGCCTTTATAAGCACTAATCACCTAGTTTGACAGGAAATAAATATTCCTCAATCAGGTAGAATACTCTCATTTCCCCACTATGAACTCAATTTATATATTACATTTTTGGATCATTATAAAAAAATCTATTGACCTGAAAATGACTCTTCTTTTCTTGATTCTGGAGGCTGGACCTCATTTTCTCAACTTTCCTTTACAAAGGAAAATTTTCAACATGCCAACAAAACATCTTAAAAATATCAAGGATACGTAACCCATTAAAGGTGTAGCCTCAGAAGTTCACTCACATCACTATACTAAGATTGATGTGTTTCCATAAGTGAGGTTGCAGACTGACTACCTAACATGGATTTGGTCCCAAAGCAATCCAATTTGTTGAAGTAGGAACACTGGCTATTTAGCGTAAGCTTTATCTGGTCTATAGGTCAATAACATGAAAACAGCATCTGCAGATCTCATCCTTTCCTAATACATTTTGGAAAAAGACTGAAGCTCTTGAATATTGTCAGCATGAAGATGATTTATGTCACAGGTCATTGGTGGAGACTATTTGGTAATAGAAGATAAAAACCTGAACTATTTGAAATTCTGGGCAATTTGGTTGGTTGGGAGGTGACCACTTAAATACAGAATATGGCAGAGGCAGGCAAACAGAAATCAAAATGATCTCACAGGAACACAGTAAAGGAAAAAGACTATGACAGGTGACAAAGGAAAATGAATCTACCGTGGGCAAACACAGGCACACAGGGAATGCAGGAAAAGCAAGCAGAAAGCCAGAAGTGAATCAGCATCAGGCAAATGATAGCAGGATCCAAACATATCCAGACATATTCCTGGGGTGAATCTCATTTGACTGGTGGAGATTATTCTGGCTGTCTGAACAGAGATTGCTACTTATTCTCTGCATCCAGTTTCTCTGTTTTCTCTTACCTAAGAAAGTCTTCCAGGTGTTGGCTGAATATATGGCCACCTATCTGTAAATTACATTTCCCTGCCTCTCTGGCAGCTTGGTGTGGCAGGTAGCTAAATCCTGGCTAATCAGGTGTCAATTGCATACATTTCCTTCACACCCTTAGGCAAAAGTTGTTTACCCTCTACTTTTTTTCCTTACCTGTGACCTAGAATAGAGCATCAAGAGGCTGAGCCATGTGGATGAGGGTCATCCTCTAAAGTATGGCAGAGTAACAAGAAAGACATTGATAAATGTATGGATCAGACCTACCCTGCCCATTAGGTCTGCCTACCAGGTCAGTGTTTTATGAGAAAAGGAAGTAAAGGCAGTGAAGTAATTTATTCTCTCTCTCTCTCTCTCTCTCTCTCTCTCTCTGTATACATGTGTCTTAAAGGTGTTCAACATATCATTGATGGTTTGAACAGTATTACCACAAATCAGATGACTTAAATTACTTAAAAAGAGAAAAATCCTGGAAATATGCAACTTCAACATGTTCTGAAATTGTCACATATACTGTAACTGTGAAGTTATATAAATAATTTCTATAAACAATTTTAAATAACAACAGATACCATAGAACCTGGCTATAATATGGTCCAGGCTCACCCTTTTGTGGCACCCTGATTGTGCTTACATGAGAGCTAGCTCTAGAGCATGGCTTCTCTCCTCCTGTAGAGCAGAGATACTGGTGGGTACTCTTATTTCTGTTTAACATTGCTTTCTTAGTAGCAGATTAATCTTTCTCATTTTGATAATGAATTACCTGAGTGGCAGTATCTGGTGATAGCTTCTCACTGGCAGTGTCCTGAGGCAGTGCAGGGCATCAACAAGGCACGAGAGAGAGAGAGAGAGAGAGAGAAAATACAAATGTACCCATGTGTGCCTTCTCTGGTCTTCCTCTTTCTTCTTATAAATCCACTAGTATTCAACACATTGGGCTCTAACCTAATGACTTTCTCTAAACCTAAACCTAAATTATCTTAATTGTAAACTTATCATAATTCTAAAGCCCTTACTTCCAAACACCGTTGTCAGATTATGTTTCCACATTCTTATTACCTCACAGTGGGAAATAAATGTAAACACATGACACCTTGGGAAACACACTTAAGCTAAGTCTAAACCATGGTACAGGTATAAGCCCTGCTAGTTCACCAAAATGCCTCTGCTGTGCTGTAATATTAATATCATCTCGTCAGCTGCAGTGATTTCCCATGCATGTGACAATGGTTTTGGATTTTTAAAGCATTAATTAATTCCAATTCTGTTTCTGTGTTCTTTTCTGAATTCCTCTGTATTAATCATCTGTCATTGCCAAAACAAATTAACTCAAATGTATTAGCTTAATTAATACAAAGTTGTCTTAGAATTCTATAGTTCAGAAGTCTAACATGAGTTTCAGAAGTCTAACATGAGTTTCACCAGACTAAAATCAATCTTTTCTGTAGGTTTTGGGGGAGAATCTGCTTATTCGTCTATTCAGCTTTTTCAGGTTATGGTGTTCCTTGTTTTGTGCCACCTCCCTCCCCCATCTTCAAAGTCAAAAATGGTGTGCTAAGTCGTTCCTGGTTGTCTTTTCCATTCTTAAGGTCCCCTGTAAATACACTGGGTTCAGAAATCCAGCACAATCTCATCTCAGAGTCCTCCAAGAAGCAACTTTAATTCCATATCCAACCTTATTTCCCCTTTTCCATGTAAAGTAACATATTCCAAGGTTTCAGGAATTAGGACATGGACATCTTTGGGAGGAGCATTATTATTCCTACCACTGCCACTTTTGAGTTAGGTATATTGGGTCTCTCAGTCCAGCTAGACTGCTTCTTTCACTCAATCTTTCCCAGCATAGAATAGACATTTAGGTGACTGAATGACTGAGATGAAAGCACATAGAGGAGTTAAGATGAATCATCTCTGAAGACCATGGGAAGCACCTTCTATAAATTCTTTGCCCTCTCCGATGGTCTGGGGTCTGGGTGGAGGAGTAGCAATTGTCCTTGCATCTCCATTTGAGTGCCTCCATACTTTGTACGGTGTAGCAAGAAGTTAAGATTAAGGGAATTCCAGAAGAATATCTACCACCAAAACTTTCAGAACAGGGGTTGGTTCTTTACGAACACTATGAAGTCACCGTCTGTGACCAACACAATCAATATGGTCAGAAAGCTTCCTGTTTCAAGTTTGTTTTTTTTTCTTATATACATGACACATAATGGAGTGAATTACATTCATAATTTTTTTGCATTACAATTCTTTTTTTTTAAAGAGAGAGAAAGAGAGAGAGAGGGAAAGAATTTTTTAATATTTATTTTCTAGTTTTTGGCGGACACAACATTTTATTTGTATGTGGTGCTGAGGATCTGACCGAGCGACTTGCGCATGCCGGGCGAGTGCGCTACTGCTTGAGCCACATCCCCAGCCCCCATTACAATTCTTAATACACCTTTATACCACAATTTTTCAGCTTTGTTTTCTTAAACAGAACTCATAATCAGGTTCTTTTATATTGTCTAAATAAACCTTCTTTGGTTGGTTCTAGAGAAATTCTTGCACTGAACCTTTTCTCTGACCCAGAAGAGCTGATCAGTGAAAATTTCATTTCACCTTATAGCATTGCTAGAATCAGACTTCTTTCTACCAAAACAAAACAATTCCCACAACACATAAATAGCTGCAGCCAGCCTTATCTAGATCCTCCTGTCAATCAACAGGCAACTAAAATAAATTTTCTTAATATGCTAAGTGAGAAGATCTGATTTCAGATTTATTAATATGGCGTGGGTAATTCAATTTCCTATAGAGGAACTGTATAATGTTTACATTTTTTGGTCTTCATTTGCATATCTGGATATCTCTCACTCCTCAGCTTGTTCTCTCAACTCTGACTTGGTTTATCTTCCAGAAATGATTAGTTTCTCTATAACTTAAGTTTTAAAGCTTCTCTCCCTGCTCCAACTACCAGTCCCATAGGAAATAGCTGAAAGCATAATTGCATAATATGATATTTAACATTGTAAACTTAGACAACTTTTGCCATAGGAATTGAAAACCTATTAAAATAATGTAATGATGAAAATCAAAATGAAATATGGTTTTACATAATATAATAATATTTTAAAATATTCAACATGTTTCACATTTTATTTAAACTGAATGAAATTAAAGGCAACTTCTTAAATTAAAAATTTCTGGTATAGAAAAAAATTTGTTCATTTATTGTTTGCAACATTAGGTTTCAGTATAAATTCAAAACCCAATTAATATTTTATTAATGAGTATATATATATATATATATATATATATATATATATATATATATATATAAATTTCATAATTACTAACATTTGGTGGATAAGCTTTCCTGCTAACATCCTTAGGGTGCTGTATTAGCATTGCCAAATTTTTAAAATATAATACTAGCACTCAGGTCCCGTAACTTGCAATTTAATTTTACAAGAAAATTTTTTTCTGAATAGTTATTATGTTAATATTTTCCTGAATGAATTTATAGCTACCTTTTCTCTTTAAAGGCCTTGGAAAGCTATCTTATAAGCAACACAACAAATGATAATGAACACAATCAGAGCTATAAACTTATTGAATTGTTCAAATACTGTTCTTTTGTCCCAGATGTAATCTTAGTTGGTTTCCACTATAGGGATTAGCAGCCAATGCTTATGAAATTTATTTATGGTATGTATTTTAGTTTCCTGTGGCTACTATAATAAATTACCACAAAATTGGTGGTGATGGAAACAAAACTTACTGTCACATGGTTTTGGAGACCAGAAATCTGAAATCAAGTTTTTTTCGATCTCCTGTCACTCCAAAAGCCCCTTAGAGGATTCTTTCTTTGTCTCTTCCTGCTACTGGTGGCTGTTGGCATTCCTTGACTTGTGGTTGTATCACTCCAGTCTTTGCCCCTATGGTGACATTGCTTCCTTCTCTTCTCTGTCAGTAAAAAATCTACCTCTGCCTTTCTCTTGAAAGGATACCTGTCACTGGATTGAGGGCCTACCATGACAGTCTAGCCTTATCCTCTATTTCAAGATTCTTACATCTTCAAAATACACTTTTTTTCCAAATAACATTCACAGATTCCAGAAATTTATCTTTTGGGGGACCATTTTAGTTTACCACAGAATGACATTTAAAACTATTTTATCTGAGATCTTCTAGTTCTTCTGCCTCATAATTTCATTGCTCCTTCAGAACATTTAATTTGAAGAGCTAGTGAAAATTACCCTACTTAAATATCTGAAGAAACTTATTCTGATCGAGTTTGGAAAAGTATTTTATTCCAGGAGTTGAAGTGACTTGTGGCTATCTCACTCCAGTCTAATTTAATTTTACAAGAGATTTTTTTTTTTTGTAATTCATTCCACAGAATGAAAAACAAAAAAATACATTTACAAAAATGTGATCACTTTTTTTTGTCTGTCTGTGTATAATTGACTTTGTTAAGCTCAGAATGGAAGCTGGCAAAGAGTATCATTAGAAACATATGTGTTTATTGAATATATTAATGAAAAGAAGGAATGAACTAGTCATTTACTTCTGTACTCACTCTTTGATTATGGTTCTTCTTATCCCAGAAATCTAGATTGCAAGCTAAACATACTACAAAACTCTTTATGAAAATAAGATATTTGAAAATATTTAATTTCCTCATGAAATCTGAATGGCTTATATTTATTAAGCATTTGTTGTGTTCTAGGACTCTGGATCTTCACATGAACATTTAAGATGACAATATGAACATCATACAGTCACAGAAGCTCTCTAACCTATTGTTGTGGTTAAGATATGAGATGCTCATCAAAAGCTCATTGTGAGACACTACAAGAATGTTCAGAGGTGAAATGATTAAATCATGGAAATTGGAACCTAATCAGTAGATTAATTTCCTAGGATGGATTAACTAAATGGTAACTGTAAGCACGTAGGATGTGACTGGAAGAAGTAGGCCACTGGGTGGTGTGCTTTGGGGTTTATATTTTGTCCCTGGCATCTCTCTCTCTCTCTCTCTCTCTCTCTCTCTCTCTGTCTGTCTCTCCTTCCTGCCACAGCCTTCCACCATGATGTTCTGCTTTACCTTAGGCCCAGAGCAACGGAGTCAGCCAAAAACTTCTGAAACTATGAACCCCAAATAAAACTTTTCTTCCTCTATATTTTTCTTGCTGGGTCTTTCCATCACAGCGATTAAAAGCTGACTAAAACACAGGGTCTTTAGGAAGTGATTGGGTCACGAGTCCTTAGAAATGGGATTAGTCCCCTTTTTAAAGATAACCAGGAAAGCTTGTTGCTATTTCTATCACATGAGGATGAAGAGAGAAGGTGTCATCTATGAATCAGACAGTGAGCCTTCACCAGACACAGAATCTTTTGGCCTCTCAATCATGTATTTGCCAGCCTCCAAGAAAAGAAATGAATTGTCATTATTTAAAAGCTACCCAGTGTAGTATATTTTGTTATAGCAGCTTGAATGGACTCAAGAGAGGCATCTATCTCTTTTCAAATACTTTTTGTTTGTCCCAGCACATTTTCCTACACTTAAATTACTCATGCATTCTCAATTATTTTTCCATCCATCCCACTTTGTAAGCTTTTGGTCCGAGAATCTTTACTGATGTGTCTGATGTATTGTAAAACCCCATGACCAAAACCTACCGTTCTTCCTTTGAGGAGGGATTTGTGAAACAAACACCTGACATAAGAAATTGGAGGTTATGCTCAAAAGTTTTGGCAAGAAATCTTGCTCTGTATGCAGCTATAAGATTGGTTTTAACGATGGTGTCTATATAATGGAGTGTTGTGAAGATAAATCGCAACACATATAATGTTTGACTTAGAGTAGCTACTCATTGTTAGCTCATTATTATTGATTACCAATGCAATATTCAAATAACAAACAATCCAAGTATTTGGTTCCAACTCTTTAATACTTGTCCTTGCTAAAAGTCAGTATAGATTATAATATGGTTAGTTTGGCTATGAATTTATATCCTAAAATATGGTTGATGAGGTTATTCAATTTGCTTGATGAGGTTAAATTCTGGAATGACTGGGTGAGCCATATTCTTGTCTTCCAGGCTTCATTTTACTCAGATTTAAAGATATTTACTTATTCCTACCACACAAAAAGAAGACATGCCAGTTAATAGGATTTATTAATAATGGGCTTTGGATATAATAATACCCAAACTTTAATACATAGAGAGAGAATTTTTGAACATTAAATTCTTACTGGTCCTAAGTACCAGATGGAGCCTAGAGCTTCTGCAAAGACTCAGCAGAACTGGAAAACATAGATTTTAGTTTTCAGTATTTGTTCTAGCTTTTGTAAAAAACAGTTTAGAAATAATCATCACATATTCTTGATTTGCATAAACATAATGATTTTCAGTGAAAATAATTTGTACTCAGTTGATTTTGAAGTATCCACTTCATATTTTGCCTGAGATTCTAGAGAGAGAACTATTTCTTATGAGCATGGTCATTATCTATTATTACTTAAAACTCAATGTGTTGTAAGCGTCATTATAATGAGTTACAAGAAATGCCCATTTATTCATAAGACATATAATAGGAGACATGCCTTTAAAATTAACTTGGATTTCAGATGTTGACTCAGTGTAGGCCTAAACCAACCATCAAACAACTAAAAATAAAATATAATGACTTGCTGTGTAGACAGCTGTACTGGCACTGAGTAATCACCATTTGCAATAATTACACAGTTCTGTGACCAAATTTCATTCTCTTATTATTATTCCTCTGGGTATTTGTATGTTCATCTGTGCACATGCAGATTAATGAATGTTAAATTGTAATGATAAGATTAGAGACTTATAACTTAAGGAAATGTATGTTGAATGCTCTTTGGTTACTCTTAAAAGATTCTAAATAATGTAAAATAATTATTTATAATTAGATTACTAACGGCTTGTGTTAGTCAGCTTTTTGTCACTGTGACCAAAATACCTGAAAAGAACAACTTAGAGGAGGAAAGATTTAATTTGGCCCACGGTCAGAGGTTTAGTTTATGAACCAGTTCAGTTGATTTGTTTCAGGGCAGAATAACCTGGCCCAGATGCATAGTGAAGGAAAGCTTCTCAGCTCATGGCAGCCAGGATGCAGAGAGAGAGAGGCTGGGGAGAAGACAAAACCATTCAGGGAATCTCCACCCACCACAGCCTACTCTCTCCAACTAGATCTACCTCCAGGTAGTAAATTTAGAGTCCACATGATCCACTCATTGCTTAAGGGCCCCACTTTTGAATCTTGCTGACCATACTTTCAACACATGAGCTTTTGGGGGAGAACATTAAAGATACAAACCATTACAGAGCTTCCCCAAAATATTGGGCAGAATATGTGATAGATACTTAGAATTATGATTTGAATCTGGGTAGATAACTTTCTAATGAATTTCTGTGTAATGTCCATTTAATGAAACACAATTAATAAACTAAATAGCCTACTTGAAATTACTAATTAGATATTTAATAAATATTTATTTAATATAATTTATGACTACTTCATCTTGATATGTTAATTTAAAAAATTTAGCCTAAAACTTTAATTATTATTTATAGTTTTGTATTTATATAAAAATATAAACAATATAATCTTTATAAGCAATATAATCTTTGCTACCAATATAATCTTCATTCCAAATGATGAACTAATTTTTGAACTTTGGGAACACAACAAAGTTTAACCTGGAGAGGAGAAAATACAATTTGAATTTATTAGCTGTTAAGTTATTTGGAAGACCATTATTTGGAACAAATGTATTAGATCTAACTTACGTAATTTTCCAAGATAAAAATTTGAACAGTTTGTGATGGGAAGAGAGACATTGTTGACCAAATTAAGAATTTCCAAGAGACAGAGTTGGTCAGAAATAAACTTGCTGCTTCAAAGAGCAGTTTTCTCATTGAAGGAGGTGCTTAAGAGCAGGCCAGATAACCACTGGGCAAATAAGGTAAACTGGGAATCCAAGTCTGAAGGGAATGTTTAGAGTTAACTGCTAAAGTTTTATCATTCTATAGAAGCCAAAAATAAGAAGTGGAATTGTCTTGTGGAATTTTAGAGACCCAATTACCAGTTTATTTCATTAACAAAACAAGGCACTTACTGTGTAGTAACACATCACCATGTTTGAGAAGAGGGACATCTGGTGGATGATTTTAGCAAAAGAAAAGGTGTTTTGTTTTCATATTCTAATTTTAAGTATGCTTTGACATTTCCATTGATTTTTTTTTTCATAAATGAATCAGTTTATCAGTCTACAAAGGTACTTAGTTGACAATGGGAAAAGTTATTCATAATCAAATGATTTGGGAAAGATAATCGTTCCAACTGGCCCTTTAACCCATATTTAACGAATTAAAAAAAAATCTGAGAATGAATTTGCTTATCCTCATAAAAGCATATAACTTTCATTGCTACCAATTAATGCTTTTTCTTTTTAAGCTAAATCAATCAGTGGAGAAAATGACAAACAAGAAAACAAAAAACAACCAGCTGCTTAAGCTATAAATACAATTGTTTTATTTGTGCCTTTACCAAAATATTCATTTGAATTTTTATGTTCTCATAAATTTGAGATTAATTAAAATTTAAATATTTAAATGTGATAATATATTATTTATGGTAAAGAAGAAATTTTATGTCAATTTCCAGAAAGAGCAATACAATGTCCATTTAAATCCAGCTAGAATAATAAACTAAGTCCAACTCTACTGACTAAAATAACTACCTGATCCATTAGTGATATTTCACCATCACTAATATTTATGTTTAAATCATAAATAGGTATTAGAAATATAATTCTTGAGAGTAGAACTAGTATTTTTATTCTTTGTATCCTGAGAATAGTATATCATAGGCATTTAAGTATATTTGATGAATGAATATTTTCAAATCAATCCTAGCTGAGAATAATTGAATACTTATGAACTTAGAACTCTGTATGTGCCTCTCTATTTTTAGGGGGCGGGGAAACTGATGTTCTGAAAACAAGCAGGAGTAGCTACTCTCATATCCCACAAAGCAGACTTCAAGCCAACATTAATTAGAAGAGACAAAGGTCTCTTTGTACTTGTAAAAGGAACAATTCAACAAGAAGTTATAACAATAATAAATACTTATGCCCTAAATTCAGTGCATTTAATTACATAAAACAGAATTTACTCAACTTAAAGGCTCATAGATATCCTAGTACAATAATGCTGAGTGATTTAACACGCTTCTTTCATTAATAGATAGGTCATTTGGACATAATCTCGGTAAAGACTCTTCAGACCTAAGCCAAATAGACTATTGACTATTTCATCATCCAACAGTAGCCAAATACACTTTTGTCTGAGCTGCTCATGGAAATTTCTCTAAAATAGAACATGTTTTAGTCAGGTTTTTTGCTGCTATGACTAAAAGGATCTAAGCACAATTATAGAGGAGGAAAAGTTTATTTGAGCACTCATGGTTTCAGAAGTCTTAGTCCATAGAAGGCCAGCTCCATTCCTCAGGGCTTGAGGGATGGTGATGTGGAAGCACAGAAAGAGACTCCACTCACCAGATACAAATATGTACTAAAAAGCCACACCCCAAAGGCCCAGGTCCTCCAGCCACACCCCTTCAATTACCACTTAGTTAATCCCATAAGATGATTAATCACTGATTGGGTTAATGTCCTTGTAACCCAGTCATTTCTTCTCTGAACCTTCTTGCATTGTCTCACAGGTGAGCTTTTGGGGGACACCTCACATATCAAACAGACCATAAAGTAGCTCTTAGCAAATAAAAAAAATGTTATAATTCTTTGCATCTTACCAGATCATAG
The DNA here is from genome assembly GCF_001458135.2 of Marmota marmota marmota. Taxonomy (NCBI): domain Eukaryota; kingdom Metazoa; phylum Chordata; class Mammalia; order Rodentia; family Sciuridae; genus Marmota; species Marmota marmota. The sequence goes on along the minus strand of NW_025999853.1, from coordinate 36,776,486 downwards.
TGGAATAAAATTAAAAATCAATATCAACCTCTTATATGTAATTTTTTGTAACATTGAGGGTCTCCTTGTGAGGGGAAAGGGGGGGAACAAGAGAGAGAGAATTGAACAACAGCAGATGGGGTAGAGAGGGAAGATGGGAGGGGAGGGGAGGGGGGGATAGTAGGGGATAGGAAAGGTAGCAGAATACAACAGTCACTAATATGGCATTATGTAAAAATGTGGATGTGTAACCGATGTGATTCTGCAATTTGTATTTGGGGTAAAAATGGGAGTTCATAACCCACTTGAATCAAATGTATGAAAGATGATATGTCATGAGCTTTGTAATGTTTTGAACAACCAATAAAAAATCAATATCAAGAAAAATTACAGAAACTATACAAACACATGGAGATTGAAGAATAAACTTTCAAATGATAAATGGGTAATAGAAGAAATTGAGGAGAAATTAAAAATTTCTTAGTATCAAGTGAAAATATTGTTACGACATACCAGAACCTCTGGGACACTATAAAGGTAGTTCTAAGGAGAACATTTATAGCTATAAGTGTTTACATAAGAAAATCAGAAAGATACCAAGTAAACAGCCTAACAACAAAGAGTTGTTTTCTTAAAAGAGATAAGGATTAGTAAACCCTTAGCCAAACAAAACCAACAGAAAAGGAAAAAGGACCCACCTGAGTAAAATTATATATATGAAGAAAAGAGATATCACCACAGACATTACAGAAATCCAGAGAATATTAAGGACTATTTTGAAAACTTGTACTCCAATAAATTAAAAAACTGAGAAATAGATGTACTTCTAGACACATATGACCTATCAAAATTAAACCAAGAGAATATAGAAAACTTAAACAGACCATTAGTAAGCAATGAGATTGAAGCAGTAATACAAATTTTTCCAACAAAGAAAATCCTGGATCCAGAGAGATTCTCAGCTGAATTCTACCAGATCATTAAAGAAAAACCAATGCCAATGTTCCTCAAATTATTCCATGAAATAGAAAGAGGTGTAACACTTTCAAATTCACTGTAGTCAGTATCACCCTTATATCAAAACCAGATAAGGACACATCAAGGAAATAAAACTACAGACCAATATATCCCTGATGAACATACATTCAAAAGTTCTTAAGAAAACATTAGCAAATTGTATTCAATAACATATTAAGAGATGTACAACATAATCAAGTTGATTTCATTGCAGGGAGGCAAGGATGGTTTAATACACGTAAATGTAATTCACTACAAAAACAGAATTAAGGACAAAAAAAATCACATAATAAATAGATGGAGAGAAAGTCTTTGACAAAATTGAATACTCATTCATGATAAAAACTTTGAATAAGCTAGGGATAGAATACCTGAATATCATAAAGTCTCTATACAACAAACCCAAAGCCAATATCATAGTGAATGGAAAAAATAACCTGAAATCCTTTTCTCTAAAATGTTGAACTAGACAAGGATATCCACTATCATCACTCTTATACAATATAGTACTGTAAATTCTAACCAGAGCAATTAGGCAAGAGATGGAAATAAAAGGGACACAAGTAGGAAAGAAGAAGTCATATTATCATTGCTTACATATGTATGATCCTATAATTAGAAAATCCTAAAAGTTCTACCATAAGACTTCTAGAGCTGATAAACAAATTCAGCAGAATAGCAGGATAAAAAAATCAATATATAAAAATCAATAGTTTCCTCTACACCAATAATGAATTTGCTAAAAAGGAAATCAGAAAAATAATCCCATTCACAATAGCCTCTAAAATTATCTTCAAATAAATCTAACCAAGGAGGTGAAAGACCTGCGCAATGAAAGTTATAAAACACTGAAGAAAGAAATTGAAGAGGACACTAGTTATAAAGACCTCTATGTTCATGGAGAGGCAGAATTAATATTGTTAACGTGCCCATATTATCAAAAGAGATATACAGATTCAATGCAATCCCCATCAAAATGCCAGTGATATTCTTCACAGAACTAGAAAACAATATTAGAAAATTCATTTGGATAATAAAGAGCCAGAATAGTCAAAATGATTCTAAACGAAAAAAGCAATGCAGTAGTCATCACAATACCTGACTTCAAATTATACTACAGGGATATCATAACAAAAAATGGCATGTAGTGATATAAAAACAGATACCTAGACCAATGGAATATAATAGAATACAGAGAGAAACCTACTCAGATACAATCATCTGATCCAGTCGTATGTTGGAGAAAAGACAGGCTTTTGAAAGAATGAAATTATGTCATTGTAAGGAAAATGGATGGAACTTGAAAGCATCATTTAAGCAATGTAAGTTGAACTCAGAAAGTCAAGGGTTGTGTGTTTTCTCTCATATGTAGAGGCTAAAGAGAATAAAGGAAAAGAAAGGTGTTGTGTGTTGGGGGATCTCATGAACATCAAAGAGATATCAGCCCAGAAAGGGATGGGGGCGAAGAGAGGAGGAAAGGGGAAATTCTGAGGAATAATATTGGCCGAATTATATTGTTATATTGTATGTATGTATGAACATGTAATGACAAATCCCACTATTATTATTAGTATTGTTATAATGCACCAGTAAAGAGTATTGGGGGAAAAAGGATTGATGCATCCCTCCTTCTTACACATTTAGTGCTAGGTCTGGTAGAGAACACAAAGGCATTTTTCAAATTCCCTTATTTCTCTAGCTACAAGAAGAAAGATGCTGTCCCTGCATTGCTCTGCACAAAGTACAACCTCAACACACAGTTTATTAAATGCATAAATAAGTTAATAAATTGTCAACTTTTTGGAACGTTTTCTCCTACTTAATTCCACTTCATTTTATTTCAGTATCACATATTGTGATGTCATAAATAATATGCATAAAATATATTTCAAAAAAAGCACAGGCATTTGTTTGGTATTCATTATATTCAGGTATTATTCTATAAATCATTTGATTTAATGCTCATGATAATCCATTGAGGTGGACTATTTTAAAACTCAAATACCTATTTTTTTAAAGGAGGAAATTAAGGTTGGGTAATTTGCCCAAGGTGGCAGGGTGAGTAAGTGGCAAAGACAATATTTGAACCCAGTTAGATTCTGGTTCCAGAGATAGCTCTTTTAACTACTGCATTTATGATTCTTTGATAAAATGCCCAAACATACAATGAAATGTATGAAATGATCTTCTGATATGTATTCTAAAGGGCAAACTGGAAAAGGTGAATGAGAATAGCATCCGAAGTCCTCTATGGAACAATCAGAAAAGTGGATTAAGTAGAGGTCAAGAGCACAGCCTTGAGAAGGAGCCTATGTTCTTCTCCCAGAACCATTAATTACTAGATATGGGAATTTAGGTAACTCATTTGACTGCTAATTGGCCCTGTTCTTCCAGTCTATAAAGGGAAAATAAGAGCATCCACCCTGCAGATGTTTTGAAAAAAGTAAACAAGTTAATATGTATAAACTACCTAGGAAAACAACTGGTACACAATGTTCACTGTTGCTATTGCTGTTTTTCATCATGTTGAATACATGCTGCCTTATAAAATGATCTACCATTTTCTCCATTGCTTTGATAGAAAAAATGCTTATTAAAGTGCAAGATGCCATTGCTTCTTGAGATCCATCCTGATGTCAGATATGTTGAAATTTAAAAGAAAAAAAGTATATCTTGGAATTGATGAAATGCCCTTTTATAATTATGTGCAAAATAGAGAAAAAAAGAAGTCAGTTGAGAGAACCAAATGTTTGAAAGCTTGAGTATGTTAATCTTTTCATTATTTTTCATGTCTTCTTTATTATTTTAAAAAACATTTTGTACTTGATTATGGTCATTCAGTATAATTGTTCTTGAATGTCTATTTGCGTTTAGGCTTAGAAGTTAACTGTGGTACCAAATCCTTTGACAAGAGACAGATGTACTTGAAGGAAGGCAGATAACCTAGGAGTGTGTGGGTGTGGGGGGAGCTGAAGGATGTGTGGGAAATAAAATTAACCTGATCCAACTAGATGTTTTCAATTTTTTTCAGGGCAGAATCCGAAGCCAGTTGGCAAATATGAGAACAAGGAAGGTGTAAGGGTGAGAAAAATGTTTCAGGTGTCAAAATGAGTCACCACATTTATGACAAATCAGTTATTCAAATCATTTGTTTAACAAATGTTAAAATTAAGTAATGAATTCAATGTGTTGTAGTGATATATGAAGAATATAAAAAAATAAGTGAGAAAGAAAAGAATTACAAAAGAAAAGTATACAAAACAACAACAACAACAAGAAACAGATAAGAGAAAATGGGCATTAAAATTACGTTAAAGCTAAGCGTGGTGGCACATATGCACAAGGTAATCCCAGAGGCTCCAGAGGCTGCTTTGAGGCTGGAGGATCATGAGTTCAAAGCCAGCCTCAGCAACAGCAAGGCACTAAGCAACCCAGTGAGACCCGGTCTCTAAATAAAATATAAAAAAGGGCTGGGGATGTGGCTCAGTGGTTGAATGCCCCTGAGTTCAATCCCAAGTACTGCCCCCCCCTCAAAAAAAAGGTATGTTAAAAAGTGACATGGTTAATTGTGACCATAACCTAGTTTTTTTTCATTCCTGTCACAATGTTTCTCTCATTAACTTATTTTTTTTTTTAATACTCTGACTACTATAATAATACTGAGAACTCAGCAAAGGGCAATTGGGCCCACTCTCAGGAGAGGTTGATTCTTTTTTTTTTTTTTTTTTGGGGGGGGGGGGAGAGGTTGATTCTTTACCAAAGTTAAGTGAAGGCCCTCCCTGAATCCCAGAGGAAGCACTAGATTGCGGGAATGTAGAGGAAGTGGCCCTGATGTGGTGCTGTGGAATAGATATTAGACTGAGTTCAAGCAATGGAGTTCAAGGGTCAGCTGTGTAACAGATTAGCAGTGTGACATTGTGCAAACACCTTATCTATCTGGGCTTCTTGTACCTGTACTTACCAAACATGAATTTAATTTAGGACTTTGAATTTCCTCCTATCTAAGTGTTCTTTAATTTTCCAGTGTTGTGTGGAAGATGATAAGAGAGACAGGGCAGGAACTGCTGTCAGATGCTAGGCTGGGTGTATATGCTCTATGATTTATGGGTGGGATCTTGGATATTCAAAAGTTCTGTGCTCAGGAGAGATTATCTTACTAAGTTTCTACCTATGTAACTGATAGTAATCAGGGGCCATCAGCTTCCACACTTTATCGTATTTATTTTTACTGCAATCCTCTGAGGTGAATGTTATGACTTGCATTTTATAAAAAAGGAACAGGAAGGCAACATATTATTAAAAATGAGAGTAACATTAAAAATGAGAGTAACTTGTACTTACTATCTGAAATTACTGTGCCAAGGGCTTCTATTAGCTCCCTCAGTCCTCACATCCACCCTGTAAAGCAGGTTTTGCTATAATTAGCAACCTCACAGCTGAGATATCCAATGATTAAATAACCTGCTTGTATTGACCCATGATTGGTATTTGGAAAACAGAATTGAAACCTAAGCAATCCAATTACAGAATCTAATACCAAGACATTGAATGTTCTGATTAAACGTATGCACAAGGTCACATAACTAATGAGAAGGAAATTAGGAATCCAGATTTGACTCTGAAATACAGTTTTTTAGGCATTAAACAATACTGCATTGGCTGCTTACCTGACCACTTTCTCTTTCCATGATTGGCTGTGCTTCTCGTCTTCTATCCACCTTACTAAGTCTTCATCTATGATTCAACTTGTGACATCAGCCTAAACCCAAATCTGTTTTAGCTTCTTGTCCTGGACTCTGGGATCCTATTGTGCTTCCCCCTCCCTGTACTTGATTGCTTTCTCCCTTCTCTGAAGTCTCTACTCTAACTTGGCACTGACAGCCCAGGGTGCTGGCTTGCCATGGGATCACGTCAGCCAGCAACATCCTACCAAGAAATGGAAAACATTGGTCATATATGTCTGTGAAAATTTTACTATAGATTGACAAGTGGGAAAGATAAAAGGCATAAAATTCCAAGTGGCAGAGTGTTACTACCCTTTAGATTTTGTGTGGACGTCATAATCCAAGGATGGTCAAGGCTTTCATGTAAAAGGGGAAAGTGTTTGCATATAACCCACCCGACTCCCATTTACTTTAAATATTCTATAGATTACTTAGAATAGCTAATACAATGTAAATGATATGTAAATAGTTGTTATGGTGTCCTATTTAGGGAATAATGACAAAATGTCTGTACATGTTCAGTACAGATGCAAATGTGACTTTTAAAAATATTTTTGATCTGTAATTACTTGAATCTATGAATGCAGAACCCATGAATACAAATGGCTGAATATATGTATATATATACATATATGTGTGTGTATATATGTATAAGTACAGACAATCCTAGAAAAGGGAAAGTGGCCCGGTAATCAGCCAATGAAGTATTGTTTGGTGCCTAAATGAGTTAATAACAAATCACATATTTCAGCAGTTAAAATGTCATTACTATTATTATTATTAATTATTATTTTGGGAGTACCAGGGTTTGAACTCAGGAGCACTTGACCACTGAGCCACATCCCCAGCCCTATTTTGTATTTTGTTTAGAGACAGGGTCTCACTTTTGCTGAGGCTGGCTTTGAATCTGCAATCCTCCTGCCTCAGCCTCCCAAGCTGCTGGGATTACAGGCTTGTGCCACTGCACCTGGCTTTATTATCATTATTTTATTATCAGACTAAGAATAGTATTTAGAAAACTTAAGTAGAAACATTTCAATGCTCTCTCTTCTTTCTTATTCTAAAATCACGTAGGGCTAGAAGTAATTATTTTAAAGCCATGTACTTGGAAAGAATTGCTCTCCCTTCTCATCCTTTTCCATGACCACATATAGTTCCCCAGTTTGCCAAGGGTTTATAGGAAATTCACATTCACCTCCTGTGTGACCTTGAGCAATATTAAAGGCAGGTGAAAAGGAGCAGAATTGCTAAGAAGGAAATGGCAGAGCAAAGCCAGCAACTCCCATCAACATAATCTATTAAACTACATTTTGACAAAATCAAAGTACCCACTGAGATCACTACACATTCAGTAGATTTTCTGGAACCATTCTCTGCCATGAACTGCTCTCATTGTTCTGATGAAGCAATAGATGTATCCTCATTAGGACCCCAGATAATTCCATGTCCAAAGAGGTGCAGGCTCAGTGTCACATATGAAAACAGCATTCTCAGTCCACTCATTTGAAGACTCCCTAAATCTCTTTTCATCTAAAAGAACAATTCTTTGACCTACTCTGATGCCTACTGGCCAATGATCTATTTTCTGCTTCCTTTCTTGGGTCACATAAAAGTTGCCTTTAGGACTTGAAACATAGAGCTTGGTTCTGGATCCAGACTGCAAGGGTCTGAGTTCCAGATCTGCCACCTAACAGCTGTGCAATTGAATAAGTTACTTAAATCCCAGTCCCTCTATTTCATTTCTAAAATGGAAATGATGAGATAGTGCCTACCAGTAAAAATAACTTACCTGCTAAGAGTTGTTGTGAGGATTAAATGAACCAATAGTTGTAAAAATTTAAAAATAGCACTTGGTATGTAGAAAGTGACTGATAAATATTAGCTACTATTTTTTCCCGATGAAGCAAGGGTTGCAAATTCAAATATCTTCTGGGGTCAGCAATGTAAGACAAATAACATGATGAGGTCTAGAGAAAATGGAAGAGTGCACACTCTGCCTGAAATCTTACAAATTCAAAATGCTTATGAAAAAGCACTGTGAAATCCAATAGCACACATCCGCTGCTGAATTTAGCTTGGTGTAGAGAAATGTGGGTTAAGAGAATTCTTCCATGAATGGTACAGTAAGTATTCTAGCTTTCTTTGCAGAATCTCAATTTATCCTTTAAAAAGAAATTGTTGTGATGGTTGTCTTATATCCACGAGGATGGAATGATGAAGCCATGAAGTATAGGAATGAAGTTTAGACAGAAACATGAGAGCAATAACCATAGTGTGTGGTCAGGGAAAGGGTTTGCTGGTGTCAATAACAGAGCAGGCACTCCAGCCTCAGCTAGGGTATTTAGGAAGGCTGTCGAGGAAAAGCCCTTGGGAAATGAGAGAAGTCCTACCAAATCTGAGGTGTAGACACTGACCAGAAACTTTGAAATGCAAGAAGCACCGTGGGAATGGGAACTGAGCTGGGAGCACATAGTTCTAAAGTCCTGTAGGTAGAAACACCAAGCAGGAAGCAAGAATAGAAAGAAGGGTGGGATTGAACTTTATAGGGTTTGATGTTTTCAGGGGTGGCATGGTAAGGAGCAGCCCTTGATGAACCATGAAAGACTTTTAAATGATAAGAACAGATCTGCCCATGAGAATTTGAACTTCGCAACTGGAAGTCCTGTCTGTATTCTAGCCCCAGCTCCATCATGTAGTAACTGTCAGTCTTGGCCAGCCTCAGAGCCTCTCAGAGCCTATGTTGTATATAAAAAGATGATCATTTTTATCCTGACTACCTCATTCAGATACTAATACCCAATAAAAATAGGGTGTGAAAACTGTTTGGAAACTTTGAAATACCTTGTGAATGTAAGGTATTATTTTTTAAGGTTTTCATACCAAATCCCATTTAAACAACAAAGCACAGCACAAAACTTCTTCCACATAACATGTTTTGTGACTCTCATGCCCTACTTATGCAGGATTTTTTTTTTGATACAATTGAAGCTATTACAGGTAGTTGAAGACAATCTTCTGAAGTTGCTCATAATAGAATGAAATTGGTGCACTTAACAAATAGAAGGAACATTTCACTTACAGCCTGCAGCACTTTTACTGTCCAATATTTTGTTCTCCTGATCTCTTCAAGCACTGTTTTAGAAGAACTTTGGAGAAGCCATACCTCTCCCCGTGCCCCCCCCCACCAATCTTCAAAACTCAAATCTTTGAATTCATTTATTCATGTTCATTCAAACACAAATATTATCAGGCACTTAATGCCAGTCACTAGACCAGGCTCTGGGACCATCTTAAAAGAAATACCCCCTGTATCTGACTATTGCCCTTGGTGGTGGATAGATAGACATACCAACAATCACAGGACAATGGTAATGGGTATAGTGGAGGTGAAGACATAGAAGGAATTCATGGAGGAATTGAGGGAAGGCCCCTAATCCACCTGGACTGTGAGGAATGAACAGTCGTTCTCCAGGTTGGCAGATGCAGCAGCAGAGGCACAGGGCAAGTAGAATGAGCACGGTGAATGAGTTAATGTCAAAAGGAGCACAGGGAACAAAAGTAAGACTACAGGAGGGTGAGGTTGAACTTCACAGGGTTAGATGTTTTCAGGGGTGGCATGGTAAGCAGTAGTCCATGATGAACCATGAAAGACTTTTGAGATAAAAACAGATCTGCCCATGAGAATAATCACTTCAGAGACAAGAGTTAGGGAGCCTAGTTCAAAGCCTACAGCTCCAAACAAGGCAGGGAATTACTAATCATTGTCCCTAAGTATTGCAATTACAGTTGGGGTGGTGAAGAGCATACTGAGTTGAATTATTTATGGTTGTTGTTCAATTTGACTAACAAGGTAAGGATAGTCAGGGAAGAAGAGAAGGAGATAGAAAGATAAGAGAAAGAGAGTGTATAGTATCACTCTATGGTTATGCTTTGGGAAACTGGATAGTTGTATTTATCAATGCAAGGAATAACAGAAGTTATAGGGGAGCATGAAATTTGTGGGATTTGATTTTAAATGATTAAATTTGAGTTAGAAGCATAACATTTGAAGGGAGATATCTATTCCATATTTGATATCTGGAGTGAGAATGATATTGACTAGAGGGAATTCATAAAGTCAAAAGAAAGCACTTGGGATAGATCCCTGAGGGAAACTAGCATTTAAAGGGTTATTGGAAAGCTGAGAAAGGGAAGACAGAGAAGCAGTGGAAATGTCAGAAGAAAATGCCATGAAGAAGGAAAGAGTCAAAATCTTTAGTCACAGAAGGAATGAACACTTACTGGATTGTCAAGTAGGCCACTGAGCCACGGGGCCTTCACTGGGATGGAGGTGAATCCATCCTGCAGGGGATTAGCAAGCGCTGAGCAAGTCGGGGTGAGCCAGAGATGCTTGGCTACAACGCTATACAATAGAATTAGAGTATTTTGTGATTATTTTGGCTTGCATCAAATAAGCCAGGAAACATAAACTATACTATTTTAGCATAATTGAGGGCTGGATATTAGCAGTGGTTGCAGAACAATAAAGTACTCCATAACATGGGTAGATAAATTGGTTTTCAATTGGTATATAATGAATTGTGAAATTGTAAATATGTGATGGGAACACATAAAAGCTTAACTAAGTTGATAAAATTTATAGGAGAAGAATATATACATAACTTACAAGGCAAGAACACTCAACAATAGGTAGAAGCTAGAAGTTGGGGCACTTCTCTAGGAGTATTGCAGCCAGGAGGTTGTTACTCAGATCTTCCTTCAAGAAAGAACTTGTTGCTAACAGTCCGTAGCTGCTGTATCTGAGGATTCACTACTGTTTCCTGCTGACTGCCTACTCTTTCCTCGCCATTCCAGCTGATGGCTGACACAGCAGGGGCACTAGAGCCAGCTCATTCCTGCCCAGTGTGGGACTCTCCTTTGCCTGGTTGTATTGCAGCCTGAAATTCTTCTTAACCAATCTTCCTTTCTTTCTCTTTTGCCTTTCCAAAATGTCAGATAAGCATCATGGTCCAAATAGCTCAACTCTTGCTCCTTCTATCCGTTTTTCCTTAAGGACTTTTCTTCCCCTTGTACACCTATTTCCATCTTTGTAGGCTGCTTCTCGTATGATGCACATTGACACAAAAGGATAGGTATATTAAATTTGGGGAGCATAAACTTTCCAGTTATAGAAGTGTTCTCTAGATGGGTCAGGGATCATTTGGCACATTTTATTACAGATTCAGCGGCGTATTTCTCTCTAAAATTCTACCTCACTTTTACCTTGAGCCTCCCAAGATAATGCTTATGAATAGAAAACCTCAGAGTCTCTATTGGAGCCTAGGTGCTTGATCTTTTACTTAATAGTTTCTTCTTTCTTTGCTTTTTGAAGTTAACTCCCACTCACTCCCCATTAGCCTATAATCTATTATTTCAACCACTCCTTTTTTTCAGTATCTTCAGCATCCACTGTATGGATTTTCATTGTGTCCACCTGGATGAAGCCAAGCATTGACTGTCCTTCTCCACACTTATATACTGGTTATTGTTGGAGAGACTCTTTAAATCAGTGCCATTCTAAGTTCATGGTAAACTTTAGTCCTATATATCCAACTGTGTACTGGTAACAGCCTTTGCTTCTATGCTGTATAGATATTTAAAAATATTTTAAAAATCAACACATCTAAACTTAACCCTTCACTTTTTCCTTAAGATAAAAAGTATTTATTATCTTAATAAATGGCACTGGTATAAAAGAAGCTATGATTGCCCAACTTATGACTACGAGGCGACCCACAAATATTCAGTGGCTTAAGTACTAGTTGTTTATACCAGGACATTCAATCTTTTACTAACGTCTACTAATTCTATAATCTGAATGTGTCTTCACTCTCCATTAGCTATTTGTGAATTCTTTGAAATTTAATGGAAATAAAGAGTTACAGAAGATTCTTAGGGAGAGGAAGAATGAAGTATAGGATCAGGTAGGCCAATGTTTGTCAACTCTAGCAGATAGGTTTTTAAAACTACTGTACATGGATTGCACACCTCATGATTTTGACCCTTCACCTAAGTTTTGCCTGAGTATCACTATTCTTTTCAGAGATCCCCAGGCAATTTTAGCATGCATCCAGGGTTGACAGCAGCTGATATGGGGCTTTTGCAGAGCAGGCTATGATCCTCTCTGAGGTAGTCTTTGAGGTATAGAACAGTAGTTTTCAGGCTGTACCTAAAGCTGAGTTCCTCCATTTTGTAAAGCAGTAGTTTGCCATAAGCTACTCCACTTTGAGTTCAAGTGCTGAGGTGGAATGACTCAATAGTTTGTTTGTACAAGTAGGTAACCACCATCTGCCAGGCATAACCATAAAGTATAAACTGATAAATAAACTAATCATGCTAATAAAAATGACCACCTGTGAGTTTACTGAATTAGTCAGAAGCACATGGATGCATGGATATATCAAACTTATACAAAAAACCAGATCCATAAGCTTATCCAACACACTAGCAAACACAACAGACCACCAAATGATGCAACCCCCTCATTTGAAACCCCCCAAAACACGGTTCACTCACAGACTGGGCATGGCAGCACCCTGACCCCATCACCTGGTCATTTGTCACCAGCCTTGCTCAGGAAAATTACCATCACAGTGAACCTCTGAATCTCTGTCCTTGGGCTTTAGCAGAGTGTGGTTTCTCCTGCCTGTGATCATCATGCAAGTTCCACTCCAAGCAGACATCTCAAGCCGAAACTCCAAGCTAACTCTGTGTAACTGCCATCCATCTGGACCTTGGCCTAGAATAAGTTCCTATGTTTTGATAGTTTTGCTCCCTGAACAAGTTCTTTGGCTGATTCCTAACTTTATCTGACCCTCTTTATCTGACTCTTTGCATTCATATCTGCTCTCTGCCTTTGCTCTCAGTGAAGCTTTCAGAACCCCAGTGGCTGCCTTAATCCTTTCTTAGCTTTTCTGAATCTATCTATCTATCTATCTATCTATCTATCTATCTATCTATCTGTCTGTCTGTCTGTCTATTTGTGTGAAGTGTGATGTGTGACTTGGTGTTATAAATATTATAAATTAACACTGGTATTAAAGAAACTATGATTGCCCAACTTATGACTACGAGGTGACCCACAAGTATTCAGTGAACCACCACTGATGAAGGTGGCCCAGCCTTGGATGTGTTATTATTCAGTTATTCTGGTACTGTGAAAAAACACAAATATTTTTGTTCATTAATGATAAAGCATGCTCACAACAGAGCCAAGAAGTTTTTCTGGTTAATGTTCCCAGTTTCTTACGAAGTAAGCCCCTATTTTGGGCTGAGAAAGAAAATATTTATGAAGAAAAAGGCTGAGGATTCTGAGAAGAGTGTGATAATTGGTGAAGCAGGCGAGGACAGAAGATTTATAACAGAAGTTTCACTTCTTTGGGACTTGGGGGAAGAAGTAAAGGAGATACACAAATCTAGGGACATTGATAGACACAAGGGACAGGACAGGAAATAGAATGAGTTCCTTGGTGGTGGCTTCTACTTTTTTCTGAGAAATAGGAAACAAGTTCATCAGCACAGAGTGAAGTCAAAAATTCATTTCCCAAGTCCCTGACTTCCGGCAAATATGAACTTGTGTGCAAGTCTTCTCCTCCAAGCATTTAGCTTCCTCCTCCTCCTCCTCCTCCT
>NW_025999853.1:36665903-36763073 GCF_001458135.2 Marmota marmota marmota | reverse complement strand
CCTCCTCCTCCTCCTCCTCTTCTAATTTTATTTGTGTGTGTGTGTTTGTGTATGTGTTCATACATGTATTTAGAGTAATGATGTCCATCTCATTCCACCATCCTTTTACTCCCATGTCCCTTCTTTCCCCTCCCATCCCTTTGCCCTATCTAGAGTTTGTCTAATTCTCCCATGGTCACCCTCCCAAACCCATTATGAATCAGCCTCCTTATATCAGAGAAAACATACAGCATTTGGTTTTTGGGGATTGGCTAACTTCACTTAGCATTATATTCTTCAACTTCATCCATTTACCTGCAAATGCCATGATTTTATTCTCTTTTATTGCTGAGTAATATTCTATTATGTATATATACCACTGGGGTAAATAAAGAACTCAAAAAGCTGAATACCAAAAAACCAACCAACCAACCAACCAACCAACCAACATTCCAATCAATAAATGGGCCAAGGAATTGAACAGACACTTCTCAGAAGATGGTATACAATCAATCAACAAATATATGAAAAAATTTTGAATATCTCTAGCAATTAGAGAAATGCAAAAAAAACTACTCTAAGATTTCATCTCACTCCAGTCAGATGGCAGCTATTATGAAGACAAACAACAATAAGTGTTGGTGAGGATGTGGGGACAAATGTGTTCAGCTTCTTAATGGAAAAGGAACTCTCATGCTTTAATTCTTCCCTAGTCACAGGAATAACCACAAAGCAGGGCTCAGAAATACTTTGGCTTATCTGAACTCATTATTTATCTTCTTCTCCCCTCCCCTAATCATTGTAACAATAACTATCTTATTTTTTTTCTTAGAAAAACCATCTGTTATGTGCCCATTCAGTTATTGTTTTTTTTTCTTTTAATCTTGTGGCCTAAGTTCAAATTCTTCTCTTTCATAAAGTTTTCATGGGTCATCCCTTTCATAAAATACTCAAAGGAATAAAATAAATAAAACAATAGTAGTATTTCATGACATACTACTTTCTGGCAGAAAGAAACATTGAAAGTTTTCAGTGCTGTAAGTGCCTCTTCCTTATATTTTGCAAGGTAACATAATTTTGTGTAGGCAAATACTACTTTTAATAGACTCAAACTTGGGAAATGAACTTCATTAAGTACTATATGTATTTTCTGTGAAGTTTTTACAGTTTTTCACATAATGACAAGTGTACATGAACAGACTTGTTCAAGATATACTTTACATGAAATTCTGTAGAATTAACTATTCGATACAGACTAAATTTTTACAACTGAAACCTAAAGAGTTCAGAATTCCTGTCAATTGAGGATAAATCCAAAGGTCATTATGCATTTCAAAAATTACATAGATAAAACTTCCAGATAGTGGGAGTTATTGTTTGCCAGTTCTGTGGCTTCAGTTTTATTAGCATCTCATCTCATCTCACTTCTCACACCCTGAAATAGAGGTCCTATTTCAGGATTATGTCCTACCTCAGGGTTATGTTGTAGATCCTTACTCAAATAGCCCCAGACCTCAGAAACCCTTAATGAAGGGTCGTTCTCTAGGTCATATTCAGGAACAAAATGGGTGGAATTAAGAGCTGTAGAGGTCAAGCGCGGTGGGAGGCTGAGGCAGGAGGATCTTGAGTTCAAGGCCAGCCCCACAAAAGCAAGGCACTTACCAACTCAGTGAAACCGTGTCTAAATAAAATACAAAATAGGGCTGGGGATGGGGCACAGTGGTTGAGTGTTCCTGAGTTCAATCCCTGGTAACTACCACCTCCCTGCCCCCAAAGAAAAAAGAGCTGGAGGGACCTGAGGGGCCACACTCACCTAATGAGATCTGGAAGAACTATTTTAACACGTGCACACCCACATATCTATGAACATTTTCTATACCTACATGCAAGCAAGAAGCACAGAAAATTTGTGAGGCTTGCCATTTCATAATCAAAATGCATTTGAAGGTTCTCAGTTGTATTTTCTACCTTTTCCATGTTGTCCACAGCAGGTATTATTTTGCAATTAAAAAAATAATGATTTTTTTTCAAGATATCATATATATGTATATATATACACACACATATATGTGTATGTGTGTGTGTATTTTAATGTAAGAAATTTTTAGTTGCATGCAGCAACTTCTATGCTAATGTGAAATAATAGACTTTTAATAGGTGCTTCATGACCCACATTTATTGTGTGTAAGTAGCCATCTTATTTATGTATGTCTAGACTTACCTTTTAAAATCCCACGATTAAATTTGGATGTATCAATCAGTGACACTGTCAAGTAGTTCTATGAAATATTTCACAGAAATTTAAAATAAACATAAACTCCAATCTGTTTTCATAAGAGACATACAACTTAGACTAGTCAGCAAAGTTAAGGTATGTGAGTCACAGCATCTGATCTAACTCATTGACTGTTACATATGGGAATTTATAGAGTTCCTGTATGTGTCATGTATGTGCTAGGCAATAATGACAACTGCAGCCTCTTCCCTGGCCGGTTCATGTGAATGAGGTCTTTGTTCAGTTATGCTTTTATTTTTGCCATTTAAATTGTTTTCTAGAACTTGTGTTGGAAGTATTATGCATGTATTTGTTTATGAACTGTCTTTATCCATTAGAACAAAAGAGAGGGGGACAGTCTTTCTCCATTAAAATACAAGAGAACAGGGATTTTTTTTTTTTTGGATCTCTAGAATTAAAAGCAATACTTGACATACAAAAATTACTCAATAAATACTTCTTGCATGAGTGATGATGGATCCCTGTGCCCTGGAGTTAGAACAGGGCGAGACTAATGTAAACCAGTGGTGATAGAGAAGTTCCATAGAAGAAGCTCCCATTGGCATCAGGGAATGAGAAGCAAGATATTTACATGGCAAGAAAATGCAAGTGAGGGAGAAAGACAAAGAGAAGTCCCACAGTACAGTCTTTGAAGGCATTTGTTAACCTTGTGGTTAAGCCATTGCTTTGTCATGGGTTTCTGTGAAATTAGTTTCACATGTGGTTTCCCCCATTCCTAGAATTGATAAGTACTTAATTTTCAGATTCCCAAATGTTTTGATATGGTGGCTATAAAGTTGAGCTTGAGAAACTTCCTGACATGTGGGAAACAGGAGAAGCTTTTATAGAGGTCATTGGTCAGATTGTGAAATCTATAAAATCTTAAGAAGGCTGAGCCCTTCTGTTCCAAATGTCCTCATGGATATTTAATTCTAAATGGCATCCATGCAAATTTCCCAAAGTCTTTCAGAATGACTGGGATTGATCACAGTTGGAGATGTTTTCTAGGTTGTAGTCAACACTCAGTTCACATGGAGACCTTTGCTTAGTCTTGGGGTTGGGGAGAATAGAAGCAGATGCATCTATTCTTCCCATACCAAATTACAGTGCTCTGCCTGTAGGAGTTATGAGCTTGTTAAAGGGTCATCAATCTCGTTCTTTGTATGAGGATTCTTCCAAGCACAGCTCTGTGGACACAAACAGGTGGCCGTAATTGGCTACTGCCTTTCTAATAGAGTTCTTAAGGAATAAAATTCGAATTCTGAAACCAGACTGTAAACTTGAGTTCAGAGCGGAGTGAACTTCAGACTGTCATGCTCTTTTAAGGAGGAATTTTAAACAGAATGACATCTGGCTAGAGGGTAGGGGCACAAGGCAGATCTATCAAAATTGCTCATGACCAGACCTTTCTTTCCCACAGCAAACCGCAGATGGCTTGACAAAATCAGTGATTAGTAGTGAAGAAGGAAAAGCAATTGTCCATAGTCCCCAGAGAAAAATGAAACAATATGCAAAAAATGGCAAGAGTTTGGGTAAGTTCTCCCAGGCTACTTAAAGCTGCATCTCCCCAAGTCTGGATCCCAACTTCAGGGCTATACAGTCCAGGATAACAAATGTCACAAACTTGAATGAGTCTCAGTTTCCTCATCTATAAAATGACAGCAAAGCTGCCTCTTTTTCAGAATTGTATGATTAGCATAGTCACATGTTCAATAGCTTGTAGACTTAATTATTTTTTATTAAAGCAGGCAACATTCCAATGGTAAAAAATTAAAGAGATCAAAGAAAAAAGTCCAAATAAAAAAATAAGTACATAAGCCATTCCATCTGTTGCTTAGTTTGCCAAAAAAAAAAAAAAAAAAAAGCAAGAGAAAAGACCAATTAACTTAAATTTTATAATAGCCTCTCATTTAGGATCTAAAAAATGTCCAAGTTTACAGAGCAATTGATGGGTAACTAAGCATACAAGGAAGCTGGAAACAGGTTGGAGGTATGATTGGGATAGTGTCAGGGTTGGTGTAGAATTCGTCTTCTTGTCAATCAATTGCCCCATTTCCTACTGAAGGTCTTATGTTACTTTTGGCTTTTGTATACAACTTATACTCTACAAAAATTATACCCTGTCTAACTGGCACTGATCAAAATGAAAACAAAATATAAACACTGCACACTGACCAGAAGAAGACTGTAATTAAATAAAGTCCCATGACCAAACATGACTGTGTAAGTATGTTTAATATATCAAACTCTCAGCCTCATAAAATTAATTAACTCCCTAATGAAAGTTGTCTGCTATCAGAATAACCAATTTACTTTTTTTCAACAATCTAGTCACACCAGTTTTCAATTAAGATTCAAAAAGCCAAGCCCCAATGAGCAAAGGAGTCATAAATCATTCATGACTGTCCTACTTTTATGTAATGTTACATCTATTATTCTGCTTTAATCTTCTAACATGCTTTTTAATTCGTGAAAAATTAATGCTGAGGCTATTTTACAAAGATTATATACACTTTGAAGGTAACTATTCCAGGAAGCATATTCTAAAGCTAAATATGTCATCTTTTCAAAACTAGAAAGCTGATTCCTAAAATGCCCAATTAAATGTTAATAGTTTCTTTTTGTTTAAATGATATCCTTTTCAGTCCAATGATTTTAATGAACCAGTAGTTATCACTTTGCCTTACTTCAAAACTGATGAAACATTTCTCAGCTATTTTCATTACTGTTTTTTCTACTCAGAATTTAAGGCTACAGGGGTATTTACATCTTGGAAAATGTCCAATGCTTAAAGATGTTTAGACCCAATTCTACTCAGAACAACTCACTGGGAATTTGTGGTGCCTAAAGCCAAATTCTTGATTTTCTTTGATCTTCAATTTGAATGCTGCTATTCCACAGTTCCTCCTTCTTTAAACTCTTCGTCATGCTAGGATCTTGGGTTAAAGCAATGTTCCAGAAAAATATTTTAATTACAAAGAACCTATAGCCCCTCTGGGTTAAAGGCAGAGGAGAAAAGTTGTATGCATCCAAAAAGTTAATTTCATAGGTATCCAAAGTTAACCAAACCTTTTGTAAATACAATGCCTGTATTCTTTCTGCATACTCTTCTAGAATGTGGCCAGACTGGTAGCCAGTCCCTAATTGCTAGCCTGACCAATTTGTTCAAGTTTCCCTACCATGTTTAGACATACTATGTCTCTTGGTTTGGATTCTCAAAAGGAAAACCCCTGAAATGCTTAAGCTTGTTTCTTGGGAGTGTACTTTGCAATGGGCCATGGCACAAGCTCCTGATCAGCAAAGGATAGGGGTTCTTGGCTCAGGAATTTTTCTGTGGACCCATTAGCTGTGGAGCAGAAAACAGGAGCAGAGAAATAGAGTTGCTTATATAGGACCTGTAGGAGGGAAGTACTCATGGTGAAATTCTCTCTATCAGGACAACTACTGTTACCTTGATCAATTTGCAATATTCACTCATAACTAAGTTCTCATAAATATTGGCTGTGATTATAGATACCATTCTCATTATCATCATTGATTCATTCATTTGCCAAATATTGATTAATTTCCCACTACATGATAGCCACTGAGACTGGAGATAAAGTTGAAGAAGGTCTTTATTTGGAATAAAGCAAATCTTAAACCTTAAGGAACTATCCTTAGGAGACAGTTCTGAGAAGAGTCACTTTCCCTGTAAATGGTATGGAATATTTTACTTGCAATGAGATGGAAGGGTTACTAACATGATGATTAGGAATGCCTGCTCCAGATGTTGGTGGTTCCAAGCTGAGAGTCAGGATGAAACAAGAAACACCCAAGGGAAATCCAATCAATCTACCAATGTCAGGATGTTGCTGAATGACAAGGGTCAGTTTCCATTTTGGCCGGATATCTAGAGATTATTTGTCAAAATTATCTGAACAAATTATTCTCTAATATAAATGTTAATGTTGTGGTTTTAGAATTGTGCTTGTAAAGTTAGATATTTAAACTACAGGATCCAAGCAGTCAAAAGAAATGAGTGATACAGACCTTTATCAGAGAGTGATAGGGACTAATATGAATGGGGCAGTACATGTTCTCTCCACAAAGGGAAGTGTTATGTAGCCATTTGAATATAAGGCACAATCATGCTAAGATAATTTTTTAAAAAATACTTGAAATGAAAAATATAAAAATAAAGCTGCCAACTTAAGAAGAAAAAAATTTACCGAGGGCCATTTGAAACATATCTGGAGCTTCATCCAGCTTGAGGTCCATTCTTTAAGTTGCAGACACTTTCATGGTAGGGAGTATGGATTGGCCTGAAACTCATACTCTGGATTTGAGGAGACTCAGATGAGAGAATCTCTGGATTCTGCCTCCCGAGAGTTGGTGGCACAGTTCTGAATCGCCCAATAAAGTATACCATGATCAATGGAGAAATCACTAGTGTTAGCAGCTGTGGTAGACTGAATGATGGGCCCTCAAAGATGTCCATGTCTTAATTCTAGGAACCTCTGAATGTTTGTTTATATGGCAAAAGGTACTTTGTAGATGTGAGTGAGTTAAATATTTTGAGATGGGAGATTATCCTGGATTATCTGGATGGACCTAGTGTAATCAACTAATGGAGAGGCAGGGGGTTACCATTGCCATTATGGCACCATGAGCCAAGAAACACAGTTAACCTCTATATAATTTATCTCTCTTCCTTTTTTCCTTTCTTCTTTCTTTCTTGTACTGGGGATTGAACAAAAGGGAGCTCTACCACTGAGCTATATCCTAGTTGCCACCCACACACTTTTTTTTCCATTTTGAGTCAGGGTTTTGCTAGGTTGCCAAGGCTGGACTTGAGTTTGTAATACTCTTGCCTAAAATTCCAGAGTGACTGGGATCATAGGAAGGTACCACCATGCTCAGCCACAGGTACCTTTCAGCAGCTAGAAAAAGCAAGGTATAAATTTCTCCTCTAGAACCTCCAGAAGGAAATAGTCCTACAAACATCTTGACCTTAGATTATAATATGGTACTTCTCATTTCCAAAACTGTAAGATAATTAAATTGCATTGCTTTAAGCTACTGTCTTTGGGTCATTTGTTAAAGCAGCTGTAGGGAACAAATACAGTGACACAGAACCTCCTAAAGAGCTGGGCATCCTCTTATGTTTCAGAGAAAAGGCTGAGGAGAGTCAGAAATGAAATTTTACAATCAGACTCAGGCCATTAATTTAAAAGCTCTTTAGTTCTGAGGGAAATCTGTCTGCTAGAAGACCCTTGACCTTCTAACAAATTGACCTACATGGACAATTATTCTCCCACTAGAAGCTCAGAAATATGGCATCCACTCATCTCCCATCTTGATCAGACTTTTTTGAAAACCTAAAGATAAGATAAGAGGTGTCCATGGAAAAGAACACATCTTTAAAATCAAGTGAGATACTTGCTGCACAGCAGCCTACCTGAAGCTCACTATCATTACCTGTAAAATGAGAATACAGCAGTTGCCCACCTTATTAGAGGTTTCATTTTTGCAGTTACCTGTAGTCAACTTCAGTCCAAAAATATTAAATGGAACACTTCAGCAACAAACAATCCGTAAGTTTCAAATTGTGAGTTGTTGTGAGTTGTGTGATGAAATCTCACTATCCATCTCCATCCTGCTTGAGACATGAATTACCCTCTGTCCAGCACATTTATGTTACATGTGCTGTGGGCTCATTTGTCACTTATTAACTGTCTTGATCATCAGACTGACTGCCACAGAACTGCGGTGCTTGTGTATAAGTCATCTTTTTTTAAATAGTTGTAGATGAACACAATATCTTTATTTTATTTTTTTTTATGTGGTGCTGAGGATGGAGCCCAGGGTCTCGCATGTGCTAGGTGAGTGCTCTACTGCTGAGACACAACCCTAGCCCCTGTTTAAGTCATCTTTATGTGCAAGTGTGAGGCTATGTCATAATGTCTCCTCCATTTGCCTCATGACATCTCATCACACAGGCATAGTATCATCTCACATCATCACGAGAAGGGTGAGTAGAGTACAGTTGGACTGCAGTTTGAGGAAGATATCATATTTATATGATATTTATTACAGTATATAGCTACAAATGTTCAATTTTATTATGAGTTATTATCATTAATCTCTTACTGTTCCCAATTTATTATTTGTAATAGGTATATATGTATAGGAAGAAACAGTATATACAAGGTTTAGCACTATCTAAGGTTTTAGGCGTCCACTTGGGGTCTTGAAATGTACCCCTGGGGGCTAAGAGGGATTGACTGTAGTAGTATCAAGCAGAGTTGTAAGGTCAGGGATAAAAACCTTTACCAGAGTGCCTTCAGAATAGTAGGAGCCTGATTAAAAAACAAAAAATTGTTTTTGTTATTCCCCTATTGTTGCCTTTTATTTTCTAGATTCATTGTTACCATAAGATTAACTTTCCTACACATTCCCAGCAAGTTTGGCATTCCAGGGGAAACAGCAAAAATATTCAAGTCTGAACTCCATGCTCTATTTCCTCAAAGACAGTGAGAGAACAGATGCTTCTGACACTGTTATGATTTGAGACTTATAATGCAACCTTCTGTCACTAGAATGTTAGAAGAATGAGAGCCTTCTAGAAAAGTCTGCCATCCTTAAGCCACCCTGACTACTTTCATGTCTAATACACACACTGTTGCTAATGCTTGCTGAAGAAGGGCTTCCAACTGTGTGCTTGTGGTACTCGGCAGTCTGCAGGCTTTGTAATGATGCCCAGTAACATTTTCACCAAAGTTTTCACAGTATTATTGCATTAATTGAGCCAAGAATATGTAAAGTGGTATGAATTCACAGATCTGATCCTATAAAAACAGGCAGTGGGCATGAGCACAAATTGGAATGGGCTAAATATAACCAACACTTTGGATATAGAAATTTAATGGACTATGGAATCCAAAACCAATGTTACAGACCCAAATAATTTCAGAAGCAGAGGAGAGAAATCTGCCAGTACTAGGGTTTGGTGGCAAACTGGTTGTAAGCTCTACTTGAAGGCACTCCTCTTCATTCTGTGCAAACACACAGGCCAACAGATTCATCTGCGACTGACTGAGCAAGCAACCCTTTTGGCTCATGGATACTTTGCTGAAAAATCCAGCAGCAGCAAACTTACCCTGAAGGGAAAGTAGGAGATCTTTGTCTTCAGAGCTACCCGTTCAATGAACAGCCCTCACTTCTACTGCTACCTCCTAGATGTCTGTGACTGTTTTTTGTACTCTGTCTAAACTTTCCCTGGCCCCTAGGTTGGCTCTGCTTAGAGAATACTCCAGGCCTATACCACTCTTAATCTTGATTAGATAAAGACTTATCTGTTCCCTTAGAACAAAGCTAGGAATCTATAGCCCCTATGATATAACAATATTATAATGCCAATATTAGTAAAAGCATACTGTACTATTGTTACTATTTAGATATTAGGTGTCCCCCAAAAGTTCATGTGTGAGACAATACAAGAAAGTTTAGAGATTAATTCACCTAATGAGTGAATTAATCCCTGAGAGGGATTAATTGGGTGGTAACGGTAGACAGGTAGGGTGTGGCTAGAGGAGGTGAGCCATTGCAGGCTTTTGGTGTATATATTTTGTTTGTGGTGAGGAGAGTGTGAGCATCCCCCACCACCACCCAGCCCCAACCCCTTCTTCCTAGTGTGATATCCTGAGCTGCTTTCCTCCACTACAATCTTTTGCCATAATGTCCCGCCTTACCTCAGGCATCCAGGAATGGAGTTTCCTGACTATGGACTGAGACCTGAAACTATGAGCCCCAAATAAGCTTTTCCTCCTCTAAAATTGTTCTTCCCAGGTCTTTTGGTCACAGCAGCAAAAACGTTGACATAAACAATTAAATCTGCTCTTGGCATTATCTGGAAAATTTAAATGAGGAATCTCATACATGTGCTAGATATAAAGTTCCACAGTATATACACAAACATAAAATCAAATTATACTCCATAAATACATGTAATTATTATTGGGCAGTTAAAAATAAAATTTAAAAAAAGACTATATTCATCTAGATATTTTGGAAATTTGGTATCATTAACTCGAGTCTGTCATTCTCTAGTTGTGCCATTTTTGCCATGACCAGCAGCTTGAGTACATATTTGTGAGCTGTAATCTCTTGTCACCTCAGTCACATGTTGGCCTCATTCCCATAAGGGATGTAATGATGATCATTGAAGAAAGCTGGTAGAGCTTGGAGAGATAATAATACTGGCTTTCAGAGTGGTGTTTTGGACCTAATTTTGAAAAGACAGACTTCATCTTTTATTTTATTTAGTTTTTTGGTACCATGGATTGAACCCAGGAGCACTTAACCCCTGAGCCACATCCTCAGCCCTTTTTTATTTTTTATTTTGAGGCAGGGTCTTGCTAAGTTGTTCAGGGCCTCGCCAAGTTGCTGAGGCTGGCTTTGAACTTGAGATCCTCCTGTCTCAGCCTTCCAAGTTGCTGGGATTATAGACTGTACCACCGCACTTGGCCAGACTTCATGTTTTTGAACAAAAATCAACAGAAATGCATTTAGCAAACTTATTTTTAAATTCCGCACTAATTATTTTTATGTAAAAAAGATACATGGGTTTTCCATAAACATCATGAACAGAATTGGTTGGAGTGATATTTAGTAATTTTTAAAGGTCATTTAGCTTTTTTAGAGTTCATCTAAAGTATTGGAGTAAAAAGAACTTATGTTCAGATATAGATTTTCTTTAATGTTTGTAAAATTACTTACCCTTGTTTCTGTAAAAGATGATTCAATGGCACAAATAATAGGCTTCATTGAAGACAAAGCTGTTTGGTACATGGACAAACTGGAAATGCTTTGTCTGAGTTCAAAGTCAAGCTCACAACTTATTGTTCATTTTTAATGCATTTTTTTTAAAAGATGGCAGAAACAGCTTCATATTGGTCTCCAGAATTCACTAAGTTAACTATTCCATTCTTTTTAGATGTGACAAT
Source organism: Marmota marmota marmota (assembly GCF_001458135.2). NCBI lineage: Eukaryota > Metazoa > Chordata > Mammalia > Rodentia > Sciuridae > Marmota > Marmota marmota. The sequence goes on along the minus strand of NW_025999853.1, from coordinate 36,751,832 downwards.
GAAAATCTCTGAGTAAGATGAGTTTGGTAGAGGACCTGTTCATAAATGGAAGTCTTAAAATCTATCAAGAAATGTCTAATGTTTCTATTAGAAGAAATATAAAATGAGCTTTGAAACAACTTTGAAATGACTGGAATTTGTGCATAACATCAAGTGTTTTCATAAATATTAATTCATTTGATTCTCACTAAAATCCTTGTGAGAAACAGGGAGGATATTAATATCCTAATTTTCATGAAAAAAAAAATACATTCAGAGCATCTGATTTTTTGTCCTCCCCGAGTCTTTAATCTCAAACAAGTCCCCATATATCTCTGGACCTATGGATATATGAGTTGAACAGGTGATGTTCAAGACCCCTTTCTCTACAACTACTTGTACATATTTGGAAATTAAGTGGTTGGAATGATTTCACTGTGTGGTCAAATGATCAAGCTGCCAAGTTTCCATAATTTGAAACTGAGCTCATTCCTTCTTATCAGTGCCCAGGGATGATCAAACCCTTGGGAATCCAGCTTCTGTCAATCAAAATGCCTAGAAAATCGAGGTGCCTATAAATTTCACTTATGATGCGAAACAATTGCTAAGGACTCAAAATTCTTTAAAGACTTTTCACTGGAGTATCTTCACCCTGCAGTCAAGTTGATGGGGAGGCCCAGGCCTGAACAGAAGTCAGTTTTGTTGAGTCTTCAGGAAAAATAAATGGAATTGAAATCAACAATGAAAACCCTCTAGGAGAACTGAAGGGTTTTCTCACTATGGATGCATCTATGACACCAAAATATTTTGAATCCCTGGAACAAGACTAGCTTCCCTGGGTACTGGCTGTACAGGATCATGCTTAGCATGGGTTACCTCCCCTTCTGTGAGCTATCTCCACCATCAACTACTAAGGCCATCTGTTTAGCTTACAACTTTACCACGATAACATAACAGAGGTGTGGTTAGAAGGAGGCAGGAGAGAAAACAGTGTTCACATACACCAGTGTTTGGAGCACTCCAAAGGCTATAGTGTTTGTAAAGTTTAGTGATAGGGTGGCAGGATGTAGGGAGAGTGAGCACAAAAATGTAAAATTGCAGAATTTGTCAGTATGTATTAATGGAGATAAATTCCTTTTTTTAAGCTGGTGATTTTAGGTTAAAAAGTTTCCCTTTTATGTGATATGCATATTCTGAGACTATTACTACTTTAGTTAGACTGATAATGATGTTTAAAACTAAATAACATAACCCATCTTTTCCTTGTCCTTCATTAGTTAGAGACACCTTTGGAAAACAAATTTTCCTTAAGAATTGAATTACTAAAGTATCATTGTGAATGGTACTTTGGGGGCCTCCATTAAGAATCCTATATACAGGGGCTGGGATTGTAGCTCAGTGACAGAGCGCTTGCCTAGCAAGGGTGGGTTTGATCCTTAGCACCACATACACCACATACATGCTATCACTATACCTTGATACAAATACAAATAAATAAAATTATTGTGTCAATCTACAACTAAAAAATACATTTTAAAAATCCTATTAACAGATGTTTAAATATTTTGAACAAACATAGTCCTCTGAGTTTAAAGTCCAAACTTTTCTAGCATCAGAAACAACAAAGGAGGCAGGGTAAAGGTTTGGGTAAGGAGATCACTGGAGTCAAGCACACAGACATCGACACTGAGATATTTAGAAGGAGGTCAAGAATCTTACAAAGCTAACACACTGCACAATGTAATAAAGGATGACAACTGATCTAGAGTCATCCAGAAAGGGCAAGTTATTCTTGGAAGCTTCTTTAAGAAGCTAGAGGTAATAATCAAATATAAATTTATACCTGTCAGTCACAAAAACACAGTGGTAACACTTGCTGATAGGGATGATGGGTGGTTACTCTAGCACTTACTGGTAGGAAGGCAAATTACTATTATCTTTGGGAAACAAATTCAGCTATATATTACTTCAATAAGGCAATCTCACTTTTGAACATCTGCTTCAAAGACATGTGAGCATGAGTACATAGCAGTATATGCAGAAAATAACATTTTTCACAGGGACCAAAATGAAGGTGAAAACAATGAAAGTTATCATTCATAGAGGAATCATGCTATCACTATACCTTGAAATGGCATGCACCATAAAGAAAATCAGTTACAATCACGATCCTTGATTAGGAAAGTTTTCCATGAGTACCATTGGGACAGAAAAAGATAAAAACAGCAGAGAAATATTCCAATTTTTGTGGAATAAAAAATGACAAAATTTCCTACATAGGTCCCACATATATTGCACTATATATCTGTATATGATTATATGTGTGTGTATATATAATTCTTTGTGTATGAAGAAAATAAATAAAAGAATCCATATTATGTTCTTAAAAAGCAGGAGAAATGGAGGTTCAATACAAGAGAATAAATTAGGTGAAGGGAAGAAGGAAAGGGGAGAGATGGAAAAATTAAACAAAAATGACGACAATAGAAATTTCATGATTTCTTACTTATGTAGGACTATGCATGTATAATTTATCCACATGTAAAGAAACCAAGGAAAGATAAAAGAAAAGGTTAAATTTGCTTTGTTAGAAAGACTGTGATATATTAAGTAAAAAAATTATAGTTACAAAATGTAGTTTTTAAAGAAGGCAAATAATAATATTTGAACACAAAACAATTAAAATTTTGTATAGCAAAGGGATAGCATGGAAAAAGGAAAGGATAGTCTGGAAAGAAATATCTGTAACCCATCTGACAGATGAAGGAATTATGTTCTAATAAACAAAGAGCCATTACAAATTGTTAAGAAAAAAATAATCAACCCAATATACAATATGAGAATAAGCAATTTGCATGAGAAAATCCAAATAGCCAATATGTAGAAACTGACTGACACTCAGTCCTTTTCATAGCTAGGAGAATGCAAATGTAAGCAATAATTAAGTCAATTTTCACTTTCCTGCTCTGCAAAAAATTAAAAAGAACAATATCCAATTACTCCTAGAGAGACTTTGAGTGGATCAGGCACCTTTATATATTGATATATTACTGGCAGAAGGGGGAATTGCTACAACTTTTCAGAAAATAATAACAGTAATATATTAATTAAAATATTTTTGGGCTAAATAATCTCTCTTTTTTAAGAGAGAGTGAGTGAGTGAGAGGGAGAGAGAGAGAGAGAGAGAGAATTTTAATATTTATTTTTTTAGTTTTCGGAGGACACAACATTTTTGTTTGTATGTGGTGCTGAGGATCGAACCCGGGCCACACGCATGCCAGGCACGCATGCCAGGCGAGCGCGCTACCACTTGAGCCACATCCCCAGCCCCAATAATCTCTCTTTTAAACATCCATCTTATGCATAAATATAATACAAATGTACGTATGTTCCTCTTTCCAATGGTGAATATAAAGATTACTGCAGCAATTTTATGTAAACATAAACTCATACACAAATATACAAAGAAAGGAAACTGGTTCAAGCCCTAGTATTTAAAAAAAAAGGCAAATTGCAGAGTAAATATAACCCAATTTTCAAAACAATAAAATCTATGTATGTATTTTAAATAGAGAAATGTGTAAGTTTAAAAGATTTCCATCCTTATGTAATTTCAAAGGTCTTATCTTTAACAGAAGCTACTGGCCATATAACTAATGATAATATCCTAAGGCAGTCACTATTTTACTTCAGAGAACTTTAGATGAAAAGACTTGATCTTAGAAGCAGTGACAAGAGGTGTGCAAGGCAGGTGGCAGATGGCACATTCTATCTGATGGGAAAGATACTTAGGTTCTAGGTAGACAAGAGTAGCAGGTAGCTGTTTCACAAGAACATGGCAGATAGAGATGTGTGCTAGTTGCAAAATCTGAGGTCAAAACAAACTAGTATGAAGGCAGGTGGTCAGCCCCAGAACTGAAATACTGTTGAGCTCAACAAAGCAGACATGCAGGCCAGGAAGAGGAGGTAATCAGAAATGGAGTATAAGCCACCATATATGGGCTTTACTTAAAGGTGAGCATTACTTAAAGTACAGTGTGAAGGGTACCTCCTAGCTTTGTACAACAAGGCAAGAATCCCATTAAAGTACTGAGATTTACCACCAACATTATTAACAAACCATCTTCCTGACAATCATCACCATCATCATCATCATCACCATCACCATCACTGTAACCACCAGTATAATAGCTGACATTATCACAATGATTTATGCTTTAAGGAATGCACTGATCCCAGAAACAACCAAATTAGGCACCCAGGGTAGTTATTACAATTACCATTAAAATGAAGAAATAAACACTGAGATCTGTTCATTGATTTGCCCACAATCTCAAGGGTAGCCACTGGCAGAATAGGCATATGAACTCTGAATGTCTTTAAAAACTATTCTGCTCCCACTACCCCAGCTTCTCACATTAAGACTGAAGATCAATCCTGACATTGGGATTGGGATGAGGTTGGGGTCTGCTGAGCAATAAGCCAAACAGATCATTATGCCTGTTGTAATTCTTTCTTCTGCACTGTATTTTCTTGATTTTCTCTGTTGTACAAATGTGTAAACACATTTTCCCTGTAAAGGTTTCCCTGCTGTGTTACATTCAGATTCAGCTTGTCCAGACGGATTGTTATTTTGTTGTAGAGATTATTTGTTTACTCAGAACATGTTACGGAAAGGATTTACGGCAGCTTACACAAACACAGATAATACAAAATAAAATTTAATAAAAAGTAAGGAAATGAGGAAATTAAATTAAAAGGAAAATGAATGAAGAAAACATCCAGCCAAGAGTGAGGTTAGTTCACAAAATACATAAAGTACTCGGTGAAGTTTTCTATGTTTGTTAGAGGAGGTAGACCACAAATTTGGCTCTTGACTTTTCAGCCATCAAGAAAAAGAGGGAAACATGATTCTCAGCACTTAAAATATATCATTATAAACCAACCAGCGGCTCAGGAGAAATACAAGTATTCTTGGTACTGAGATCAGAAAGATACATTTTCCTTTATTCCATATAGTGCTGATAATAGCAACCAGGTTTTTAAATTTTTAAAATAAGTATCTTACAATATTGTCAGGCAGGATGCTAAGTGCTTTGAATGCATTATCTCGTTCAATTCCCACAACAATTCCATAGCATGAGTATTATTAGTATCACTTTTAGTATCACTTATATAAAATAAGGAAATCAAAATAAGAGATGTTAAGCAAGTCATTGAAGTAAGTGCAATTAGCAAGTACCTGATTTTGGATTCTAATACAATTCTTCTAACTCCAAAGCTGTACTTCTATCACAAGGCTATTTAGGAGTTACGTCTTGATTCAATTCCCAAGTATCACTGAATATCCAACAAAATCCCTCACTATCCAATGTAATATAACTCCACCACTTTCTCCCTGTCATGTAACTTTGCTTTCTTCATTGCATGACCTGTTCATTTGTTTACTAGTTTAATTATCTTTCTCCCAGTCAGCCTGGCACTGCTATGAACTGCAGTGATCCTGTTCCCTCCTTCACTGTTGAATCCCTAGTGTTATTTTTGGCCCAGCTCATCAGAGGCACTCCAGGCTCAATGCCTCTACTTATTTTTCCTTACAGACGTTACTGATTCTTCAGCATCCATGACTTACATATACTAGTTACTTACCAGAAACATGTTTCTTCCTTTAACTTGGCTATTCTTCATAATTTATCTTTGTGTGGACTTGATTTTATTAATTTGATTTTGTAATTTAAAAAAGTATAGTTAAGATATGAATGGCACCTGATGGTCCCACATGAAGAATTTTTTATTCATTTGTACATAAATAGTGATTGCTGTTCTTTTAGCTTGCATCTAAAGAATTTGCCTAGTAGTGCATTCAATATAGATTTTACCATTTGCTGCCTAGTATTTCCTATTTAAAAACAGACCAATTTCAAAAAAGAGAGAAATCAACTTAATGTTTTAAAGTGTATGCACATACAACACACACACATACACACACACACAAACAAGGTACTTTGGTTAAACACCTCAATTCTAGCTTTTTGCACATGTAGGAAAAATAATCAAATTCTTAAACAATGCAGCTTTATGTGGTTGGCAGTGGGAGCATGAGATAATCTGGGGGTTCATGTGCACAGATACACAAGCACATATAAAACCCTAAGATAGTCAGAACAATCGATTAGATGACTCTAACGCTTGCAATTCAGGAAACTCAGGAGAAATGAGACAGCTAGCCCTGACTGTCCTAATGTATCTTCTGTGTTCTCTAAGTCCTGCAGACTCTGGAATATTTTTTAGCTAGATATTGTTTTCAGAGAGGAGGGTTAATACTTCTCACAAACATTTATCTTTCTACAACCTTAGAAACCCTCTGTGAACATCTGGCCTATCCTTCAAAAGTGGGTTTATTTATTTCTTTGTTTATTTATTTGTCTTAGAATTTATCTTTTGCTAACTGTATTGCATCTGTTAAAAGACCAACTCATGAAAATGAAATAAATATCTTTCAAAGGCCATATTGAAAGATATTTAATGTTGATCATGGTCATGTCCTCTTTTTTTTTTTTTTCTGTCTCAAACTCAAATCATCCAAATATGGCAGATAAGAAAAGAAACAACTTGGGATATAAAGACTGGCTGAATTCAACTTTAATTCTTTAAAAAACAAAATTTGGAAAATGTAATTTGGGGAAATGCTTCCAGTACAAGATTCTGAGCAAATGTCCTTCATGAATAGACAATGATCAGTGGCTAAGCTGACAGCATATATTTGGGATTTCTGAAGTCATTCAGACCCAACGGAGATCCAACAGTGAGAAGAGGCAAATATATTTGAAGTCATTCATATTAAGAACATAAGAAAAGATTATTTTCTTTTGAATCAGCCAGAGAATGGTGGAAATAAACATTTCCTATTTTGTTCTCTCTCCTCAAGTGTTGGGTGATTGTTGTGACATTATTGTGACATGGCTTTTGTGTTATGCTCCTTGATTTAGTGTTTAATTTTGTACTGATAACTTTACTACAACTCTCCTTTAACCTGGATCTATGGCTTTTATTCTGTCACTTTATGGTTGGGCCACTTAATTTCTGACATCAACATCTTTCTCTCCAAACTCTGAGAATTCAATTGAAATCTGATTCTTCTCAAGAGAAAGGGAAGTGATCTGTGAATCGAGAAGATTTTTCATTCAGTTTCTACACTGGCATTGCCTTGGAGGTATTTATTTTAGGACTTGTGCCTCCACCTATTATGACTGATTTCCAAATTCTCTAGACGCCATCACTAGTTATGATAAAGAGGTAGAGTGATGGTCAGAATCCATTTTCTCAATCCCTGCCATGACCGCTACCCATCCTCCAGATTCCCAGAAGGTCTGGGGCGTCAAGAATACTGTAAGTAAAACACCACTGCACTCTGGAGAAAAGAGAGCAATAAGAAGTAAGAGAGTCGAGAAAGCTCTTCCAGCAAGATCCTAGAAAGAGTTTGCCTCTGTTTACATCTAATTGTAATACGTTTATTTTTCCAGAGTGATTAGGCAGAAGATGATTGACTAATACCCATTCTTCTAATTTGCTAAAATCTTCATATTACTGGCCTTCCTTGATGGGCATTTTATAATGTTCAGACTTCCTTTCAATATTACCTGCTGTCTAAACTCACCCAAGAGGCTTTCTATCCTCTAGTTATCATGAGTTCCAGATCCTGGCCCAAGCTGCTCCTAGTTACAGCCTCAGTGATGTTATAAAGTTTCTTTGACTGGTACTTTGCAGATAAAATAGCAAGAACATTCTTCATTATGTGGTCAACATTTATTGAGTACTCACCATGTACTCTGCACTATGTTAAGGGTATTAGATTCATTTTATCCTTTAATTTCCACACTTGTGTGAGGTGGGTACTTTAATTCCCCCTGTTTTACAGAAAGTAAAACATAGTCAGAATAAGTGTCAACGTCACATAGAATGTAGGGGAGACACAGCAATCATGTGAGCCTGCACGTACTATACTATAGTCATTTTTAGCCACTTCCAATGTTTTCCCCAGGTATCATTGTCCTGGTAAGCTGATTGATTTCCTTGGTGTGGACAATATATTAACAATAACAATGCATCTACACAGCTAGAGCTCAGGCCATGGCACATGGTGTCAATTTCTCTGTGTTCTCTCCAGTTCTCTCCTTCAATCTGCAGATTTTCTCCTCCTTATTTGGTTCAAGTATCTAAGAATTGTCATGTTTCAAAGACTGTATTAAGTATAATGGAAAGTCTAGTATTTTCCCTTAGAAAGTCACAGACAGATCTCGAATTTTGTACCCCTTCAAGAAACAAATGAAAGGGTTAGGAAGCAGAACTTGATTGGCATAATAACCTAATATTTGAGATTCTTTCAGTGGTTAAGATTGCTGGAAGAATTTATGCGGTGAAGTGCCCACATTTCCATTGTTCCTTCTCTGGGCTGATTCTCTCTCCTCTTCCTCCACAGTGATAGTCTACATGCCATCCTCTTTCTTCCTCCAAGCCTCTATTCTCTCATCCACTCACATAGCATTACCTGTAACATCTAGGTCTGTGGGTACTTCCCAGATCTAGAGCTTTGGTCCTGACCTGTCTGAGCTCTAGGCTCACATTCTAAGTGCTGACTGGCACTGTAGGTTTCCTAACTTCACCCAGGGAGAGAAACTTCCACTAGATTTTTAGCTCCTATATTTCCCTGAAACAAGATTAAAGAACAAATTGTTCCTACCTGAGTCACAGGAATCACGTGGAGAGAACTAAAGCATTTTTCTTCATGGTGCCAACTCCATCACACAAAGGCAGCACCAGATTCTCAGAAAGTCCAGTATAATTATTCATTAGCAGTTAGACTTGATGATAAAATATTGTGTAGTAACAAAATAGTATGCCTGACTTATAGGTATTTATGATTAGAGAGAAACAGAGAAAGGAGGAATGAAGGAGAGATAAAGGGACAAAGTCACTCACAGAGGGAACACAACACTAGTTCTTAACTGGAAAGCCAAAATGCCATTTTGGAAAAAGAACTGCCAGCTCTCAGTAAATACTTGCTCAAAAATAGAAAATACTCTTTGTTTATCTGCAGCTTCTATTTTTGTGACATTATCATGGAGATTTTGTATTAAGAAGGATTTTCCAGGTTTCAGCATAAAAAGGAACAGCACTTTCCATCTTCTTCAAAGAAAAAAAAATCCTGAAATAGAACATTTTATATTTTCTGAACAGAACACTCTCTTTTCTTTCCCCTTTTGGTACTGCTTACTTCTTTGGTTGCTTCCCTTGCAGAAGACTGAATATCTATGGAATATACACAGTTTACTCAAGGGGAAAAAATTAGGTCCTGTAGTGTATTATATAGAGGGAGCAGAGTTCATAAAGAAATTATCTTTCCCTGAGATAAACTCATCAAATTCTCTTAATAATAGTATTTAGATAGTTGCTATAAAAAGAATATTGTATTTGATATAGCCAACATTTATTTTTCTCTCTAAATTTTAGCTTCCTGAAATCAAAGAATCTGTTGAGAAAATAAGTCAATACATAAAACTAAAATCTACTATATAATGGAATTTTTAGCAGTTGTTAAAAATGATGTTGTATAAAGATAGTCAATGACTTGGAAAAGTGTCTATAATATAAAATAAGTTTAAAAATAACAAAACTTCAGTACACAGATTCCAAACTTGTTTAAAAATTGTGTATGCTCACACATAGAAGAATTTATATATAAGTATATACATATATATATTCTTATATATGTAACATTAGTTATCTCATTTTGGTTATCTAATAGTTAAGGATTATTTTTATTTCCTCTCTTTCCTTCTCTATATTTTCCAATTTATCTAAAACTTTACAAGGATTCGTGACTTTTGGAATCAGAATAAAAACCTTACTAAATTAGTCTCTGTTCTCAAGTAAATTCAATATACCTAGAAAGCAGGGCTTATCTTTAGTATGATGATCAATGAAACCAGCTCTCTTAAGACTTCAATCATCCTAATATTGAGTCTATATGATCCAAAACAAGCAGATGTACTGAGTGGCCCATTGTGGACACAGCACATTGACATTGCCAAAGCTTGGCCTCTAGCATTTCCAGAATGTAGTCCAGATCCTCCTTACTGCTTTAATAGCTAGAAATGGAGAAAAGCAACAGATGGTGACAGTTATCACTGTCAGGATGCCAAGCTCAAGAATGGAATTTCTACTTACAGATTATTTTGCAAGGAAATAGTATTATCTGGGAAAATCTAAGCACTAAGCTTTCCCAAATGCAAAAGTTTGGGACAAAAATGAAGGTGGTTATGTAAGATCTTATAATTTAATAGGAAGCATTTCAATTAGGTTAAGAAAAGAGAACAAGTTTAACCAAAATTCTGAAGTAAATTAGAGAATTTCTGTTTCTAGATATTTTTAAAACTAAAATTTAACTTGACTCTGTAGTTCATTTTTTATAATCTTTGGAATGATTGTTGTGAATACTTTTAGTCAAGTCCAATAATTTTGAATACTGAGAATAAATTAAGCAATCATCAAATATTCATTGACTATTTTGTATCCACTACTAAAAGGTTATAGTTAGATAGGAAAATTTATTTTTTCATGAAATTTCGACTCCATGTAGGCATAGAAAGTGTAAAATAAGCCCATATTTTGATAGGTGATTAAGCACTAAATTTCCTTGCTAGAATGTGCCATTTATTTAGTTAGAGGCTTTTTAATTGTGTTCCCTTGAGCATTCATTCATTCATTCATTCAATTCGATACATGGTTATTGAATCTCTGATATAGGTGAGGTATTATAATAGACACTTGGGATACAGCAGGGACCAAATAGAAAAATCCTAGACTTTTGGAACCTAGATTATGGTTAAGGACAAATAGATATAAAAAATAGTAGCAAGAAGGTCAAAGTGCTATGAGGAAAAATAAAGCAGGAAGGTAGGCATAAATGTCTTTGGAAACTTTTCTTTTAAATAAAATGTCACTCTGGCTAAGGTGTAAGACAGCTCCTTCCTTCTTTCAGTGATTCATTATGTTCCCAATGTTTATTTTTTGTTTTCACATTTCTACTTGAGAAATTTATTCCTGAAAATTATCCAAAATCTTTGTTCTAAAAAAAGTAGTAAAATGAAGAAAGAGGTAAAAAAAATCATTGTAGGTTAAGAGAAACAACAAAGAAATGCAATTTTAAAAATCACTCATAATCTCCATGTCCAGAAGCATTTTGCTATTTGACATTTATCTGTTCATATAAAAATGTTTATTTAACCTCCAATATGTACAAAAGATAAGATTTATAGAAAGTGCATTCTAGGCAAGAGAATATCAAAAACAAATTTCCTGATCCAGAGATGGATTTGCAACTGGAGGCAGAGAGAAGGCCAGAACAGTTCTCCTGGAATCAAGAAGGGGCAGAGTGGTAGGGATGAGCTCAGAGACATAGAATGGACAGATGGTAACCAATGCTTCCCAAACTTCTCAAACCCTGGGAATCCTCCAGGATACTTTCTGAATATCCAGATTCCTAGAATCCATCCCCAAATTATGGAATCTCCTAGACAAGGGTTCTTGGAAGCTTTGATTCCAGGTGATACAGGATATAGGCCATGGTACCATGGCAAGATGCTTGAATTGTATTTTTATGACAATAGGAAAGTAGTTGTATATGTGTGTGTGTGTGTTGTGTGTGTTGTGTTGTGTGTATGTGTGTGATGATCTGATTTAAGTTTTCTGTGGTTATTCTGAAAAAAATTGGAACAAGTTTGTACACAATAACTAGTTAGAAGGAAAGGTAAAAGCTAAAATGAAGAAATGAAGATAGTCATTTTGTTATTGTCATAGACTTGCTTGTAACAAATAATACTTCATTCTTAAAACAGTGCTAAGGGAAATGCAAATATATTGTGCTTAGCACAAAAAAGTGTTACTGGTTAATAGAATGTTTTTTTTTTTGTCAAATAGCTATCTAATTGTGCCTATATCATGTGATTAATAATCTTCTCCACTCTCTTGTGATGCCTCCCTGTCATTCTTTTATTTCTTATAAGGACTCACTAAGTTGCTTAGCGCCTCACTTTTGCTGAGGCTGGCTTTGAACTTATGATCCTCTTGTCTCAGCTTCCCAAGCCACTGGAATTATAGGCCTGCACCAATGTGCCTGGCTCTCTGAGGTTTTTTTAATACTCCTTCATGGAACTTGAGACCAAGTGCCCTGGGACTGACTTGAAAGACATCTCAATCATACTTCACAATATAATAGACTTGTGTCTTTCATCAACGTAGTATCTTGACCACTGACTCTAACACAGGCTAATTCAACAATTTCCAAAAACCTGCATTTGAAAAACATACTTTCTACACTAAAATATAGTCTTTCTCATTGGCAAAAAGTCTGGGTTTTAAGACATAACCCAGGCACCCATGCCAGAGTGAATTTACAGTCTGTTTGAGTGTTAAAGAGATTAGAGTATGACCTTTGTCATCCATTTTGCACAGGAACATTTCCTGAGATAGTGTTAAGTCCTTATATCCTCATTGTCTCTTGAAGGGGCTATTGTATCTGAAGGAAAACAGAAGTCCATGTCCCCTGCTTTTGCACACACTGAACTGCCCTCCAGTGTCTACTCTACTTCTGCTGGTTAATAGGATCTCATTTTTCATACGAGTAATCTCCCCTCCTATGCATGACTTGGAAGTTTTTAGAGTGAACTCTGTGGTTTAGGTTTGAAGTAATTAGTCCTATTTTATCACCTGACCACAAATTCTTAAGGGACAAAGTGTGTACTTAAATTGCTCTGGTCACAGGGATGCCCAGGATATTATTGACAGCTGTGTGATGCTCCTTCCAAAATTCATGTTGTGACAAAGAGAAAAGAGCCATTCTGAGAATGAATTCATCCAGAGAAAGCAGAGTTGGAAGGTTAATCCTGTTCCCATTACTTGAGCCCTTGCTAGAACCATATCTAAATTTACATGTCATACAAAAGTGTTGGTACTGTAGCCATTAAATTCTCTCTAGTTTATGTTGGTATTTTCGTCACTTGCAACAAAATCTTAATAACTAAAGCACTTTCCTAGACAGGGCTATGAATTCCAGTGCTAAGTGCATAAATTCAGCTCATTTCTTAGGACACTCACTATGCAAATATAAAACTATAATTAAACCAATTTGTCTAGTGAAAAAATGTCCAGCAATTATTTATCTATATCACACAATAGAATAGATGCTACAAAATTTATTTTCCTGTGGCAAGACAATGAGAAGCCTTGACTTTCAAAGCCTTTCCGATCATACCTACAGATGACGTTTTTATAAGACGAATCCTATAAACTGGTCATAACAGAATCAAGCTGAGAGGAGGCTCAAAATGAGTCTAGGGTATATTTGAAATCCTTTCATCCAGAGCTTTTGTTTTGAAAAGTTTTCTAAGTCAAATATTTAGTAAAAGTATTTGCAAGAATAGTTTGTGTTTAAAAAAAACAACACACAATAGAATACCTGTCTGGGAGCTGGTTTGGGTCAGTGAGCAGAACAAAAAGCCACAGGATTCTAGGTCTCACAGACAGGCTCGGCTTCTGGAAACTCCCCTTGCTTCTTTTGTGCTTAGAGAATAGCCATGTATCCTCTCCTCCCTTTCTGTTCTCTTCCCTGCCCAGTGGCCTTTCTTTTCCCTTTCCTTTCCTCCTCTCCTCTTCATTTTCTTCCTTCTCCTCTGCCTTCTTCATCTTCTTTTTATTTCCTTTATTTTCCATCCTTTGAATCCATCCTGTGTAGTAAGCCATAATCTCCCTACCTCTGTCCCTGTTCACTGATCCTAAACATCTCCCATTATATTCCCAAACCTGATTAGCACCCAATTTTCTCAGATTTTGGTCAGGCTAGAACATTTTTCACTCAATAACCTATGCTGAAATGGAAAGGCCTCTAGTTGCCTCCAACCATTTTCATGCGTACCCTTCCTCCTTCCTGGTGTGTGGCTTTGGGGCCTGACAATGCCCTAAGCATCTACTGATAAGAGCTATAAAATTACCAGCATGCATTTGGCCAAAGCCACTTCTCCCCTCTGACCTCAATATTGACCTTCAGGCCGTTCATTTTCCCTCTAAATTAGTCGTCACACAGAAATCCTAATCACAGCTTCTTAATTGAGTTTCTGGAACATCACTAGCATTCTTTGGGGGTAAACATTCTCATTTGTGTTGTCCTTTTCATGGAACAAAAAAAAAAATACTACAGATATTCCTGATTACAAAAGAAAGACGAAAAAGGAAAAACAATCATTTGTGGCCAAATCTCTTGTGAAATGCTTTGTGGCAGCAATTAGGAATCCAGAAAGGAGAAGGGACACATGTCCTTGTTAAATTTATCATTCTAAGAACCCATTGCCAGTGATATCAGAAACAAGAGGGAGGGAAAGAAATATTAGAAGGAAGAAAATGTGATCTCTTTTTCTGAGCTGGGAAGTCTTAGAAATTATTACACAGCACATTTGGAGGTTGGGGATAGTTTTTTACTCTGTCTAGGCAAAAACCAGTAATTTCCCCATTCAAAAAGCTGATATTCATTAACACGGTTCATTTTGGCATAAATTAAGCCACAAAAGAATTTTTTAGTACCACTGCAATATTCCCCCAAGTGATAAGGTTCGCATTCGTATGTGTATGTTTTAAATACATGTATACCCTCTACATACAAACACACATCAATTATTCCGTTGAAGTCAGAAAGCTGCCTCAGAATATATCCCTTGCATCTTCCACATTCCATTCCTAAATTGCTTTTCTAGACAGAATGGCCCTTCAAACCAGCTGATATTTAATTGCATGTCATCGTATTGCTTTCCCGGGGAGCTGAACATTATTGATTTATTTAAAAAATAACTCCACCTCTGGTTTTCCTAGTAAAGCACCATATGCCTAAGTAATGTAAGTGGATTACAGGAAATAGCACTAGCAATTATTTTTGCAAGCTACCAAAGCCACAGCATGGTTAGAAGTTAGATCAAGAGACATTAGGTGAGACTAATGCATCCAAATCACCTATTGCATCTGTGTAATCATCACTCAAAAGAAAAAGTACAGCTTCTTCATGAATCTCCAAACCACAAATAGGCTAAAAGTGAAATGACCTGCCAGAATTCTTCATTGGTGCCTTTTATTGTCCATAATATTAAATTAATGAGACAGTACATGATATTACAAGATAGAACAAACCTTTGAACTGTAATTCGCAGTGACTTTAAGAGTTGATGACTATGGGTATCTGATGGTCACTAGAGGAAATATCTCCCATGGGCCCTATCATTAACACTGGCATATCCAGGTACAGAGACATCATTAACATCATTTATCTTCACTGAATAGACAGTGACTTTCACCTTCAGAACATCTGCTACTCATGAAATATAAAATACATGTTCAAGTTTTCAGGAGGCCAGACAACCCACGTGTTCTGTCTTAACAAAGATTTCATCTCATGTTTCAATTTATGATTGTTTGTATTATTTTTAATGATTGACATTTCCCACAGACATTTCTCAAGCAAAACCGAGGCTCTTTGGCACTTGTCTTTATTTTCAGATACCCCAAGGGAAAACTGTATCAAATAAATATTCAATATTTCTTAGTGGCAAACATAAGAGAATAGATCTTTGATACTAAGTGTATTATATTATCTGTAGTAGATAGAAAATAAAGAAAAAAGGAGCATGTTAAATTGAATTACATTTGGTACATAGAAAGGTTGCCAAAATGCAAGCAGAGTTTCTTGAACTTATCTTTACCTCAAAAGTCAACTCATTATTATATTTTTAGACAGAAATGCAACAATTATTTAGAAGATCTTCTGTAACTATTTTATTTTTATAATACATATGGGGTACAATGTGATTTTTTTTTGGAGGGGTACTGGGTGTTGAACTCAGGGACACTCAACTACTGAGCCATATAACACCAGCCCTATTTTGTATTTTATTTAGAGACAGGGTCTCACTGAGTTGCCTAGTGCCTTGTTTTGTGCTGAGGCTGGTTTTGAACTCGACCCTCCTGCCTCAGCCACCCCAGCTGCTGGGATTACAGGTATGTGTCACTGTACCCGGCACAATGTGATATTTCAATTCATGTATATATTGCATAATGATCAGCTGCTATGTAGTTTTTATATGAACATTCCTGTTATGATTTTAAACTTGAAAGAGATTATTGTCCATACAGGTGTCAACCATAGCATGTATTTGAACTGTTAGACCTCTACAAATTGGGAATTTCTGACCTGGGCTATGGAAATACATAAGAAATGAGATCTTTGCATCACCTAATATAGGCTATGTTTGCACAGTGATATTAAGAATATTATCTATCATTTATTCCTAAATCAGAAACCTGTCCTCCTTTTATAACACATTCTTCCTTTCATTCAGTTATTATGAGTTGAGTCAAAAGACTTAAAGAATCTTCAATAAGTACTATTTATTACATGGACTGAGACTAATGCCTGTCATTTCAGAACATATTTTACAGAAGCAAGAGGTTCAATATAGGATGTGATCTGCTGTAACTGTAAAGCCTCTTTAAAGTAATTTTTAATCCAAATATGTATTAGGCTCCTACTATGCACCATTCATTGTGCTAAGAGCCGAGGATACAGACAAGTTTTCTCTAATTTCATGGGAGGAAGAAAACAGACAACAATCAAGTAACAAAAAGGGAGTTTCAGAGAGTGAGAAGTGCTATGGTCAATAACCATTGAGATCCAATGGTAAGTATTTACAATAATATTTTTTTTCTTCCAGTATCCACCACAAGGGAAAGCAACAACATCAACATCAACATCAGTTAAGCCTGATGCCGCTGGGATTGGAAGACTTGGATACTCACCACCACAATTACATTTGCTGCTGGAATTGGCAGATTTTCCACTTCAAGATCTTGACCAGCCACGGCCAACAGATTGAGAGATGGGTCATACGCAGGTCTAGGAAAGGCTGAATTAACAATGTGGTGGCGTTTACCTATCTGAGTCTCAGAAGAGGAAGGATAGCTATGTTTATATATCTTTTGTGGAGTTATATCCAGGCTCTTCTCAATATCTTGTGAACGGTGATAAATGAATACCGGCTTCCCACTCTTCTTCTGATGAATTGCCCAAAAGTGATCATTGTTTCCTGAAAAACACCCTAAAGGATGAAAGAAGTGAAAAGAAAATTAAAAATCCTATTCAGTAAGATAGGTAGAATTATTCAATAAAGAAAATTATCTTTTCTTGAGTGGCTTGAAGACTTGTAAAGGTCAATTAGTTCCCCATTCTGCCTTCAAAGCTTCATCATCACCCCAAAATAGAGCACCCTTGGTGCTAAGGTGACATCTCAGACAATTTAGGTGGACAGAAGTGGGTGTAGTTTGAAAGAGTTCTATTTATCAGATATTCTAATACCCCTTTTTAGCAAGGCATTTCCTTTTTTGAAAACCTAATCCTGCAGTTCTAATACTCTGTTGGGCTCTATTCCTGGATATCCCATCAGCTCCTCAAATGATAAATGTTTATTTAAGCTTTTCCTCCTTCCATTATTAACATTTTATGCAATCTTTATTTCATACTTACTCTATTTTTCTAGTGTTATAGTTCTGGTGTTGTACTTATGTATAGTTATTAATGCTTGTATAATATTTTAAGTTCACCAAGTTCAGAAATCTAAATATACTCATGGTAGCAACTTCTAGTAATCGGATACCATCCATTGTTCACATTCTTTTTTTAAGAAAATGTTTTGTTTTTTTTTGTAGCTGTAGAGGAACAGCATGCCTTTGTTTTATTTGTTTATTTTCATGTGGTGCTAAGGATCAAAACCATTGCCTCATGCATGCTAGGCAAATGATCTGCCACTAGGCTACAGCCCCCTATTGTTCACCTTCTTATTTAGGACTATGTCAATTCAGCTAAAGAATACAATTATCAGCCTTCTTTGCAACTAAGTTTTGCTGTTTGATCAAGATGTGACCTTTGGGGAGTGATTAAATATGATATGAAGAGAGATGTGATGTGGCCCTGCTTTCTACCTTTCCCCTTTTGTGCTTAGGCTTAAATGCATATGGTATAGGAGGAGTATGAAGTAGATGTGTTCAAGATGGAAGAACCGTAAGACAAAGGATCCTGGACTCTGATGAAAGTGGAGCTATCACACTAACCCCCAGATTTTATGTGGAAAAAGACAATTTTCTACATTGCTTCAGTTGATGTTATTTTTAACTATCTTCTAGTTACAACAATTTAACTGTACACTAACCAATTCATTCATCTTTATTTCTTCTGCTAGATAAATATCTATTGATTCAAACAAATGTTTATTCTGTTAGTCATTAATCGTGGGAAGAAAAAAATAATACATATGAATGAAAAAGAATATCATTAGATCAAATGACAATTAGGAATCACAAGATCTTCTGTGTCACATAATAAGCAGAGTGAACAGATCACAATGTAGTAAAGCCACATATATAGTACCTAGCAAACTTAGGTATTCCAGATTTTCCCTTGGCATGCCCAGGGCAACAAGGACTTCTGCAAATACTGTCCTTAGAAAATTACTTATCTCTTTTTACAAGATTTATTTCTGAATCCTTGTCATCTTATCTTCCCAAATCTCTCAGGGATCTGTAAGCCTTTTTGTTGCAAACTCAACTATTAACAAACCCAGTTTCAACAGCACTATCATTGTAGACATGGTTCTTACACTGTTGAACATTACACCTTCCTCTTTGCTACAAAAGCCTATTTCTGGGGTGAGAAACCCAAGTTTATCCAAGCATAAAATATGCCTTTCCCACAAGAAGGAATAAATTTTAAATGAAGAGTCTTAGAAAAGTTAAAGTAGTTAAAAATAGCATGTCCATTCTATTTCTCAACTCCAAGGCAACCACTTTGTTGTAGCTCTCCACAACAATAATGGACTCTATTTCTCAGAGAGGAGAGAGGAAATTGCCCACCTTTCAGAACTGTAGAAACTCATCTAGGACACTACAATATCATTTAGCAAATTACTTTCAGTTAAGACCTAAATGAAAGTTCATGTGCATTCTACATTTTAGCACCATTCTCTATTAATAAGATAATGATAAGAATAACAACACTGAGGTATCCTGTTCTGAATTTTATAAATTCATAAATATTTATAAAGTGTTCTTCATGACAGTTTCATTTTCAAATCATTTTTTATTTCATTCAAAAAAGCCAAATTTACAGTTATTTCAAGGCTGTCACTTTCTAACCATTATCTTTGATAAATTGTGGTAGCTTGGTGGCTTGGTTTAAAAATGTTATAGTATATTTGGCATGCTCAGAAGGGAAGACATGATGATTATTTCCCATTAGTGTATCAGAATCTACATGAAGTGTAATCGAGATTAGGATGATTTAAAGGCTATTGGTACCAGAAGATTATTCTCAAACTTACTTTTCTATCATAGAGAAAAGCACTTGTGCTAAGAAAATAGCCTATTTTATCTCCCTAAGTGAAAGTTGAGGCATATTGGTGAGACAGAATGTCTAAAAATGCTAAAAATATATGCTGGTCACATAAGACCTGATGGCGGGCAAAAGTTATAAAAACTGGCAATTCCTCTACTCTGGATTCACCAAAAATATTAAATAAAAAAGAAAGAATCAACTGAGATGATGAGAGAGAGCAGATTTCTGAGATATGGAGAAATAAATGAGGAACTGAGTAAATGGCATAATTATCTTCAATCTTTCTTTTTATGTATCAATCACAGCAGCCTTTTCAGAGACACTTTATTTAAATAGAATAGGTGAGTTCATGAAACACAGGTACCTTGTGCTAAAATTGGCCTGCAAGGAAAGAGAAAAATTCTAATTTGAAGTGCAGATTAAACATAATTAAGATTTCTCAGGCTTAGCCAGTCACAGTGGCTCATGCCTGTGATCCCAGTGTCTCAGCAGGCTGAGGCAGGAGAATCATGAGTTCAAAGCCAGCCTCAGTAATTAATGAGGCTCTGCCTCAAGATAAATAATATAAAAGGCCTAGAGATGTGACGCGTAGTCAAGCACCACTGGGTTCAATCCTTGGTATCAAAAAAAAAAAAAAAATTCCCCCAGACTTATCTAGTTGTCTGTATGAAGGGGCTCAGTTAGTCCAGCTTGTCCTTAACTAATGAGTACCAATTGGAAGTATAATGTTAGGTATCTTACCACAGTCATTAGGTATGACAAAAAAGTTGAAAGTGTTGTCTTTAGAACTCCTTTCACCATAAACACCTGAGATATGAAGATATAGTTTCCTAGACCCTAACTTAGAATTACTATAGCATAATATAATACATGTAGCCTAAGAAACTGAATTATAATAGAATTATTCTCATACTCTAACTCTGAAGTTTGTGGATCACTGAGCTAGTGTCTGGAATAGGTTTGTCTTTTCTATCCTCAAATGCTATCTCTGTCACCTCCTTCAACATTATAAATATGCTGAAGTAAACATTTTAGAAATGTTAAAAATAAGATACCTATTAAATAGCATCACGGAGATGTTGATCTAGAAGTTAGATAAATAAGTTTGTAGTGTATGATGACATAAAAAGAGAATGAGGAAAAAGAATGAAAGGAATGAAGAGGGACTGAAATAGGGAGGGAGAGGAATAGGGAAAGAGGGAGAAAGAAAGAGAAAGAGAAGGAGAGACAAAGACTTGTGAGTTATCAACTGCAGAGAAAATTTAAAGCCAAGGGGCTGTTGAAAGAGAAAAGGACATAGGACAGAGTACTGCAGAATTTCAATAGAGTCAGGGATGGGATGAAAAGGAGCCTGTAAAGATAACTGAGTAAGAAATGGTAGTAGAGAAGAGGAAAATCAGAAAAGGTTGGTTTATGGAAGCTTAAAAAAGAAAAGTTTTAGAATTTAGGTATTATAGAGTCTTAGAAAAACCAAACAATCACTTTCATAGCAACATCTCTAGAAACTAGAATAAAAACGGAACTTCTGTGTGTTTCTGTGGAAGACAAGTTCCATTAAAGACACATTCATAAACTGAAAATAATTAAAAGAACTTTAAGAGACTATTGCTATGAGAGACAGTCAGAAGATGGAAGAAGATTTTCACTCAAGAAAGAATACAAAGAGTAAAAACAAGAGGACTTTAAAAGAAATTGATTTCAAATGTCCAGAGAGATAAACGAAGAAAATAAGAATGAGGAACCTAAGGAAAATAAAATAGGTATGTTTTAATCCAAGTGGAAACTATAGAAATGAAAATATACTTTTCATTCATATTTCTTGGGGAATCTCAAAGTACAACTTAAACAGTAGACCAGATACCACTGAACGGTGAATTCGTAAATTAGAATTTTTTAGGTACTCATTTAGAAAGGAGTGTTTAGAAATTAAAAGATGAAAATATAAAAAGAAGGCAAGAGATTGTGGTAGATTGATTTATAGGATGGCACTCTGTGATCCACAATTACTGATATTCACACTATTTTAATCCCTTCCTTTTAAGAATGGGCTTGATCTTGCAACCAACAGATATGGCCAAGGTGATGGAATAATATTTCTGTGATTAAGTTTAAAAATATATAATTTTTGTGCTGTTAGAAGACTGTCTTGATAATGCAAGCTTCCATGTTGAAGGGGTTCATATGAAGGAGGAGGCCTCTGGCCAAAAGCCAGTGAGGAACTAAGGCCTCAGTTCAACAACTCTTTTGTAACTAGATCTGCCAATGATCACATAAATAAACTCAGTGGCAAATCTTTTCCATGGTGTCTTCCTCTCGATTGTCCTGGCCAAGACCTTAACTTAAGTTTTGTGGGACATTTTGAAGCAGAAGACCTAATAGAGCCATGCTCAGATATATAACTCACAGAAACATAGATAATAAATATGTGATCTGTATTTCTGGGTAGTTTGTCATGCAGCAACAAAAGAGTGAGGCAAAGATTGAGAGATATTGAGGATAATATGAGAAGTTCCAAAATACCTTTCATAACACTTAAAAGACAAAACATTAGAGAAATGAGACATTTTATAAGATATAATGAGGATTATGACAAGATAAAATTTATTTTTCTGAAAGATTACCATGATTATCCAAGAAAACAGTTTGGAAGGAAACAATAAAGGTATCAACTTGGGTGATAGCATAAGAGTCAAGACCAGATAGTAATAGAGGTATGGAGAAGAGATGAGTTCCAGAATTATTAAGAAATGGAATTGATCCTCCCTCCACCAAAACACAAAACAAAATCAATTAAGTGATTGAGTTTATGTTGTGGGAAAGATCTGGCAGTGGAGATTTAAGAGTAACTCTAAGCTGGCACAGTGGCACATGTCTGTAATCCCAGTGGCTCAGGAACCTGAGACAGAAGGATCACAAGTTCAATACGAAGAGCAAAAACAAGAGGGCTTTAAAATAACTCGATTTTAAATGTCCAGAAAGATAAAGGAAGAAAATAAGAATGAGGAACCTAAGGAAAATAAAATAGATATGTTTAATCCAAGTGCCTCAGCAACTTAGCGAGGCACTAAGCAACTCAGTAAGACCTGGTCTCTAAATAAAATACAAAATAGGGCTGGGGATGTGGCTCAGTGGTTGAGTGCCCCTGAGTTCAATTCCTGGTACCCCCCACCACCAAAAAAAGAAAAAAGAGGAGAGAGAGTACCTCTATTTCTATTGGGCAAAGAAATATATGAAGGTACCTTTCATTTAGGTACAGAACTGTGAGTTTGTGGTGCTTACACTATAGAGAAGCAGAAATGTCTGAAGAACAATTATAATTATGTGTAACTCAGGAGAAAGCTCTGGACTAAAAATACATACTTCGAAACCATAAGCATATAGATGGAAAAATGAATGTGTGATTGCCTAGGGAGACTTGATGAGTGAGAAGAACCGAGAGTATAATTGAGATCCAGAGAAGCCCATATTTAAGGAACAATCATAGGAAGAGGATGAAGAACCAGAGATTGTGGAAGTACTGAAGGCATGGGAAGAATATAATAAGGAGTCTAATCAGCAGCATCCAGTGTTACGGAGAGTCTGAGAGCTCAAGCAAAATAACCATGAACATTGACCTAAAATTCATGAATGGATAATTGAACCTTAGTGAGACTTGGCAACCTGTTTCAAAATAATAATAATAATAATAATAAGAAGAAGAAGAAGAAGAAGAAGAAGAAGAAGAAGAAGAAGCTGGGGAGGTGGCTCAGTGGTAGGTATCCCTGGGTTCAATCCCTAGTACCAAAAATAAAGAGTCATGGAAGAGTCCATATTTAATGGAGCAAACACACTTGGCCTGCTTACAATGAACAGAACTAAAAAAAAAACTTGGACAAAAATGCATAAAACAGCCATTTGAGGAGAAAGGAAAGGAAAATAGTACCAAGGGGGAACTAGAGGTTGAGGAGGGACAGAATACAAAGTTTCACAGCACCAGCAGGAAATTTTCCATCTACATGTCCCCATCTACCTCTGGTATTCTCTAGAAAACTCATAGTAGACACCAGGGTACAGACAAAGAAAACTTCAGAAGAAATGTTCTATCTCTAGAAAAAACATTCCCCCCCCCCCCAAAAAAAAGGGTATTCATGATACTAAGAGATTACATCAATCTTTCCCATCTTCCAGCTCTTTTCTCCATTTTCCATGCTCCACCTCAATTAAGAGGCTCCTCACAGAGTCATTCCTTGCTGAAAGATGAAAGGGCAGAGAGCATGGAGGTGGGGCGCAAACTTACTTACAAACATACTCTTGAGATAGCCAAACCACTCCTGAGATAATGGCATCAATCCATCCAGGAGGGTAAAAGCCTTCATGACATCTTAAAGGCCCTGTCTCTCAACACTGTTCATTGGGGTTTAAGTTTCCAACACAAGAATCTTGGGGGCACATTCAAACCATAGTAGAGGCTAATATCCAGAATATATAAGGAGCTCACACAACTCAATAGCAAGAAAACAACCTGATTAAAACACGGGCAAAACACCTAAACAGACATTTTTGTAAAGAAGGCATATAGGTACATGAGAACCCACTCCACATCACTAATCATTGGAGGAATGCAAATTAAACCTATAATATCACTTTACACCTAAAAGCCACAAGAGAAAGGAGTCAGATTACATATAGGGGAAAACCAATTAGGATAATGACAGATTTTCAACACAGACCCTGAAAGCTAGAAGATCCTGAAACAACATATATCAAGCTCTGAAAGATAATAGATGCCAACCAAGAATCTTGTATCCAGTAAAATTAAGCTTTAGATTTGAAGATGAAATAAAAACTGTACACAATAAACAAAAGTTAAAAGAATTTATAGCTAGAAAACTGGCACTACAAAACATCCATGGAAAAATATTTAATGAAGAGGAAATGAAAAACAATAATGAAAATCAGCAGAGGGAGGTAGTACACTAAAACAACAACAACAACAGCAACAAAAACAAAAACTAATCAAAGAGGAAAACCAAGTCAAGTTAAATAACAAAAATAAACAAATATGGCTGGAAATACAAACCATGTCTCAATAGTAACCTTAAATGTTAATGGCTTAAATTTACCAATCAAAAGACATAGGCTAGCAGATTGGATTAAAAAAATATGCTGCCAACAATATGCTGGCTCCAGGAGATTCATAGGAATTGATAGGAAAAGACATACACAGGCTGAAGGTGAAAGGTTGGGAAAAATCATACCACTTACATGGACTGTGGAAGCAAGCAGGAGTTTCCATATTCATATCAAATAAAGTAGGCTTTAAGCAAAAGTTAATCAGAAGGGATAAAGATGGACATACTGCTCAAAGGAACCATACAAGATATAACAATCATAAATATATATGCCCCAAACAATGGCGCAGCTCTATTCATCAAAAAAACTCTTCTCAAGTTTTGGAATGTCTGTTATAAAAAAGTTGATAGATAGCAAGTGTTGGTGAGGGTGTTAAAAGGGGGAATACTTGTGCATTGTTGGTGAGAATGTAATTATTATAGCCATAAGGTGAAACAGGATGGAGTTTCCTCAGAAAAACAAAATATAGAACAATCATGTGATTCAGCAAACCCATGTCTGAGAATATATCCAAAGTATTTGAAATCAGTATGTTGAAGAGATATCTTCAGTTTCAGATAGATAGGACTATTTGAAAGTTTCAGATATATGGGACTGAGTTTTGAGATCTATTGCATATCAGGGTGTTATTGTTAATAATAATGTGTATTTCAGAATAACTCAAAGAGTACATTTCAAATCAACAGAAAAAATGATAAGTAAGGAGATGGATATGTAAATTAGTTTTATTTAATCATCCACATTGTACTGATTTATCAAAACATAACATTGCACATCATAAATGTATGTAATTATGGTCTGTCAATTAAATGCATATAGTTTGTCAAATAAATGTATACAATTATGATTTGTTCCATCTAAAAATTAAAAAATAAATCCAGAGAAATTATTACCATTTGATGTTTATATATATATGGAAAAGCAATAGTGAAATTACAGTTTTTTCAAAAATATATTTAAACAAAAATCTATATTGAAAATATTTGATGTATATATACAACAAAACCAACATTCACCTAAAATTCACATATATAATCATAACTCAAAAGAGATCATAGATCCAGAAGTATAATGAACAACCTAAAAGAAAATACAGACAATTCTATTATCTAAGGTTAGGCAAAGAGTTCTTAGATCTGACACCAAGTTCACAATATACATAAGAAAATAATTGATAAATTTGGCAGCATTAAAGTAACAAGTTAAAAAATTGCTCTGGGAATGACACTGTTAAGAAAGTAAAAAGTCTGGCTTTAAGGTGGGAGAAAAATAATTGCAAATTATATATCCCACAAAGGACTGGTAACCAGGATATATATATATAAAACTCAAAGTCAGCAAACAAGCCAGTTTAAAAACGTGCTAATGACTTCTAGACAGATACTTCTAGAGAATACATGGATGGCAAAAAAGCAAATGAAAATATGTCCAACCTTAGTAGTGGTTGGGGAAATATATTAAAACCATGACATGGATTTCATTTTAGTTAACTCAAATGAAAAGTACTAACAATACTCAGTACTGGAAATGATCTGGAACAAATGAGGTCTGAAACCTTACTGGTGGGAATGCAAAATAGCAAAGGTACTCTAGAAAATAGTTTGATGATTTCTTAAGTTAAACACATTTTTACCATATGACCCAGCAAACCCATTTCTGCATACTGACCCTATAGAAATAAAACTTTCACTCACACAAAAATCTGCAAAAAATTTTTATAGCAATTCTATTCATAATTTCTCCCAAATGGGAATAATCCAAATTCCCTTCTAGGGGTTAATGGGTAAATAAAATATAATACATTTATCCTATGGAATAAGATCCCTTATCCAAGAGACTTGGATGAATCTGAAAAGCATTAGGCTGATTGAAAGGAGACAGTTTCCAAAACTAACTGTATTTTCCATTTATATATCATTCTCAAAAAGATTTTTTAAAAACTAGTGATAAAAGGCCAATGGTTATTGGAGTTTAGGGTCTGGGGAAGGAGAGAGAGAGCATAAAGAAATTTTGGGGAGTGCTGGAACTATTGTGTATCTTTACTGGGTGGTGGTTGCAAGAGTCTATATGTGTGTTAAAATTCCTGGAACTATCCACCAAAAAAGTCCATAGTTATATTAAGTTTTGTAAGCTGCCTTTTTTTTCTCAAAACTATATCAAAATAATCTTTTCTCCTCACTCAATATAAGTCTTTATCACTGAGAAAATCATTGATGAAATTATAAACAATAGCTTCAGTATGTGGGGAGGGAGAAAAGCTAGATTTAATTGGATTGAGGAATGAGAGATAAAGTTAAAAAAAAAACAAGTGGACAAATCTTTTAAGTTTGGATGTAATAAGAGAGTAACAATATTGTCAGGAATAAGGGGTTTGGGGACTTGCCTTTGTTTTTGTTTGTTTCAAGATAGGAGAAATTTTAGGACACTTAATCTCTAAGGTAAAGGAGCTAGTCCAGGAGGGGTTATTAAAGATATAGAAACAGGTGGAATAAGCAGTAGTTTAAGCTTTCTGGAAGACAGGAAGAGATATACTCCAAAGCAGAGAGATGAGTTTTGGATTGGAATAAGGTATTTCTTTCATTGTAAAGTGTGTCAGGGATAGAGGAGAGTAGGGATGTTAATAAATTTGGTGGTAGAAGTTACCTTCTGATGGTTTCTAGTTTGTAGAAAAGGGGATGAAATTATCTTACAAGAAAGAGGGGAAAGTAGAGATTTCAGAAGGATAGAGAGGAATTGAAAGGGTTCTTGGAAAGCATCAGGAAGTGAATTTAAGATGTGTGGTAGGACTCTTTATCTGACTGAGTGTTCAGTAACAGTTTTCCCAATCTGTGAAGGACAGGAGTGTCTCTCACAGATTGAGAGTAAATGGCTCCTCAAAGATAACTCATCTGCATTTAAACTAAGAGTACTTTTTAATCATAGGAGCAACATTTACATGAGAATAACCAGTGAATTTTTATGGTCATAAAATTACACAACTGAAACTTTATTCTGGATATGACTCTAATAACCTCTCTGAAGAGATATTTAAGAAAGAAAAAAAGACATGTATAAAATTACACTGTTAAGTACATTATGATTCATTATTTCAAATTCAATGGTGGTTATTTCTAGAAGCACAAGTTAGAATGGCCTTATATACACCCTCTCAGCATAAGTCCTTGCACTGCAGGCTTTAAATCAATGTCACTAACTATAAAAGGAACAAAAGCATCAATCAGTGGTGTCTAAAGATTTTTGAAAAAGTGAGCATTCAAAAGAAGTCAATTTTGTTGTTTGATCATCTTTTTTAAAGCATTGCTAACACTCTCTTTTCCAGAAAGGAGAGAGAAATGGAAAATATTGGAGGCTTCCCTTGAGAATTTCTGCATAAGAAATTGCTCCAGTTTTATCTGTAAATATCTTTCAGGAAGATTAAAAACAATGAGTACCAATGAAAGCTTTATGTGGGGAAAAATGCTTATATTTATTGATAGTATTTAGAAAGGACAAAACTCTTTTTTTAATAAGAGAAAAAAATTAAGTGTTAAGGAACATAGATTCGAATTTAATACTCTCAATTCCCTTCTTCCCATCTGTGTGAACTTGTGCAGGTCTACTTATTCAAATGAATCTGAGTTTTCTCATCAGAAAATTAGTGTAAAATAAAAGCCTCAATCTAATTCGGCAGATTTTGCATGGTCTTGATTTTTTATGGAGATAAATTTTTCCACAAATACAATAAAAAGGGCCTTTGAGAATCCCAGAAGCAGGGATTTCAGGGGTGATATCTTTTGATGTAAAAAGGCTACTATTAAAACTATTTTCTACTTGTTTCTTAATTATATTGGTAATGGTAACCCAAGAGGTCACCAAAATATTAATCTCCAGTTAAAAATACACACAATAATAACACTGAAGCCTCTTGAAACCCTATAGTCTTCCCATAATATGGCAAGTCAAGGCTTATTAGGAAAACCTCCCAAAGCATAACATTTGCTTACTCCTATAACCTTAGTGGAAATTACACCAATACTTTGAAAGACTACATTACGGCTATGTATACTTATAAAATCAGCTTAACAGAATTCAGTTTGCATGTCTTAGTTATATTTTAACAGCATATGTATATCTATAATGGTATGTGCACACATTTGTTTTATATCTTGACATCAAATAAACAAAATAATGAAAATATTCATCCTTAAGCCAGCTATTTTGTCATAAAGATTAAACAATAAAGCAGGATGTCTATAAGATGATAAGATTGCATTTATCAAAATTGTAAGCTCCCAAAGGCCCCCAAAGAGACTTGAATATACTCATAATTGAAAGAATACATCTTTCCAGGCCTGGTTTTCTTGAGATCCAGTCTACAGGCTCTGATCACTGTGCTGTGAAAACATAAGCTCACCAGGAAGTGCTGTGGCATCCTTTTCTTCCCTTCCCCTCCTGCTTGGCTGGTGTGCTCCCCCACCCAACTCCCACTCTCTCTTTCCTTTTTTTCCTCTTCTTTATGGGTACTGGGGGTTGAACCCAGGGCCTTGTTCATGCTAGACAAGTGATCTACCACTGAGCTACATCCCCAGCCCTGTGATATTCATTAATACAAAACGCTCTACATATTTGACCAGTGATATGTCCAATATATCTACAGTAAAAAATAAAGAAGCCAGCAGCAAAATAATTAGTCTATGTTCATAGAGCCATTTCTATTATCCTGTATTTTTTTTTTTGGAGAGGATCTGAAACCTATAAGAATAAGAAATTGTTTTAATTAAGGTACCTTGTAAAGTTTTTTTGTTTTGTTTTGTTTTCATGTTCTTTGATACAATAAACACTCCTTCATATTTCCTCAAAAATTCCATTGGAAGAAGCAGTTTCTACTCCCTCTCCCAGCCCAGGGCAAACACTCTGGATGGCCCTTACTTCCTGTTATCTCATCCAATGAAAGTTGATCTGTACAAATTCTATTTGGGAATCATGGAATTGACAGGCACTTCAGGGACAATCCATTGTGTGTTATGTGCTAAAATGGCAGTGGAAGGGTTTTATGTTCCCTGATTTTTGCCCAGTTTTAACAAAGTTATTTTTCATTTGATAAATATCTATTACAGAGTGGGACATAATGCAATTAGAGCAGCACCCTTTGGGACAATGTGACTAGACATAAGTCATAAAGAAGGAATGGCCTCAGAGTCTGATGGCAGAAGTGGGATGTATGTCAGCACAGAGAGTAGTCAGAAGCCCACCCACACCCCTCTATTTTGGAAGAACTAAATCCAAGGGTGCTTGGAGGACAGGAATGAAGACACCTGTGTGCTAAATTCTATATAGCTGCTAAAAGAGGGCCTTCATCAAGAATAAAGATATGCCCTCTGGGGAAATGCAGAAGTATAGAAAGCTCATATGGCCAGAAAGCTGAAATATTGAAACTTAATGGGAATCATAGAAATTGTCCTGAGTAATGAAGTAGTATACTTGGAAAGTCTAATTTTTATATACTATTCATTATGTAAATAGATAAAATATAATTAGTTGTAAATAGTTATAGGGATTGAAAACTCTCTCCATTGTTCTCCAGATTTCTTGGAAAGTTGGCTCCAATTTCATGACCAAGTATCTGTTTTAAGAGTAATTCTCATAGCAAAATAAGAATTACATTAAACACAACAAACTAGACACTAGAATATATAAAAAATTAAAATATTGTCTTAACAATGATTCTACAGAGAATCAATGCCTATACATTAGGACGGAGTGAGGAAGGGAGTTCACAGTGACCTCTTGAGGTCCCACTCCTGCTCTCTTTTTTTTTGTGAGATTGGAGGGGCACTTGGTAGACTTTTCAGGCCAACACTTCTTTTCTACCCTGCCCTGGTTTCTTCATCCACTATTTAAAATTAATGACACTAGACTAAGGCACTGCTATCTAATGATTCTTTTGAAAACTGGAAGTTTAATGGGGAATGGGCAAATAATTAATAGCTATTTTTATGTGGAGTTGATCAGTGTAGTTGAGAAGAGATCTCTCCCACAATGGGAAGCAGAAGTTATATGCTTAATAGGGAATGAAGAGGAAAGAGTTGGATTCAGAGGCAGAATCTGAGAACACAGCTATGGAGGGAAAACTTTAAGACATTATGAGCAGGAAGGAATATTGCCAGCATTGAGAGCTGATGCTGTAGGGTGAGGGATGGGGGACCAGAGTACCTTTGTTTCAGGCACAGGGTAGACCTGAGCATTGGCTATATACCCACTAGCGATTCACAGCAGACTCAGGAATGTCAGATTCCCAGGTTTCATGTATGGGAACTCTCTGACTTCATGAAGTGCAAATCCTTCCCTGTCATATATATACCCAAGATACATGGACAATATCTTTAGACTGTAATATGCCGACCAGGATAGCACACAGTTATCAAGGCATACGTAGGCATGGAGGATCACTTTCCAGATCCCCAGCTTTCTCATACATTTTTCTCTAGAATGAATCTGCTTAATGATGAACCTATAATGTTGGTTCTTCTCCTTAAGTAAAGTGTCACTTTATGAAATAAAGGAATACCTCTCACTCAATCTGAACTGTCTCTTCCTGTCAGGGCATAAGAACCCCTCAAAGCCCCCAATCAAAGGGACAAAGCAAAGTGGGAAGGTAAGCAAAGTCTCTTTCAATCAGGCTCCCTCCATGCAAATCTGTGGTAGGATTTCCATTTTTAGAAATACGCATTTCTCTAAGAGTGAAGCTCAGCATCAGAAGTGGGGTGTACCCCGTTCTGTTGGGTGTTGAAACTTCAGATGGTCTGTGGAATGGGTGGCAGGAGTGATGCTGCTGCTTGTCCTCATATCCTGTCATAGCACTGAGACTGACAGATACTTTGCCAGAAGTGCCATCCCCATTGCAGTGCTTCTGGTGGAGAAAGGATGGTTTTCTTTGCCATACTTCAGGTGTTTTTTATCCAATGGTTTTCTTTTTTGTTTTGTTTTTAGATATACACGACAGTAGGGTGAATTTTGACATATTATACATACATGGAGTGCAACCAATTCCAATTAGGAGTCTATTTTTTCTCTGTTTCCTTCATTCCCCCTTGTCTAATGCAAATGAACTTCTATTCTACACTTCCCTACCCTCCCTTTTTGTGGGTTAGCATGAACATATCAGAGAGAACATTTGGCCTTTTTTTTGGGACTGGCTTATTTCACTTAGCATGATATTCTCCAGTTCCATTCATTTACGAGCAAATGCCATAATTTCATTCTTCTTTATGACTGAGTTATATTCCATTGTGTGTATATATACATATAGCACTTTTTTAAAATTTGTGCAAGAGTTGTGCAACCACTCCTATAATCAATTTTAGAGCATTTTCATTTTCATCTCTCAAAAAAGAAATTTCATAACCACTAGCAGTCAGTCTCCATTTCCTCTCCCCCACTCCCTACAACCAAGCCCCAGGCAATAATTTATATACTTTATGTCTCTGTATACTTGTCCATTCTGGACTTTAAAAAAAACCCTTCTATATACTGTAATTATATATCCTTTCACCAGCATCTCCTCCCTTCCCCTTCCCTGTGATTCCCTCAGCCTCTAGTAACCACCAGTCTACTATCTGCTTCTGTGAGATCTTTTTTTTTTTTTTGATTACACATATAAATGAGATCAAGCAGTTTGTACACTTAAGTTTTGAAAGGAGCATTTAGTCCCTTCAACACAAGCTTGTTAATTATGAGCATTTTAAAATTTATAAGACAAAACTTCTATTAATATTTTTTTACATGGAAGCAAACCAATTTGATTTTCATGGGAGGAATCTTCACAAAAGAAGGCTTTAGAATGATTTTTAAAATAGCCCAATATTCAAGTGTACTTTTGTGTATGTGGTTCTTTGCACCTTCTCATTTTTTTCTTTCCTTTTATTTCTCATTATTTTCTTTTTCACATTTGAGAGCTGAAATATGGGACCAATGGAAGTTTTCACATGCATTAGCAAGAGAAGTCTTATAACTACCAGTTATTGAATATATTCAGTGTTCCAGGATTCATGCTGTGGGACCTTACGCATTAGCTTTTTTAAATCCTCATACCACCTGGTGAGGTAGTTACTATAGTGTTAAAACTATTTTACAGAGAAAAAAAAAAGGGAGGCACAAAGAATTTAAATAGAAAATGGCAGATGATAGAATTCAAACCCAGGTAGTCAGATTTTAGAGCCTAAGTGTTTTTTTATTGTGCTACATGTGTTAAGGTCTATTTTTGCAGTTTTGGAAGCATGATCATGTCATTTCAAAACATACTTTCTATCCTAAAGGGTGAGATGATTCCTTATAAGAAAATCTGGGATATCATAGGGATTTAGGAAATATTCCTTTGTTTTCCCCTTCCTTTCTTATAAAGAAATGTATTTGTCTCTTTTCTATGAAATCTAATGTTTACCTTGAGGGGAGATCCTGTTCTTACATTTATATTTATATATATATATATATTTTTTTTCAATATATGCTCAAATTTAGAAGTTGTGAACAGCATTATAAAAATTTATAATTAAAGCACTCTTAATCTTAGGCATTTCCAATCAGAGGAAAGACAACTCTCAAAAGTAACTAGAGGACATCTGATGAGAAACCCTGATGCTTTGAAAATAAAGAGGTACCCAAGGATTTCAAGAGCCATGCCTAAGGAGACCAGGCTCATGACCAACCATGAGTAGCACGGTAGTGTGCTTTTTAACTATCATGGAATGTACAGAGGCACTGAAATCGTTGCCTGTGTCCTTGGACTTGTATAGAGAAGTAAAAGACTACAGTAATGTTTCCACAATTGAATTCTGAGTTTTCTGGTGGACTTCAGGTCTCCAAGTGAGCCAGACTGGATCTGTAAATAATCTAGACACATGAGATAAAATCAGCAGAGAGAAGAGATCTGGAAGATCAGGTGTGGCTAAGTAGCCTAGGTGCTAGGTAAGCATTTGAGTCTGTCTTTGGCCATCCCATATATGTGTTCTTCCCATCTCTAATCTTTCCTACTATTCCTTTACAATCAAACAGACATTCCAGTGTCTGTAGAAACATTGGCAGCCTTCCACTTAGACCTGGAGCCCAGTGGTCTAGAAATTCCATGGGCTATGAATGATAAACAGGAGAGTGTCTGTTGGTCAGTAGAGAAAAAAGATTGCCAGAGCAGCAGACAACAGAGGGGAGGCCCATAAAGCTATTAGCAAAAGCCCTGGCCACCTGCCTGAACTTCTCACCCTTTGTGGATCCCCCTAGAGGGACCAACTAGGGAGATGGTGTCTAGCACAAATATGGGCTTACATAATAAATAAGGAAATTCAGTAGGAACTAGATATTTCTGATTTGTGGTATTAATATACCACAAATATGTACATGCTACATATTGCAGTTCATCATCAGGAAACCCCAAGAGAAATGTGTAATCAGAATTCATTTAAATAGGGGCTTCCTGAAAACAAAATGTTGGGCCCATGGTTAGATGGAACTTTAGGTAAGGCATTGAGAGAAATATCTGGGGGATAGGTAGATGTTTTAGAGCTTCACAAGCCACTACAAACCTGCACATGTAGCCAGGCGCAGGCCTACAGCAGATGAAAACTATGCAGATAAGGCCCAATTAAGAACAGCTGGAATCCAGTATCTATCATATGTGCAGCTCAAACACAAAAAGAATGAGAAAGTACTCCAAGATACCAGTTAACCATTTATCCTCCAACATCTCCTCCACATTATCTAACATTTATGTGATATTTATTAGGACAGGGAAAGTTTACATTCCTTATCCCATTTACCTCTTAACTACTAAAGTATTCAGCTGAAGGTTATCTAAAAAAATGGTATTTGCCACTTAATTCAATGCTCTTTTTACTTCTCTGTTTAAACTATTTCATTTTCTTCCAGGGACAACTGGATAAAAAGGAAGGAAGGACTTATTTTGAATCAAGAAGGCAAAATAAGTTGCTAAAAATTGAAAACCATGCCTTTATATTATTGGATCAGTGGTCTTTCAATCTGACTCAACACAATATTAGATTTGGCATTCTCCATACTGAGCATCTTTCCCAAGTAGGTAAAAGTCACCTACCTGGTGGTGAGAGCTGATTCTGCACGTAAGCATATTAATTAATTTCCTCTATAGTCTTCATCAAGAATTGGATCATTACTATGGTGAAATAGCCATAAAGTCTTGTTGTTTAGGTCAGTGAATCATTATGAGTGGCTTTTACTCTGTGCTCATTAAATACTCTGTCCCAAAGAACCAGTAGTTTTGGGCTGCTTAGGCCATTCTTCTAATTTAAATCAGAAAATGCTTTAAATCTGAACTAGGAGAGAAAAATCATGTTCCCACTGAACTTGGTATTTGCTTCAGTGCAACTAAACATATTGATCTAAGCTGTTGCTTAATGCAAACAATTAGTTTTGCTTTGTTGTTGGTTCATGCAGCTGCATTTTAAATGGATATCATCATCTTAATACATTGAAATCAAATGAGATTTGTTATGAAGAAAATCTAGCTAGTTATTATGAGTAAAAATGTTTACAATATAAATCTGCTAATTGTCTTTTTTTTTGCAAAAATCATTGCAATTATAGACACTTATAGTCACATTATATAGTATATAAGCATTAGGAAATTTGATCTTAAAATAATAATTTACCACTAAATCTTTCTTTTTTACAACTATTAAAATCCTTTATGTTGGGAAACATAAATGGCACTCTAAGTGTGTCAGTGTTTCTGAGTGCTTTGAAGATCTTTCAAAATCTCCTTCTAAAGGGAAAACTGGCTTTCTCTGTCTTTTGAATTTGACTTCAAAAATCAGCTTTTTAAAGATTTAATAATAAACTTACCATGAAATATAACAGCAATGTTATAGTTAATATGATGACAATGGATGAGTTTTTGATCTGTGATCTCATTTTCTTGGAAGAAATGGCATCTTATAATTCATAAAGCAATCTCTACTCTTCAGGTATAATTATATTCCCCACAAGAAAAATATGGGGGATCCAGAAACTTTATGGTTCTAGAAATACAGTTTACAGATAAAACGAGAGAAAGAGAAAGTGTATAATCATCCAAATACTCAGACATTTTTTGTGATCATTTGAGTTTTGTTTGAGGGAGCAAAAGACAGTTGGATTATTTTGGGTCTTGATTTATTGAAGCCAGTGGCTCACTCCTTCCTGATTTTGAAGATGAAATGGCTCATACACATCAAGATAGATGATAATCAATCAGTAATCAGGATTAGTCCTAGTTTATTGCTTAATGTGCAACTTTTATGCTATGTTGCTTATTAATGCCTTGATCTCTTTAAAACAAACAAACAATTAACCAAATTCCCATTGTAAAATGGTTCTAGAAAGTCATAGAAGAACATCTATTCATCTAGGATGAGTTCAACACACAATTACACCACAAATAGCACCATGCTTATGGAACACAATCTTATAATGTATGTTCAAATGAAAGCTTTCCTGTCCCATCTCCATTGCTTTGTAATGAATAAATGTAAATTGGATTGAGGGTACAGTAGTAAAGTCAATGTTTCTCTTTATACTCACGGAGATGAGATGTAATCCATAATTTAATTTATTCATAGTTTATTTTTCCAAATATATCATGAATGTATTTATTTATTCATGAACAGTTATTGATGGCAAACTAGCTAACAAGGACAGTACTAATGAATAGGAGTACAGACATAAAGTTACAATTCTGTTATTGTTCTCAAAAAAAACAAAACCATAAATATACAGGTTAAGTACATTGATAGTAGATTATATCTGGCTTAAAAGAAAACTATTGGAAAGTTTCTTAAATGAGATGGGTAGCTTAGAAGGATTCTCAAAGTAGGGAAGGTCTGATTAAGATTTGAAGCTGGTCTAAGAGTTATATAGCAAAAGAAGCAGAGTGTGGTATTTAAGATAAATGAAACAGTACTAAAAAGGATACGAGACATAGCAAATAAAAATTATTTAGTATTAGGGCGGGGATTGTAGCTCATGATAAAGTGCTTGCCTAGCACGTGTGAGACACTAGGTTCAATCCTCAGTATCACATACAAATAAATAAGTGAAATACAGGTATTGTATCCATCTGTAACTAAAAAAATTTTTTTAAATTGGTATTAAACAATAGTAGTGTGTAATGGAGGACATGAGGAGAGGAATAAGAATGGAATTAGAAAGGCCTGATTAGGAAAGACTTTGTCACACTAATGTGTTTGGAATTTATTTTAAGGAAAAGAAAAAGGGTATAGCTGTATTAAAAAATTTATGAAGAGAGAATATGATTGGCTATATTTTTAGAGTTTTACCTCAGGAATTATTATGAAAGATGGGTTTGACAGGAGGTTATTATAAGATACTATAGGAGAAATAAGTACCTGTCCTAAGGCAGCGACATGGATGTAGAGAGTGGAGAAGGCTTGATGAGAAATAAGACCTTGGTGACCTTTTGGATGAAAGTAACAGTGGAAGGGTTTAGGGTGAGTTATTTTCAGGCTTCGGTGATTATGAGGGTATTCTGGTGTTATTCACAACAACAGGGAAGATAAAATTAAGAGCATCTGTGGTGTAAATGTTCTGAGTATGAACAGTTGGATATAAGATTCTTTTGGAATATCCAGTGATTCCTAGATAACTAAATATGTGACTGAAGTTCAGGAGAGAAATCTTAGAAGGAAGTATGGGTTTTGGAATCTTTGATATGTAGATCTGATTATAATTATCCAGGGAGATTATATATATAGGAAACAACAACAAAAGTAATCTCTAGAAAATGCCATCCTTTAAATAATATTCAGAGAAACACCTAAAATTACAAACTGAGAAATAGATGAAGCGATAATAGGGAAGCAAAGAAGTAAGTAGTAGCTATCCAAAGGAATCAAGTGAATTTTCAAAATTTGTAAAGAGATCAAATTAGATAAATGCTGTAAATATTCATTACTGTTGAAATACTCGTTTTCAACAACAGGATGATAGAATAAGGACTGGACTTGGTAGAGAAGTAGAAAAGAAACAAAGAGGAGAGGAGAAATATGGATAATGTACCCCATAATTCTTACCAGGTGCTAGGCAGGGGGTGATATCCAATATAACAAATAGACTCAAAGATACTAGAAAGATGTGATCTCTAATATACATTTTCCTATGCTTCTCAAGTGCCAAAGAAGCAGACAGGTTTGTCCCAGTGACTTTAACTTTCCGTTTGCAAATTAGCTGTATGAATCCTTTCACAGCACGTAGCTACTATGACAGATCCTATGACATCTGATGATCAGTTTGAAGTGCTCTGTCATTGAGTTGATCAGTAGTTTTGATCTCATGAAAGTCTGTCCTTGTTGTCCTTCAGTTAACAATGGTAGCAATCTACCAGAGATGTTATGTCCTCTGGGCAAGTGAGACTCCTATGGAGTACCATGAGTTTTGGACAAATGAATTCTATTCAAGTCCATTCTGGAAGTGGCTGAGTTGACTAAGAGCATTTTGCATGGTTGCCAAGAAGAAATTAAATGCAAAATGGAGAGACCAGAAATAGCACTGTATTCTCTATTTTTTTTCAACATATTCATTTACTCTTCAATAGGTTTATGCCGGGCACTGCCCCAAGTACTAGGCAAAGCAAGATCTCTAATAGATACAGCAAAAAGTAAAATAGACAAAAATTTGTGCCCTCAAACTTATATTTTCATGCAGAAAGAGAAAAACACAATAATAAAAACAGATAAGTAAAACATATTGTAAGGTAAGTGGCGAAAGACCTCTGGGAAAAAGTTAAGCAGGGAAGGAGAACCACAGTTCCTTTTGTGCATGTGTGTGGCAGGGGAGATGGAATATGAAATAGAAGAACAACTGAGGGCCCCACTAAAAAGAGAACATTTGAATAAAGACCTAAAATTGTTAAGGAAAAGCCATGAAGATAACTAAAGATTGTGTTTCAGTCAAAAAAAGAAAGAAAGAAAGTAAAACATATGAGATGGGTGAGTGCCTAGTACCTTCTAGGAATAGAAAACAAAAGGCCAATATGGTTGGAGAGAAATAAACCAGGAAAGTCATGTGAGATGACTATCTAAAAGGCAATGGCCATATAGAATCTAGCATATCTTTGGCCATTGTAAGTACTGTTGGAAGTGACTTTTGTACAGAAAAACTGATTATGGAGTTCTAAGAGACATCTTAAGATGAACTCTATTTTAAAGTCCATTCTGGAATTGGCTAAGTAGACTAGGAGTGTTTTGCAGAGACTAGTTGAACTGAATCCAACTAGTTACATTCCAATCTTTCTTTTGAGTGTGGTGCTTCAGTTCCTGGATTCTCTTAGCCCCACCATAGAATCTCTCCTTCCCGTGGCTACAGAAAGTCACTGAACATTTCTCTTAGATGAAGAGACAGCTCCAAGAGACACACTCAGGTCGACTTTGTTCCATTCAGATAAGACGACAGTAACGGAATTGGGAAATGTGAAATAATATTTCCCATGCTTAAGGAAAAAGTAATGGTTAAAATCAATTTCTTGATTTTTCTTACTAAAACATTCATTAAGAAAAAGTAAGTTTTCACAAGAGAAATTTTAAGATATCCCAAGAAATTCACTCCTTTGCAACTAAAACACTACCCTATCAGTCATATTCTCTCCTCAAAAAAAAATAAATTAAATAAATAAATAAATAAATAAATAAATAAATAAATAAATAAATAAGAGAAGAAACACTGAAGAACATAAGCTATCTGTGGATCTTCATTGAAATTATTTCTCTACCATCCCTGTTATTGAGGTAACTTAGTTGTCTTCTTGCATATTCCTGATGTGGTCTTTTTAACTGGAGTTTATATATCACAGTGGTTCTCAGAAGCAGTAAAGGATAAGGAAAGTCAAGTAAAAAGGATTTGACCCCTATCAACTCAATGGTGGCATCACCTATTAGAATTAGTGCATTATTTTATACAGTATACACTGGGTTTTCTTTCTGACTATGCAGTCAACTGGTACTTTACTATTCTGGATCTTAGCTTTCTTACCTGTAAAACAAGTAAATGGACATTAACCATAACTTGCTTGTTAAGGAGATCCATGAAAATACAGAGGCCAGATTCTCTAGGGAGCTCCACTCTCAGCAATTCCTTAAGGTTATCTTCACAGCAATGTCAATTACACAACATTGTAACCCAGTCCTTTGTATTCCCATAGATATTGCAACCAGATCACAGTACTTCTTCCTACTGAGTCAGCATCAAGATCAGAATTCTTTTACTTCCTCCTTCACAGTGTCACACCCACTGTAACTAAATAATTAGAACTCAAGTTAAAAAGAATTTGTTGCCTTATCATTTGGGGCATGGCTCTATCAGAGGAAATAGTCCCTAATAGAGCTTAAAAAGAACACTTACATCCTGCCAGCCATTTCCCCCCCACCCCATTCCTAAAGCATTCTAAAATGTCATCAGTTCTGCCAGAGTAAAATAATTGCTAGTAACCTGGGCGTAACCAGAATGAATCAATTAGATTTTTAGTCAAAAGGCCTGAATGTATGGAATTCATTTCCATTCTTTATGAAGTTCACCCCATCCTGAGATAACAGCCTCTGTCAAGGAAATAGACATTCAACAAGTAGAAAGTCAGTGACTCTTTAATCTTTGTAGTCTTACCCACTAATTTTCTTATTACCTAAATCTATGGGGGGTTAGATCAACAAATCTGTGGGGTTTTTTTTTTTTTGAGTTCTGATGAAACATCCTGACAATAGTATTAGATAACTGTGATGAATTTTAATCTGATGACAGCTTGTGACCCACAAATTACTGTTTAAAATTAAAATGCATCCAAAATGAAACTGGCAAGTAACTGCAATATTAAACTTGCAATCTGCTGTGCTAAAACACCTATCTAAAGCACAATAATAAATATGAATACAATTAATTTCTATACAGCATATTGAAACTGATATCTTTAAAAAAAACAGCCCTTAATTACATTGCCTTATTAAATTCAAATTGGTCAAATAATCTTATTCTTTTAATCTTTCTTTTTCCAAATTAAGAAATCAAAATAGAGATTGGTTGACATGGCTTTGGTAAAACACCCTTTGGCAGGGCTCCAAGTATAATCTAGGGCTACAGATTTCTAGGTTTCTCTTTTGATGAACAAAAGTTCTCTATTTCCTCACTCCAAATATTCATGTACAATAAATTGGAAATGTTTTCTACATGCGTAATCTTGTTTCTTAACTTATAAGTTATAATTACTTCAGGTATATTAAATGTAATTTTTAAAATTTGTTTATATGTTAGTTTCAAAAATAACTGCACTGATATTTTTGATCAGCTAATTCATTACTAAACTTGATAAAAATTGAGACTCTTGTATTAGTGTTATTGTTAAGTAATTGTTTTCATCCCATATTTCAACATTAAAGAATATATATGATAATGATAGACTTCATTACAGTTGTTTGCAAATAATTTAATAATTAAGTCATAGTTTTTTCTGATTTTCAAAAGATAAAAAACTTCACAATATAACATTGCAATTATAACAATTAACATGCATACTTAATTATAGCTTTAATGCTCCTATACATTACTTGTTCAAAAGATTCACAATACATTAAAATAGCTAGAATTAAAAAGTACTGTATTTTGCTCCCATTACTGTATACATAGAAAAAAATCCACTATTTTTAAGAGCTATCAAAAAGATTATAGTTTCACAGCCATTATATTTGGAACACAGTATACACTCAGTAAATGTTAGCTGGAGAAAAGACTGAATATGTGTGATTGGATGTGAAACATACTCAGGGAAAATGACTAGTCTTTGGTTGCTACAGGACTATGGCATGGACAACTGCTGTCGCAGTAGGGTTCCTAAAATCTCTCTGCCATATTTTATTTTGGCTCATGTGTATGTGTAAAAAATCATAAAGGATTCAGTCCAACTAGTCTCTGCACTACACAGAGGTGGTATGTATTCAGAAAACAAGGCATGCAGTGACATTGAATATAAAACTTCCATACTTCCTAAAGCTTGCTTCCATACTTGATATTGGTTATGATGTCTCATCTATTTATATTGGGGAGCAGTCTCGCTGTCACTATTGGCTAGACCTCATCAACCTGTCCCAGGGACAGTACCTTCCCTTGGGGTGGTCAGCTTTGAAACTGTGGTTGGGTTTTTATTGCCTGCCAGCGGACGCTGACCATGGTGCTGAAAGAGAAGAGAGGCTCCTATTTGAAACCTTTCCTTCCTCTTATTGGTTTAGAAAATTCGAGTGACAAGTGCAGGGGCCAAAGGAGCCTGGAGCAGCATCATTAATGTGAACCATGTATTTAGATCTTTGGGGCGGAGATGTGGTCCATCAGGTTACAGCCAGTGCATCCCTGTGAGCGCTTGCTAAACCAAGAGACCTTATGCATGTAGCCTCTGCAGTAGAAAAGGTTACATCCAGCAGGATGCCTGGTCTCCCTCCCGAAAAATTGGCAGTCAAGCGCATAGCCTAGAAGCAGAAGCAGGGAGTCTAGATGGAGAGAGGAAAGGGAAGCAAATCTGTATTCATATTTTAAAATGTTCACTATTATTCCTATAAGGTAAAGAGACATTATGAGCCGATTTTGGCTTGAGTTTTCAGCTTCAGTCTGCCAACAGGTGTATTTCCTCGCCCCTTGCCTGTCAGAAACTGTCTTGCTTTGCCTTTCTAAGGCTGTCTTTGCAAGGCAAGCTTTTCCTAGAGTCCTTAAGCATGTGCAGTTTCCATTTCATCCACAGCTCCAGCTCTACACCCGGAAACCCCTTACCTGCAGCGTGAAGATTAAGAAGCAGGCACAGCGCAGGGAAGCCAACTGCTCTCCGCATAGTGTTTGCATTGAGAGGTGGAGGAGAAACTCCGCCACGACCCCACTACGGGCAAAGTGCTATTATAAAGAGCCACCGCCAAGGGTCCTATGGTCTCCAGGATTTCTTCTCAGGGTCCTGGTCTGAGGTTTGCAGAGCGGTCTGTGGCGCCGGCAGAAACAAGCACCAGCTTCACCTCCCAAAGAGATGGGGAGAGGAAGAAGAGTAGGAGGTGGCAGCTGAGGGGGACCAGAGCGGGCCGGGGGCGAGTCGCTCAGAGGCGCCAAACGTTTGGCCTGCTGGAAGCCCCGCAGCCGCGGCGGTGACAGTCGTGTGGACTCCCGCGCCAGCCCAGAGGAGGCAGCGCAGCAGCCAGTGCAGAGCTAGCAGCAGCCCAGACGCGCCGCGGCTACTGAGCATGCCCAGCGCCGGCCCTCACGCGCCACGGGAGTTTCAAATTGAAATTCCACGCCTCCGGGTTTAGTGATGGCTGCGAAGGGGACAGTCCCCACCGCGGGGGGCCTCTTGAGGCAATAATTACGGACCCAGATTCCGTCCACTCCTGGAGTTGGGGTGAGATAGAGAGGGACTAGATGGGGGCATGGCCAGAGAACCAGAGGAGGGAGCCAAAGGAAGTGTCAAGCGTGCGACCCGCCCTACCCTATTC
Source organism: Marmota marmota marmota (assembly GCF_001458135.2). Taxonomy (NCBI): domain Eukaryota; kingdom Metazoa; phylum Chordata; class Mammalia; order Rodentia; family Sciuridae; genus Marmota; species Marmota marmota. The sequence goes on along the minus strand of NW_025999853.1, from coordinate 36,708,758 downwards.
CTCTCCCAAATCTGGGTTTACACGTGGACTGAGTTTATTAGTGAGAATATGTGTTTGCAGATTTACCAGCTTCCCAGGACTCAATTACAGGAATATAGGCAAGCCTAGCATTCTGGGCTGCTCAGGGAGGGGTTCCCACAGGCAGTTGGCTTGGTGTGAGCAGTAACTGTATTTGCTGGGGGTGCCCTTTTCTTACCGAATAGCTAGCTACCCTGTTCGTTTCTCTGTTCCTTATCTCCAGTCCCACCCATCCATATATATATATATATATATATATATATATTTTATCTTGCTGTATACTCAAGTCCAAAGTCTATAACCATCACGACAGAAAGAAGTGAGGCCATACTTTTAGCTAGTGGAATATATTGTTTTAATCGAAGCAAAAGAAGGCACCTTTTGAGGTTTTGGAAGTGTTTATTTTTAGTCTCCGTTTTACTTTTTGAGGTGAAAGCTAACAGAACTATTTCCCTTAACTGGGTTCCTCAGATTCAGTTCTGTGTCTTAGGCATAACATAGGTGTTTTTACCTCCTCAACCCCCAAAAGTCTTTTGGGTGTGGAGATCATTGTTAGTCTAGTATTAATTAGTCTAGCCAGGAAGTCTCTCAACCAGACTCCTTTGCTGAAACCATCCCTGGACCACTGATTCTTCTTCTGTGTCTTCACCATGCTGCTGCCTCTTCCCAGATCGCCTCCACTTTTGCATCACCACCACCACACTGGAGCTTAGCAAGGCCTAACCTTGCTCTCACTTTTCCAGAAAGCCCTGGCGTAACTCCAGATTAGAGTGATCGTTCTATTTCACAGCACTTATTTAGCATTGTCATATGTTTTTCCTTCAGATAGTTCATTTATCTGCAGTATGCCTTGGTGTGTCTTACAACACAGCTGAAGGCTCTTGAAGAATGTCTGCATTTTGCATTAATATAAATTGAATGAGATTGTTCTAGTCAAATTACTAATTTACTTGGTTACTAATAATGCTCAAGGAATTGGGTTGCATACCTCATTTAGTGCTTTCTTCCTGCATCCTCTGAGAATTGGGAGAACTAATGGGAAACAGACTACCCACCAGAGCTTAAATTAGGCAGGGTCTCATAGGACCTGAGAGCTCAGGCAGTATTGTTTATCTCCTTTATAATTTATTTTATCTCTAGCACTCAGAGACAAGTCCAGAAATTGTACTCCCAACAGGTGGGAGAAAGGGATAATGAGATTTGTTTTTAAAACTTTGAAGGGTCTTCTCACCTGAAAATAGAGACATATGCAGCCTCACTTTCGTTACTCCTGTTCTTCTCCCCATGGTTGTGGTGGTCTCCATTTTGGTGGAACTGCCCTTTCATTCCAAACCACACTAAATCACAACCTCTTCCCTTATTCTAGGTTCGCTTTTCCCCTGTTCCCAGTTATTATATCACTTTCTAATTTATTAAAAGAATTTTTGGGGGGGGGGGCGGCTGGGGATGTGACTCAAGCGGTAGCGTGCTCGCCTGGCATGTATGCGCCCGGGTTTGATCCTCAGCATCACATACAAACAAAGATGTTGTGTCCGCAGAAACTAAAAAATAAATATTAAAAAAATTCTCTCTCTCTCTCTTTTCCTCTCTCTCTGTCTCCCGCTCTCTTAAAAAAAAAGAATTTTTTATTAAGCCTGTTGTTTATTGTCTGTTTTCCTAACCTTTCCTTCAGCAATGGAATTTGACCTCTACAATGGCAGAGATTCTTGACAACTTTATTCTTTGATATAGCCCAACTGCCTAGAACAATGTCTCATATATGTTCAAAAATGAATGGATGGGGGCTGGGGATGTGGCTCAAGCAGTAGTGCGCTGGCCTGGCATGCATGCAGCCCTGGGTTCGATCCTCAGCACCACATAAACATAAAATAAAGATGTCGTGTCCACCGAAAACTAAAAAATAAATATTAAAAAAATTCTCTCTCTCTCTCTCTCTCTCTCTCTCTCTCTCTCTCTCTCTCTCTCTTTAAAAAAAATTTAAAAAATGAATGGATGGAAAGCAACTGGGGGATAAATTTCAATACTGGTGGTTAACATAGCTATTTGAAATCTTATTAAATAGATCTTTGATATAATGTATTTAGCCGTGCTTAGGGTTTAGAGGAATAATTCTTTTCTCACATAACATCTGGTGCCAGAGTTTTTGCAAGGCTGAGAATTGGGGAGCAATAACTACAAGTCCCCTTTTAACGGATATATTTACCTTAGTTTCTTCTTCCCTGGAATATTTTCAAGAAGAAAATGCACTGTGGTAATGAAACAATGAGGTAGCAATGTCCTGAACACTTTGCTTTCCCATAGATAATTATGACAGTTATTTTGGGGGATTTAAATTTTGATTAATATAATTGGCTATGACTTTGCCAAAGAGTAGACTTCCAGGTATGTACTTTGCCCAGGGCTACAGGTAGCTGAATTATTAAACTATGCATGAAAAATATCTTTAACAGCACAATTTCCAGTTTGACTAGATATGATACTAGAATAGTTCGGCATGGTAAAAATAACCTTGAGTGAGGTATAATTTTGGTGCCTGGACATTCATTACTGATTTACTAGAAAAAGACAATGGGGCAAAAAAATGTCATATTCTTAGATGTGTCAATCTAATATCATACTTCCAATAGAATAGATCACATTCATATGAAGTCAAGCCACAATAAATGAATTAGCCAATTAGCAAAAATGTGAACCCCTTAATTCTCAGAAATATTCTGTGAGTCCCTAAATACTGCTTTCCTTTGCCTGTGATCTAATGCCATTGGAGGTGATTTGGTGTTTTAGAGAAGCTTCGTTAAAATGCTGCACCAGGATTTTACAAAGCTACTTCTAATTTAGAGAAGTATGGCAATTAATATGAGAGAACTGTACAAATTAGTATTGCCCTACAGAGCTAAGCCCCAAAGAATATCATCTATGTTTTAAAATGTAAGTAGAATATTAATATCATATGACTGTTTCCTTCCCAGAAGATGGATAATATCTGTTTCTTAGGAGGTAAGTTTCAGAATTTATAAAGGAGGAAAACTTTTCAGAGACTGCCCTCAAAATAAATGTAGCCATTATGAGCCTCCACATCAACTGGTCTAGAAATGGATGAAAATCATTGTGTAAATCCTCCGTCCTTAGTATACTTTAAATTAAGAAATCAGATCTATTTATTTTTTGAGTTTCCTATTGTTATTTATGTGTTTATTATTTAAATGCAAGGATGACTAAAAAATTAAGTACTTCCTGCATGCCAGGAAGTTCTAGGCAAACAGGTATCCCTTTTAAACTGCTGTATTTCTACAAGAAGTCTCTATCATTTCTCATAACACACACACACACACACACACACACACACACTTAGTTATAGACAGCTCACTAGAATTAGAGAATTAAGTCAGGGCTGGAGTGGGAGATGCTAACCCTGGACTAACAGTAAAACTATGTTTTGAGTAACACCCATAGGAGATTGTTCCCAGTGGAATAAGATACAGCTTGTAGCTGTAGATTCCTGGCCTTTGCATCTAATGAAGAAAGACAGACTGCAAGTAAATTTATGTCCAAGAGAACATACTGGCAGGATGCTTAAGGTAGAATGGAATAGAATGGAAGAAATGATTTCTTCTATAAAGGAGGGAGCAGAGGTGAGGATAGGTAGCAGCCAAGAAACTGTTAGGGGAGAATAGCAAGTGAACTGAGTCTGGCAAGATGAGTAGGTTCCAACTGCATCTGCGTGAAGAAAAAGGCCATGGACTTTTGTGAACAAGTGGAAGAGACAAGAAGCAGCAAAATGGATTGGAGGAACTTCTGAACATGTCTGAGAACAGTAGGTAAGAGTGGCTAACAACTTATTGAGATTTGTAATGTTCTTACTCTGCCTGATCCTTTACAGAGCCACTTTAACAATCCTAAAGTGTATTTCTTTTGTCTGAGGGATATCTTTTATAATAGGAAAAAAAGAGAGTAACTTATTTGTACAAGGTTAAAAATTGTTGTGAATTAAGCTATATTTAGAGTGGAATGACACAGAATGAAAAGGAGTAACCCAGAAATTCATAGGAAAAGATATTATGTTCAAGTATATGAATTCACCATTATTTTTTCTTTAGTTTTTTCCCCAAAAACTATAAGTAGGAGAAACTATCTATCCTTTTGTATAAGCATACAATGAAGAAAAGAGTGAAATTAGGGGAATAAAAGTACTAAAATATACAAAATATGTGTTATCATATTGAACTCTTGCAAGAGCTCTGTGAGGTACATTCTTCCTTTTGTTATGGAGGAGATAACTGAAGCTCAATGAGGCCATTGATTTGACCAGTCATTCAGATAATAAACAGTGGAGCTGGCACTCAAACTCAGGTCTGGTGACCCCTACCACTGTGTCATTATCAGCTGTGTTGTTATGCCTTCCTGCTTACTGATAGGACTTCTATTATTCAGTCATAAAGAATAATGAAATCCTTTCATTTGCAGTAAATGGATGGAACTGGAAGACATCATGTTACATGAAATAAGCCAGACACAGGAGACAGGTACCTCATGTTTGCTGTCACACGAGGAAGTTTAAAAAGACAAACTGAATATAGGATAGTGATAACTAGAGGTTGGGAATGGTTCTGGGAGGAGGGTGGATAAAAGGAGGCTGAATTTGATCAGTTCACATATGATGTGTTGAAATAACACGCTGAACCCATTAGTATGTATATTTAATACAGGTTAATCAAAAATGAATTATAAAAAAGAAAGAAATTGAAGACTTCCTGAGTTCAGAAACATGGTGTTAACTTTTAAGTAAAAATTATATTAATAAATTCCAAATTGATAAAAATGATGTTTTCATCTCAAAAAACTGACTTTACAATATATAATAACAATTATATTTTATAACTTAGAGTTTTATCAAGATTGATGTATTCAAAGCATTTGATAAAAACAATGCATCAATATACATTCTAAGAAACAAAAATTAGGTACCCCAAATAAAACAGATGTATTTTTTTTCTCTCTCTCTCTCTATATGAAATATGCTATTGTAGTAAAATACACAACATTAAGGGCAGAAAGTCTACAAATGCCTATAGGTTCTGCTATTGGCTCATCATTAAAATTTTATTTCAAAATGAAGTACAGATTTTTCTTGGAGCTGGCTCTTGATTCCAGTGCATTGTATTGTCATCCACTCTGGCACTGCAAAGGTCAGATTCATCCAAGATGTGGGTAATAGCTTTATTTACAAGCTGCTGACTCTCCTGCATTAGCTCTCTGTCCATCCCAAGACATTAATCAGGCTGCACTTACACCATCCATCATCCTGAGCAGCACACAGATGCAAGAGCCCTCGATTATGGCTTAGCCTAGCTACTTAGGGCCATTCAAATACATTTTCTACAAGGTTTGCCTATTCTTTTGGATTTCCTTGAATGAGGCCACTTTGGAACAACTTGTTCACTCTGACACCAAGAATATCCAGGGAATACAGTTATGGGTATATAAATTATTTAGTCCTACTCCATTTCTGTTACATTAGTTTCTCATATAACTACAAGGTGGACTTAAAATAACATCTCTTAAATACAGGCCTCTATGCCTCTCTCACTAACTGCTCAACCCTTGAAACTAAAAGTCATAATCTTATGCTTCTCTCTTTCTTGTATTTTCACCTTTTCCTGATTCTTGCAGCTGTATGTCTATAGTAGAGAAGGAGGTATTTTGTTGGTCTACAGCTTGAAGAGCCATTTTCAGAATAAAATATTTCCTGTTAAATACCTGTACAACATGGAAAGAAGAATTAGAAAACATCCTACTAAAAGTGCCCACTGACTATAACCTGACCACTGAACTTAGCAGTCATATGCTTAGTGGCAACAATTTTAAATTGTTTATCAGAATTCATGTATTCTGGGGTACCAGTAACGTCTTTGTTCAGTGACTATACAAGGGAATATTATTTGAAGTCATGTTATAGTAGGATATGCTATATCATATATTCTAAAAACAGCGGAGTAACCTACTGACATTTTATTGATATGTCTTTTGATTTTAAATAATTGAACAAATAAATAAATAAATATTGAGTGTCTGTGATGAGCCAGGAAATGTTTTAAATACTTGTGATATATTACTGAACAAAATAGACAGAAATTCCTGCCCTCATGGAGCTTAAATTCTAGGTGGAATAAAAATACATTTATCATGCATATAAGAAATAAGTAAATTCTATAATGTAGTAGAACTTGGTAATTGCTTTGGGAAAAAATAGATCAAAGTATAAGGAATCAGGGACATGGGGGCAGGAGTATGAGTACAAGGAATTTGCAGAGTTTTAAGGTGGAACCTTGTGGAGAAACCAAAATTGAGCAGAGATTTGAAACTGAGGAAGGAGCTAAAAGCAGGTACCTAGATAAAAACTTTCCAGCAGATGGAACAGCTGTAGCAAAGACCATTGTGATTCCATAGATATCTTTACCAATCTGAAGATCTATCCTGTATGAGAAATAATCTCTGGCATCCTGTAAATATACAAAATATGTATAAGGAAATCCAGGTATCAAAATATCAAATTAGACTAAATGAATATTTCTCCACCAAAGCTTTTCATTGATTCAGGTGTCACTGATTTCAAATTACAATTGTGAGAATAGCAAAACTATTAAAGGGACCAGGATTGTAACTACATGAGGTTAACTGATATAACAATCAGAATTTTATTCTTTATCCCACATGTTGGTGTAAAATAAACACCTTATTAATTTAGAAATGTGGGTTTACATTTTATTACTTTATTCATCTTAAGACACTTGGAGAAAAACCTTGTGAGCTGCCCTCATATGAAAGTCCAATATATTATGGATGAGAAATCTAAACAGAAGGAGAATAAAAAAAAATACCTAGCAAGCATTTTTATGTTCTCAGTCTTCTGTTTGGCAATTGGCATCAGAATACTTGATTTAGCTATTGTTCAATGCTAGAGAATAACCATTTCACTTGTATCTTAGAAGAGCTCAAGCATACAACTTTGATTTGGGAGATATAATGAAAGGTAGCTTCACTTTATTTTTTTTATTAAGATTTATTTTATATTCAATTCTCTGTGGTAGATACCAACTCCAAATACTGCTTTGTTAAGATACAAGTGGAGAGAAAATATAAACCATCCCTTTTGTAAATAAGTCATCTGGAACCTCTAATTTTGGAAGTACTCTACTTTAGAAAGGAAAGTAAGCAATCTAGTCACTATTTGACTTCAGAATTTAAATTAAAATTGTATTTTATATTAGGTCTGTGACAAAAGTGATGATCACAGAGATGGGAAAATGTGTTCCTTTCACGACCAAATTCTACCACAAATATGTAAATAAAACTAAAATTAACTATTTTTTAAATCAGCCATAGTCAAAAGATAAAGAAGTCCAATTTACCTCCCTATTTCTAGAAAGCAGGAAAAAAGTCATTATATTTCTAAAGTTTTCTTCATCTAAATTATTTCTCTTTGGTCTGAAGTTGGATATTCTAATTATAACTGTAGATGACGGCTATGTATGTTGCATAATATACAATAGAGAAAAAGTAAAACATGCCCATGGATTCTATCAACACAGTTTTTTTTCTCCAAGTGTCTTAAGATGAATAAAGTAACAAAATGTAAACCCACATGCCCATGGATTCTATCACCTATTTTTCCTTGACTCAAATCCTGGCAATAGAGGTATCTTTGCACGCATGTACTTCTAATTATTGTTAACATTTTTTACATTACTATGATCATACTATGTATTTGAAATTTTTTTTACTCATTAGTACTGTAGGAATGTATTTTTACATTAAGTTTTTTAACATTAAGTTAAGATTTTTCACAGTCATATTTTAAATTGCTATATAGAATTGTATATAGCATTCTGTTGTTGACTTCTTATTTTTAAAAATTTGTCCTCAGTTAATGTAAGTTGCTTTAGGAAAGCAAGCAAAGGTATTCAAATAACACTTAACTTCCAAAATATTTGAAAATATGTGCAGAAGAGTTGAAATTAAATTATTTCCAACATGGCAGCTCTAGTGCTAGTAAAGCCACCACCCCATTAAAAATATAAATAAATAAGTTTGTCAAAGTCAGAGAGCATGAGACTTCAGGGATTTTCATGTACAACCACAAAAATAGGATCCTCATCAGAATAAGTTCTACTCCATGTATGTATAATATGTCAAAATACACCCTACCATCATGTATATCTAAAAAGGACAATTAAAAAAAAGAATTATCTAAATATATACATTCCAATCTGGTCCTGCCTGACTTAAGAATAGTGGCTAAAAGGAGCAGATGGATAAGAGTCCTTGTTCCTCTTTGTCTTTCTCCCTGGATAACTCAGTTGACTAACACTAAAATATCATTGAATAAAAAGGATTGTAAAGTGAATTGTATAAATTTTATAAATAGAAGTTACAAGGAACTGCGGTATTTATTTCCTTTTCTAAAAATTGTTTTTTCTTCATTTCTGATATCTACAAAAAATCCCTTAATGATAGAGAAATACTCCCATCCCCATTCCCCACCTCTTTAAATAACTACTATGATATTGTAGTTTATCACTCCCAATCCTATTTTAATCTTTATTATAAGTATCCAAAAATAACATGCAATAATTTTTTATTTCAAAATTTACTGTTATTATATCACATAAAGTTAAACTACTGCTGTTTCCCCCATTACAAATAATATTTTAAAATACACTTTTGCAATGCTTATCCAAGCATATTTAACACAGTTTCCATAGCTTCTTTAAGGTACACATTTCAAAGTTAAATTGTTTCCTCATAGACCTTAACCATCTTTACCCTAATGTCAAATTCTAAATGCTTATGTATTGTTGATACCAATTAACATTTTCAACAGCAATGTACAGAGCATCAGTTTGCATATAGTTTCACCTATATATACATATCAAGTTTATGAACATGAAAGGGTATCTCATGCTTCAAATATGACTTTTACTGGCTAGCAATCAGAACACGTTAATAAATGTTTAACGGCCCTAGGTGTTTCCTATTTTATGAGTTGTTTTTTTATAAACCTTTTGCCTATTTCTTTCTGGGTTGAATTGTTTCATTTTTCTAATTAATTTTTAGAAGTTCTCCATACATTCTTGAATGTAGATACTGAAACTTTGATTTATACTCATGTTGTAAAAATTCTCTTTTGTAGTATGATTTTTTCCTTTAATATTTGTTTTTTAAATCAACAATCTTGATTTTAATATATTATTCATCATTCAGTCAGTCTAGGTAGATATGTTTCAATTTTGTTGATCTTTCTCACATAATAGGATTTTGGTTTTATTGACTTTCTTTTTGTTTTTAATTTTAAAGATTTCTGATTTTCTCATTTTAGTATTATTTTTTTGCTTTGATATTAATTTACTCCTTTTTTTCTAGTTTATTAAAGTAGAACCCTAAATCTGTGATTCATGACCTTTCAAAAATGCTATAAATTTCTATGTAATACTGCTTTAGCTGCTTTTCAAATAATTTTTATTTTCATTTTCATTAAGTTCAAATTAATTTCATATTTCTTAAATAATTTTCTCTTAAACTCAAAGGTCATTTTATTTCAAATACTTGAGGATTTTTTAAAAGTCTTTCTTTTATTATTTTCTAATTTAATTCCATTATGGTGTGAGAGTATACTGTGTATACTTTTGTTCAGTTTCAATGACTTTAAATATGGTAAATATTCTTTTATACTCATAACATAAACTACTTTGGATAATGTTCCATGTGCTTTTAGGAAAAACAAGATATATTCTGAGTTGTGTGGAATGTTTTAAAAATATCTGTTAAAGCAATTTGGTTCATAGTCTTGTCAGGTCTTCTCTGTCCTTAGGGATTTTTTTTCTTTTTTGGTCTACTTGTTCTATCAGTTACTAAGTATATATGTAGAGCTATCTACTTTTCCTCTTAGTTTAAAACAACTTCATGTATGGTGATGGTCTCTTCATAGGTTCATGGAGGTTATATCTTGGTGAACTGACCTTTTTATCATTATGCAATGATTTTAGCCCTTGAATTCTTCTTATTGTGAAATAAACTTTGGTAATATTAATATAGTCTCTTTATGAAAATGTTATATATAAAGTGCAAGTCAGGGAGATCACCTTGGTTTATCACTGGTCCATGTTACCAGTGGGGCATTTCTCATAGACCCAGCATTGAATCAAGCACAATTTACTCCGTGTAAATCAGGAACATGGTTTTCTTGAACTGTCCTCAATAGATCTTTAAATACAGAGAACAGTTCTGTGAAGGAGAATCTAATTAAACATTGCTTCTACTTATTTAATAGACCCTGAACTGGCTCCTAAAAATTAGATATAATTGCAAACATATTTATGTTTGCTTGACTGAAAAAGGCCAAAGAACTTTCCGAAATCTAGATTAAATACCTCTGAAGATTGATTTGAAGAATGGGGAAGGTTAACAATAAACTCTATTCCCTCCATAATTTTGCCCCTTTCACTTTACTTTAAAAAAGGAAAAAGGTAAAATTCCATGCCTAGGAAACATACCAGAATTATTGTTTTCTCTTTTGTTGGATCAGAACATGATTTACTAATGCCTTCCACTCGATGTCTATCTTGGCCATTACAAGTGTCTTTACTTGATAAGCTAATTCATAAATATGTGTGCCATTTGTCACTTTGAGTCTAAACAAACAGGAAGACATGGATCAACCAAAATGTCATCTTTTCAAAGCAGCATAATCCTCCTACATCAAAAGTAGTGTTAGCATTGTCTTTGAGGTGGTGGTGCCTGAGCACCAGGAGCCACTGGTGACCTGATGTATATGATATGGTAATCTGTGGGCCATTTTGTATTGCTTCATGTGGAGGCATCTGCTAACCATTATGTCATACATCATTTGATGAAGATTTCTGCTGCAATTTCTATTGAGATTTTGTTAAATAAGTTGATAATTGATATTTGAATTAATAATTTCTGGCCCACTTTTTGAAATTCTTAAACTGGGAGATTCTTAATGCTTGCTTTGTTTCACACAGATTAGAATGTTAAGGTAGTCTCTTCCTACAGCATTCTAGAAGAAAACTAGGACAAAATATTCCAGAGACAGGTCACTATGTTTCCCAATAACAATTTTTAAATATTATTTCAACTATCCTCTATCATTATGCATAATTTTCAAAGATACATTTCCTTTATGAAACTTGACTGTGAATGAAAGGACAGAGCCACTGTGATAGCTAGAGCATAACAAGAAATTATTGGTTTTTCCTCCAGGATAAAGAAGAAGAATGAAAAACATACTGCAATTTAATTATAATTATATCCTCTCTACTCTGAGCAATTATTGATTTATCTGATGAGTCAAATCATAGCTCATTAACCTAGTCCTCAATGTCAAAACTCAGTTCTCATATCTGGCATGAAATCTTTGTCCACTTCTCAACTCTCATGCTTCTCTCCTTTCTCTGATTTCTTTGGCCTGAACTGCATGCATCTTCCATGGCGACAGTTATTGTGTGAGCTCCTCAAAGAAAGGTGCAGTCCCTCACTCATACCTCTGTACCTAACACAATGTCCAGCACCTAAAGAACTCATCATATGGTATTGTAAATTCCCAACCCTTCTCCATTTACTCCCAAACTAGACTGTAAACTCCTTGGAAGCAAGGATTATGTCTTATTAGTTGTCATTTCCTCAACACCTGTCATAACACCTGGCACACTAGAGATGATTATAGTATTTTATGTATATATGGCATATGGAGTAATAAAGTGTAGATATTTACTAAGCATATATATTTTGTGAAATGTGTAATAAATGTGAACATCTTATATGCTTAATAGTACTAGCAAGTTCCTTGCAATTATCAATCATACCTTACCTTCCTCCTGGACCTCACTCTGTTAGTATCAGAAAGGAGTTTACTAAACACCTTTTAATTGAATAGAAAAGTACAATTATGAAGGATGTCAACTTTTAAGACATGCCCTGTGAATACATAGTGATGTTCAAAGCAGCTCTCAGTGAAGATCAGGAAATGTTTTTGGAGCATGTATTACATGTCAGGTATTCTTCAAGGCACTAGGAGTAGAAAGAAGAATGGATAAAAGAATAAAATCAGGAAGCAGGTCTCAAAGTAGCTTATCTTAGTGGATAGGGTGGGATATGATCATATAAATAATAAGAATAACATACATATATTGTATTGTATTTTATGAGCACAGAGAAGCACTTAGTCCAACTTTGGGTTAATTTGTGACTGCTGGAAGAAAATGACATCTTGAAAGATAAAAGAAAGATGGATGTTCCTCTTCAATTTAAGTGAATGGAGACACAAAATTTCAAGGAATAAGATGCGTATTTATTAGAGTATAAAATATGAGGTTGAGAGTGAGTTAAGAGGTAAAATGTGTCAGGGCATAAAGGTATTTATATACCACCTTAAAGAACTTAACTGCCATAGTTAATGGGGATGGGGTCCTCTCAGTATTTTAAGGACTGGAGTAATATGATCTGGTGTATATTTTAGAGGAACCACTTTTTATTATTGTGTAGAAAATTCATTAAGAGGTTAGAGAAATACCAGAATAAGAGAAAACAGGAAGATTCTGAAATTGTATAGGCAAATGGCAAGGGCCTCAACTGGTTGGCAGAAGTAGATACAGAGAAGAACATGAAGGGAATACATTCTAGAAACATTTAGAGGATGTCTTATTAGTTGGCATGATTTGATAATGGATTAAATGAGGGATATGTAAGAGAGATATAAGTCAAGAATGACTTCCATATTCCTGGAAAAGCTGGGAGCACCATCTAGAACAATCAGTGTGGAGGATGTGGAGATAATTGGTCTTTTTATCTGATACACTGATTTTTTTCCCCCTCAGTACGGGGGCTTGAATTGAATGACTCATAGTTCCCTCTGGCCTATAACTACAGTCCTTTTTATTTTTATTTTATTTTGAAATAAGGTATTGCTGAGTTGCCCAGACTGACCTTGAACTTGCAATCCTCTTGTTCATTTCCCGAGTAGCTGGGATTACTGGAATGTGCCACCATGCCCAGATGATATACTGATTTTGAGATACTGTCAAGTACATATATTTAGGTCTACATATCTGAATTGTAGGGCAAAGTTTAGAAAAGAGAGCAAAATCATATAAGTGAAAGATAGAGGCAGTAAAATAAGTTGATTAACCCATTAGTAGTGTGTGAAAGGAGAAGAGAAAGGGAGTAGATATTGAAGTCTGAAAAACATCAACATTAAACAGGAAGAGCACATAAAGGAGCCTTATTCTACCTGTCATAAGATAGGAAATTTCAAGACTTTACTGTATCATAAGGCATAAGAGGTCAACAATGTCCAATACCAGTATGCACACATGACTTTGTTTCTTAATACTAGCATTTAGCAATGTTCCTATGTCATACTTGTTAGCATACTGTACCTAATGCTCACAAAGACCTTTTTGAAAAGACACTAGCCAGATTGTAAGCTACTAAGTGTGCATTATACCATAATGCATGAGAGAATGAAAGAAGGGTAGGAATATTTGTTCACAACTGTGACTTTCCCAGTTACCCCAGGAAAGCAGAGAGCAGGCCTCTAGAGGTACACTTATCACAGGGACCATGCTGGCTGAGTGCTAGTGGAAAGCCAGATGGTGATCTGTGTGGTGGGTGCACCCATCCAGAGACACATTTTAAACAAATGGATGCTCTTGTGTATGACAATTTGGGCTATAATTGTTAGTATTTTTATATATGTCTTGGTGTATATTTGATGTGGGTTTTTAATGTATTTTAGAGAAAACACGGCACAGCTTTATTCTTTTCTGTGCCCCAAAGGGATGTTATTTGTGAATCTTATTAAAAATTAACACAAATCTATTTCCCATACTCTGTCACAGATGAAGAATGATCTCTTTTGATGATCACGATTCATTCATTGATTTCTGGACCCAGATGTGCTGGAAAGCAGCTCAAATCATGTGATGTATCTGGACAAAATTCAATAATTTATCTAGATGATGTTCAGAATTTCATGTGTCAATAAAGCTCCCCGGTGACTGTAAATTCAGAGAATTCTATTTCTCTCTGTAAGGGAAAAATATAACATTCCACAAACTGGGTTACAATTAACATACTTCTGGCTGTACCTGCTTTGCTATCAAAACCACTGAAGTTAGCATCCTACCAGTGATGAATACAGGACTTGAAAGAAGGCAGCTAACCTAAGAACTATCTGGGAAAACCTTGCTAACACTACAGAACTCCCATTGCAACAGGCCACTGTTAGAAGTATTCTAGTTTCATTTTTTTTAATATGGCAAAAACTAAACAAATTAAAAAAAAAATGACCCACTCCCCATCAAAACTAGAAACACAAGGAAAGTTTTATGGAACATGGTCTAATAAGTTCTGGGTTAATTTTCTCCATTACACAAACATCACAAAGCATTTAAATAGAAACACCATCCTCTGCCTACTGTAGTACTCTTGCCAGAGGATAATTAAACAGGTAGGCAAGAGAATAATGACGGGGAAGCAGAAACCTGAAGAGAAACTAGGTTAGTTATTTATCCTCGGTAGCCTCAGTCTTCTCATGTAGAAAATGGAAATAATACCTTCTAATGTTATTAGGATAACTAAATTACAACATGTATATGAAACTTTTAACAGACCCTTGATATATTGGAACTGATGATTAAGGGTGATTATTAGTAGTATTTTTCTTAGGATGATTGCTTTAACCCTCATTTACCACTCATAAATTAGTTTTGCAGTGTACTGGAAGGTAACAGAAAGAATTAAAGTGAGAAAAAATCATGAGAGAAAAACACAAAAGGACTAAATGATATTCATTAACTTAACCTATAAATCAGGAAAAATATTGCTGCTATAAAATTTTGTGGACAAAGCCATAAGTTCTACAGAAACATATTTAGGAAACCACCTTACAAGACATAATTACACACTCTGCAATGTATAAGCTACCTTTCCCCTGGGGGAGAAATTCTGGCTCACCAGCAAAACTGAATCTTCACCATGGATTACTTTATGGTGGAATATTTCTAGCCCACTTTTCTACAACATAGAGAAGTACAGCATAAATAACTTTAGTCATTCTATTTATTTCACCAACTTATTTCTTTCCAAGGATCTGTGCATTTAATGTTGTGATTTTTAGGTTGTGTACATATAATTTAGGAGTGTTTTCTGTCAGTGAAATGGCTTCTCCTTTAAATAAAATTGCAGTGCATCTGCATGCATCATTCTTCCAGGAGATTTGCTACTTGAACAAACTGGAGATTCCTCAAGTAAATATAAAGATGGCTGATTTCAGGAGTAGGCTAAGACTCTCCAACAATGAAAGATTATGCTGAGCTGAAATGACACCTGTAGAAAATATAAGGAGGTAAGGAGGTAGAAAGAAGAGGTTTTCATAATAAATGAGAAGTTAGATAATTAAGACATAGTGCTCTGAGTACTTCGTATAATACTTCTCACTCATAAAAATGCACTGAATGAATGCTGGTATCCCAGCAGAAGAGAGAGTTTCCAAGACAAGTATTTACAACAAAAGGAATGTCCACACACTCCACAGGGGAAAAAATTTCAAAAAAAAATTTATTCCTAATGAAACCTGAGAAAAGCAGGCAGCAGCAGGAGAATTTGGTGTCATTATAAACAGAAAGGATGAAACTATTTCTGATCCTGACCCTGACCCATGAAGAGTTCTAGGAATGCAGAATTTAACTGTCAAATAGCCAACTTTAGGAATGTATTCACACAGTGAATCCACACTTAATGAAGAATCTACTTCATTTCAGGCTCTGTCCTTGGCATGGGGGATTCAGAGATGAGTGAAATGCTGTCTAAGACTCTGTGGGATTCTTTGTACATTTGGAAAACAGATGAGCAAGTGAAACAATTACCGAAGAGTGAATTAACTAATATGGGGCCACAGATAAGGGTCATCTCACTTGGCGTGAGATGTCCAAACGCTTCCAGGAGAAATAACACTTCAGCTGGATTTGAAGGTCATGTAGGAAATCCCTAGAATAAGAGGAAAATATAGAAAACATTCATTCTTCCAACATATGCAGTTATGAAGCACATGAACTCATGTGGTTGGAGTTGGGGGAGCGTAGGGTAACAAATAGTACTTCATTTCAGATAACATTGTTCCAGGTAGGCAGATGAAAATGATCCAAGTCATGAAGTCTTGTATATGTTGGAATAAAAGTGGTTCAAATATGTCTGGTGTCTAGTTTTTTTGTTTTTTTTGTTTTTTTCTGGAGGACTGGCTCTAGAGTCTGTGTACTCTGGGGCAACAGCAGATGTCAGTAATGTCTTTTGTCCATAATTTGCTATACTTGGGTCACAAGAGCAAATACCAGAAACATCCCTGAGGGGAAATGACCAGGAAATTTTGAGCCAGGAAATTTTGTCTACAAGCAACTAGAGATCTTGAGCCAAGCATTGGAAGCCAAGATAGAATGCCAAATTGGAATCTGAGAACCAGACAGAGGAGCTGAGAGAGCAGCGGGATAGAACAGGCAAATTGGTGTCAATCTGGGTGAGTTCTGGAGGCAGCTGAAAAGCCCATGACAGAATGTTTCAGCACTCTTGGCACTTTGTGGCAGAGACAGTTACCTGGCACATGGTAGGTTCTCCACAGGGTGTGTGGTTGTGCTATATGATCTGTCTATTTATATATGTGCTTATATGCTCTGATTCACCCAAGAGTCAGGAATCTCTCCAGTGCAGATAATCTTCTAGGATTATTTTTTCATGCATCAAAATATATAAAAATCATTATCTTAAAGAAATAGCTATCTTGTTTGTGGCTGTACAACAAAGCCCATTAAAGTGCACGGAGTAGATACAATCTGAATTGAAATGAAATAAAAGTGCTCTCTAATGCAGCACCCCTTGAAAGCCAGATTAATCATGGCAGATCAATAATTTACTCGCTTTTTACCTTTAATTTTAAAACTGACAAGTCACTTTTAAAAATAATCATACTATAAGCACAACTTTACAACCAAATGTCATCTTTCAACATTGAAAAGGAGAAAGGTCCTTTTTGTAATTAGAATCAGAACAAATAATTTTTACAGTTTAAAATGGTTTTCCAGGAAGTTTGAAAGATCATTTGTAGATGCATAACAAAACCATGGAATTTTGAGAGTCAAAAGAAAGAAAAGATAGAGATTATCTGATCTTGTTGTTTCCTATCATGGACGAGTTGATGTCCACAAAATGACTTTATTCAAAGTTCTTTTTACATAAGCATCCTGTCATATTCTTTTGCTATACTTGGGATGACACACTATAATCTGCTAATCTAAGTTTTTGTTGCCCATCTCCATTAACTCTTAAGTATTTAGGTATTGTGCAAGAGTAATATCTTTGCACATATATAGTCTACACTATAATGTAGTGTAGAACTAAGCATATGACTAGAAGTCAATGAATATTTGTTGGATAATAAATGAATGTAGTTCATGTATAGAAGTATGACCATGTTGGGAAAAGATATAATTTCAGAAAGGATTGATATCTCCTTCATTAACATGTATCTGTTCTCTTTGTTGCCTGTGAAGGGCTATACTAGACTTTATCCTAGAACTCTTCACCTACTAACATGCCAGATGCCTGATTTTTGATCCATATAAGTAAATCTAGATTTCTTAAGACTCATGAGTTCATGTGGCACCAAATGCTTTCCCAATTGTCTATACTTAGATACCAAACACAATTTTCTATCCATGGGAATTTTGCCTTTTCCAAATCAACTCAGGACTCTGGTTGATCCCATCTTTCACATCTTCAGAGAAGCTAAATTTTTCCATACCTGATCTCTTTAGTAACGTTCTGGAAATTTTTTTTGGAAAAGATTAATAATTAGGTTTGAAATTTCCCTAAGATGAAGCATACTTTAAGTGCTAAGTTAGTTAAAATCTATTTCCAGTAGTTATGAAATGTACCAAGTTGATAACATGACTTAACATTTTCTTTCCTTTCTTTTGTTAGCCTGATAGAACCATTTGTTTATTTATTTATTTTTACAGTTATATTGTGGCATAATCAACAAATCAATGTTAATTATATTTAAGATATAGAATGTAGTATTTTGAAGGACATATGCACCATGAAATGATTACGTCAATTAAGCTAATTAACATACCCATCACCTCAGACAGTTATGATTTTTTTGTATGTGTGGTGAGGACAGTTAAGAACAATTCTCTTGGCAAATTTCAAACATACAATACAGCTTTATTTGCATTTTCTTTTATTTGGGTCCAACAGAAGGGGGTCAAGGTAAACCCTTATGCCATAATAAATGACACTATTTGATCCCCTCATTTGGAAAAGCCTGATATATCTGTAGCCCACCAGCCAGTGTTCTATGTAAAGAGGTAACTGAAGATATGGGCTTAATACTGAAAGGCTAATCAACACTGTCTGTTTGGTTATCTTTTCACACGGATTGTGTTTTATTAGGATTGTGATCATTGGCGGGGTCCCTTCTTTAGAAATCTGTTTCTGCTTGTAAGGAATAAAAGAGCTGCAGTTGATAAGAGTGCAAGTGCTAAATCATGGCACAGCACTCCATTGCAGTTCCCTTGCTTCTGTATTCCATATGTAACTGTGTAATGCTTTGACAGTGCTGTTGAACAGAGTTTTCCAAGAGTTCTCTCTGCATCTTCAAGACACAATGGTGACATTTTCAATGTTATCATTCATGTTCTCATATTCAGTTAAGATCATATAGTACCATCCTGCTCACAATTCGGATTCCTTTCCTTCTGCGTAATTAACTTCTGTACCTGATTATAATTCATAGTATATCAGAGTGATTACAGAAAAATGTTCACCTGCCATTAATACAATGCTCTGAATGCAAAAACTAAGCATCTGTCTTGTTTAAAAGCAGAAACTCCTAAAATGTATTAAGAAGGTACCCTTTGCAAGAAGGGAGCATATTTTCTCTAAGATCGCTGTTTCATTCTCCTATGAAATTGGATTCTTATTTCAAGACTCTTTTTCTTGGAGGTATTATTTAGATTGAGAAGTTACTAATATTTACAGCATACATTAAATAAACAAATATTTATGACCAATTGATTGAAGAATTAAATTCACTGGGAAGTTATGGCAAAATAGATGTATTCTAGTAAGTTCCCTTAACTATTCTACATTGATCTTAACTTTCCCATTGGATAAAGTGACCCTTCATAACATCTTAGCTAATAGGTGACCTGACACTCATTGTTATTGTTATTAAAATTATCTCATTTCAGTATGTAAGGCTCCAAAGTATTTGCTTTTTTATGCTTTCAAATTTAACTTCAATTCTAAAGATTAAAAATATTTATGATCTCAGGATTGAAAAGTGTGTATTACCATGATATGACAGAAAATTTGGTGATTACAAAAGATGTGCAGAAAGACCATCAGACTTGTTTGCAATATTTTTTTCTAAAATTTATATGGAAATATATTAAGCCTAGAATAGCCAAAATAATCTCAAAAAAGTAGGGCACAGTTGGAGAAATTACAAGACCTGATATCAAGACTTATCATTAAGCTGCAATAATCAATACTATATACTCATTAGTATAAAGGCATGTAAAAAAGGTCAATGAAACAAAAAAGATCATACTTAAATAAATAGATCTACTGGATCAACTGACTTTTAACAAAAATGCCAAGGCTAATCACTGGGAAAAGAAAAATATTTTTAAGGAGTGATACAAAAAACTACTAGATCACTATAGTAAACTAACTGAATTTCAACCCTTACCTCATACCAAATATAAAAATTGGTATGAAATAGATAATACATCTAAATGTGAAAAAAATTTTCTAGAATAGAACATATCACAACTTTGGCATAAGCAAACATACAAGACTCAAAAAGCATTAACTATGTAAGATTTCTAAGTTGGACTTCATCAAAACAAAAATTTATGCTTAACAAAAGACTCCATTAAGTGAAATATAAGCCATATTCTGGGTCAAA
This sequence comes from Marmota marmota marmota, assembly GCF_001458135.2. Lineage (NCBI taxonomy): Eukaryota > Metazoa > Chordata > Mammalia > Rodentia > Sciuridae > Marmota > Marmota marmota. The sequence continues at coordinate 36,688,696 of NW_025999853.1, read as the reverse complement.
ATATTTACAACTCACTTATCTGAAAATATGTACAATCCATATATGCATTCTCCTATAATTCAGAAATTAAATTTAAAAAATTGAGACTTAAAGATACATGGACAGCTAATAATACATGGAAAATTGGTAAACATCATTGATCATAAGAAAATGTAAATCAAAATCACAATGGGATAGTATGTCATACTCATTGGAATGAAAAAATTTTGAGTAAATAGCAAATGTTGGCAAAGATATGGAGCAGTTGAAATTCTAATTCAATACTGATGCAATTTAACAACTACTTCTGAACATTGTCCATTTTTAATAAAGGTAAATATAGACCACAAATATGTACATTATCATATTGACAGTAGAATTGTTTTAAAATAACATCAGATTCTTTATAAAAGTGTTATCTTCCTATAGTGCTTAATGCTAACTAGTACTCTATATGTATTAGACTTTGACAAAACAAAACAGTAAATATCTTACTATCCTCATTTACATGAAAAAATTGAGGTTCATAGAGGCTATTTATAAGATTTCTACAATAAGGACCATAAGTAACCTGAGCTGCATAATTCTGAAGCTCAGGTAATTTTTGGTAATTTGGGTAAACAATAGTAGAGAAGGTTTCATCTTCACCTTTTGTACCATAATTAAGCCTTTTTGTGTGTGTGTTTATGGGAGGAGGGGTACCGGGTATTGAACTCTGGGGCACTGGATCACTGAGCCATATCCCCAACCCTACTTTGTATTTTATTTAGAAACAGGTTTTCACTGAGTTACTTAGTGCCTCAGTTTTGCGGAGGCTGGCTTTGAACTCACAATCTTCCTTTCTCAGCCTCCTAGCTGCTGGGATTACAGGCATGCGCCACCATGCCTGGCTGTAAAGTTTTCTCTTTGACAGTTTAGTAAATACCAGAAAGCATGGTGATCACAATTAGCTACTAGGATAATTAATATTAATTTTAGTCAAAGCTAGAAGCTAGAGAGACTATCAAGATATCAATCAATGTAAGTCTATTTGTGAAAGAAGAAAATAAAATATTAGTTAGCAAATTAAATAGCAACAACAAAAATCCAATGTTATAAAATTACTGAAAATCTCAGGGGGGTCTCAGCCTCCTAAGCCACTTGGATTAGAGGTATGTGCCACCGTGCCCAGCAGGTAAAACCATTTTTAAAAGAAACGCACTTGTAATTATTTGTAATGGTTTTCCTGAGACATGCACTTTGCTTCTTTCCCAAGTCTCCGAAGGTTTAAAACTTAAATCTTTTTTTTCCTCTCCTAGGAAACATGATTCCTTTTCATTTTTTTCCTATAGTCCTTTGATGTATCCAATTTTCAGTCTCCTATCATTATATATATTAAAAGATCAGTGCTAGTGTCAATAATTTGTTAGGTGCTTTAATATGTGGGCAGCATTAATAACAAAAATCAAGTTTTCTTATGTAAGACTTATATAGCCAAAGTGGGAAGACCCTTTGGCTGTAGCTGCTTTTGCTGATTTGAGTTAGAGAAGGATGGAAGTGTTTTGTTTGACAGTCATCCCATTAGTACACATTTTCCATTTTGAGACTTTAGTTGTTTTCTGGAAAGCATCTTCTTCTCTCTACTTTCTGTTTGACTTCTAAAATATCAGCAACTGTTAAATATTCATTAGCTTGTCATTTGTCCCTTGATTTTTATTCCCCTAGATAATAATCTTCAAAACCACTTTGTCCAGAATTGCTACGTATATTTTCAATTTTCCCCAAGCATTCTCTTAGTTGTTTTGTGGTGACAAAGTGCTTGTTTAATCTCCAGTCATCTAACATGTTCCCTTTTAAAGTTGTACATTTTCTCCAATCCAAAAGACTCTCTTTTAATCAAATGATCTGGATAATTTACTGGGCAAGTAGCAGGAGCACTGGAATTCTAGATCAATATAATCTTGACTTTGAGGGCACTATTTCCTTAGTTATAACAACAATTAACTTTTTTAATCTCTGAAAATTGAATTGCCAAGGGCAAGTTGATCTTATGTGTAATCACTGGACGCCAGCTGAAAGGATATTCTTAAACATTTGTAAGCTACTTTGGTCAAGATGGCCGTGAGTGTTTTTCACATTTGCTGATTCTTTAAATTCTTGGGAAATTCCAAGCCAAATAGTATTTTATATCAAGTACTGTTCAAAGAAAAAATATTTAATGCTAAGGAGACTTAGAAAGGCTTTCATAAGTACATTCAAGTAGACTAAAAAAAAAAGTATTGGCAAAAGGAAGCAAACAAACAAAAAAGAATAGGTAACAAGTAGGTAACAGGCCTTGACAGAGTGGAGGACATGAATGGCAAGTGTTCTAAGACGGAGGAGAAGGGATTGGGTCATTTATCAACAAGTAGAAGTAACAAAATCTTTATATTGATTTTTTTTGTTCTCTTGGGTTGGTGGTGCTAGAAAACCAGTCCATTCCGTTTTACAAAGGTCCATTTTTTACTGGATATAAGGGGATGCTGGATATAGGATTCTGGGAATTTGTTTGGTCAATAACAGATTACATATTTGTTATTTTTCTGTATGTATAAATATGCTACCCATTTAAACCTCATCATTTATAATACTTCACAGTTAAACTGCCACATCCCTATCCAAACTATTCATTTTATTAACTTTCATAATCAATATTGATTATTAAAGTAAAATTGATTGTATGACAATCCACATCAATGAGAACTAAATAGCTAAAGTCTCACCAAGCAATTTGCCATGGTGGACATTAATTTTTGATGCATAGATTTATCTGATTTGTCTTTAAATAGGGCCATTTAAAAAAAAAAAAAACAGTCTATGTAGTTTTTTGTTGGTTTTGTTTTTGTTTTGTAAAGATGACGCATAGACAACTAAGTCTGCTCAAGCATGACCTCTTCGGACAGGCAGGAAAATGTACTGCTCCTAACAACGGTGATCATATCAACTGGCATTTGCATTGCAAGATTTTCAAAGGTCTTTCTCTCATTACTTCATTTTATTCTCATGACATTTCTGTTATTTGGACAGCACATCCATTTCTTCTTCATTATGCAAATGATGAAACCAAACCAAGAAGGTTGCCCTATAAACCTAGTCGACAAGAGAAAAGGCTGTTCCTTTAAAAGAGTACCCAGGCTCACTCTAGAATCAGCATGTTTTCCTTAAGACCAGAGACGAACTTCAGTTCTGTGAGTGTCATGTGTTTAGCAACTATGCTATACATTTTCTCTAAGTCCATTCAAATACATTCAGATTTCCCTATTTTCCTTTCCCTTTTTAGGCATTTTACTCTGCAGGCTTGAATCATGTTTAACAGTAAAGGGTTGCATTGACTATTCAGTATAACATGAGGCATTTGCTAGAATATTTGACTACTACTACTGCCTGTACCATTGTGTTATCTTTTGTATTTTTAGTGATCACTTCTGTGCCTTAATTATTTGCTCAACTGTATTAGAAACTCTCCTAGAGAAGAAATGATAACATACACCTTAAATTCTTAGGTAAATATGCTTAAAGATGGGGTGGTTACTGAAAATAAATATTTTTGATGGTGTTTATGTAAAAAAAAAGATTTAGTAGATGCATATAATAGAAAGCCAACAGTTTGAAAATCAATAAAAATTGCTGAAAGCATAGTTTCTTTCAGGTTATTAAATGTACTGTGCAACCTAGGCATGGGCTCACCATCTGCTGTATTTGGGCTTTTATATTATATTATGTTTCATACAGGAAATGTCACTGTAATACTAACTTTATGGTGTTTCCCTCCACGGCTGTATAGTATATTTTGATCTCTATGAAGTTCATTCACCCAGTAAACACTTACTAATCTCCTTTTATATGCCAGACACTGGATATGAGTTCAGCATTCAGAGATATGCATAAAATTGGCCCAGACTTTAAGAAACCACATTTTATAGTTAATTTAAAACATGTGTATTCCTCTCTTTCCACTTCTTCTCACTTCCCATTTCTCTTCAACTTTTCTTGTATTTGTTTTTCTAGTCCAGTAGCCATCGGTTAATAGCATGAAGGCTTCCATTTACTCAAGTACTCACTGAGTAGCTCTGAGGAGCTAGGCTGCATCTTCACACAGTGCCTTGTAGGATTCCATTAAGCCTCCCAACAAACTCACCAAGTAGTCACTATTTTATTGTTCATTTTCCAGCTGAGAAAATAAAAGCGTAGGGTGGTTGCATGTTTTTTTTTTTTTTCAGGACTCACAGCTCTGCGAGGGGCCCAGGATCAGACCCAGATGGACTCTCTTCTGATTCGACTTGCTTACCCACTACGTTGTTACTGCTATTTAGCAAAGGATGACTCCAATGACTTATGTAACTGTTGGATCATTTGTGGAATGCATCCTTTCTCTCCATGACAGGGGTGAATCCATAGAGGCACATTCAGGGAATAGGAAAGGTGTGGAATGGAGCTTGGAATGACACTCAGGTAGGCCAAAGGAAGGGAGGAGGAAGAAAAGCCTGGGAGAGGAAGTAATGTCTTCCTGTCTCTAGGGCTGTGGTGGAAAAGGAATTGGAAACAAGTTAGAGGAAGGATCGTCTAATAGAATTGTTGTAGAAGAAATAAACTGACTCATAAAGGAGAGTGAAATTCCTGGAGAGGTTCAAACAGCACAGTGCTGGGGAGTGGCCTTAGCAGGATGGGAATGTGGACAGGACCCTGACAATAGTCTAGCAGTGAGGGAAACTTGCTGTCACAGAACAGCCCCTGGGATTAACTCCACCGAGCAGTAGATGTCACTGTTTCATAGAAAGAGGAGGAAAGGGCATCTTTCTGGTTGCAAATAGGACACTTTTAATATTCAGATCTCCATCCATTTTATATGATGAGATGTTTCTAAAATCCATTTAGGATTAATGTTGTATCTAAGATGCCTGCAGCAAGGGACACTGCATTTTACAACATTTTACAGTATTTTGCTATAAAAGGTATGAGCCTTATTTTTATTTAAGGGTTTATATCTACATCATCATGGAAGACTATACCAGTTTCATAGGGTTTCCATGCATAAGATCAGATTTGGGAAAAGGTAAAAATTCCTGTTGCCTAGAAGCTGCTACTGGTGTGGAGGGTGAACACAGGCGCACACAGTTTTTGAGCCAATGTTTATGTTGTCCTCCCTCCTGGTTTTCTATTTTTTCCATGCTTAACTACAGCTCTGTAACAAAAAGGGCAAGAGCCAACTACATATTGGATAGTCTATGTATATTTCTTGTTTTGTAATGGCACTTGAGCTGAAATCACCATGTATCAAATTCTAGGCAGAGGAAGAGTTTCTTGCCAAAGTTAAAATCTGCTAAACCTAAAGATCAGGACTGAAATGACTTTCCAACCCCAGAGGAAATTACAGGGTCTTTGACACCATTTAGCAACAGGAGACAGCAAAGCCCTCTGGACCACATTTAAAGTGAACACTCTTCCCTCTCTGCTTTGTCTTCTCAGTTCCAGAGATTCCCACTGGAGCACACAGGACCTGATCCTCATTTGACCTGTCTCTCTGGGGAGCTATTCTCTGGATAGAGATTTCTTTCACTTCAAAGAGACTTCAAAAGACAGACACAGAGAGAGAAGAGCAGACAGGGTCCTCTAAACCTGCCCTTTTCCTTGGTTATGAATGACTTCAGCAGTGACTTCCTGAGAATCTATAAACATGTGCAACTCCTGGTTGCACTCTCTTAAGGGGCTTATACTCTCCAAGGAGGGGCAGAATGTCGACAAATGACCTAATAAAAAGAGGAATGCATCCTAAAAGTAGAACAGTGGGCCATATGTTTAAAAAGGGGGAGGGGAGGGAGCTGGAATAATCATAGAAAGCTTTCTGGAGTGTATGGAATTTTAATTAAGATGCTGAAGGATGGGCAGAATTTTGATATAGAAAAGACAGGGAATGACATTCTAAAAAATGAAATGGTCATAGTGTAGATGCAAATGTAGGGTAGGCATTTTGGGTTCTTACTGATTAATTGAAATATAGGGTTCATAAAGGAGAAATAAGACTGAATCCAAATCATGATCTGGATTTGCATTCGAGGACAGACTCTAAATGGCTTTCAAGAGGGAAATGAGTATTTCTCTATAAGGTGGTGATCTTTGTTAGTAGGTCAGAACACGTGTGGAGAGTTAGACAGGTGAGCCTTTCAAAGTGCAGAAGACTTGCAAAGTTACTATGCAGATTTCAATCTAGTTAGAGAGAATGCAGCATTTTGGTGAAGATCAAGCAGGCTAGGGTCAGAGAGCACAGATTATGTAGTAACTGCCAGAGCAGCACTGTGATTAGCATTACTGGGGTAAGAACATGGAAAAGAAATGGTGGCAGCCACTCTAGGCTAGGAATATGCATGACAAATAGGGCAGAGACCACAGAAGGCCTGGAATGCTAGCATGAAGACAAAGCAGAATTGAAAATGGCTAATCATTAGCTTCTATTTAGGTGGAAAGGTAAACAAAGTGTGTATGTATATTTACCATTTCCTGACGAGTGTTAGGTGATGTACTGAACTTTGTAATACTCAATGAATTAGATGTTGATGCAGTTGTTTTATAAACAACAAAAAAATGAAATTGGAATGAGATATGAGATAAGGTTAGAATTCTAACACAGGCCTGCCTGGTTGAGATAAGAGAAAATGACGGGTTTCTTCCTTTTGGGTGGCAAGGTGAAGGTAATGGATAGAGTGATCTCTTTTGGAGAAGCCTAGGTGGAAGCTTGACAGCTGGCTGTTAGGATGTGTTATTGTTTGTATCTGGTTTGCCTTAGATTGGTCCTCAGTGTGGCCACACTAAAAACAATAAGGCCTTGAAGAAGTGAGTCAATTAGTGTTGATCAGGCCACAGGAGGCATCACCCTTGGAATGGATTGAGGCGCCTCTTATGGGACCCTGAATTTGTTCTCAAGAAAGGGCTGTTAAAAAAAAAAGAGCAAGCTGGCCCTTTCTGGTTTCTTTTCTTGCCATGTGATTTTTCCCTCAAGCCAATGTGATACTATCAGCTATGAAACCTTTGCCAGAGTCATGCTGATGCTAGCATAATGCCCTTGAATGAGTTAAATAAACCTCTTTTCTTAGCTGAGCATGGTGGAGCAGGCATGTAATCCCAGTGGCTCAGGAGTTTGAGGCAGAAGGATAGTCAGTTCAAAGCCAGTCTCAGCAACTTAGCGAGGCCTTAAGCAACTCAGTGAGACCCTGTCTCTAAATAAAATATAAAAAAAAGGGCTGAGGATGTGGCTCAGTGGTTAAGTGCCCCTGGGTTTAATTCTTGGTGCAAACAAAACCAAATCAAACCCTCTTTTCTTTATAAACTCACTCAGTCTCAGATAATCCATTATGGTAATAGCATATTAACACAGGATGTAAAAGGAGTATAATACAATGAAGGCCAAGGGAAGCTCAACTGTTATTTTGAAAAATATTCACTTTATATTTTAGATGTTATAATAATGGGGGTCTCCAAAATTAATGTTACATGAAAAAAATCTCAGGATCAGAAGGACTTTCTGGAGGAACATGAACTACTATCCAGTATCCCTGTTAACATCTATTTGAGTTCTTGTGAAAGAAGTTCCACTCTGGCCAGTAAGAAATGATCCTGGAGTTTATCTGTCTACTATAACCAGGACCAATCCAAGACATAACTTCAAATTATGATTACAGGAGCAGCTCAGGGCATCTAGTTGAAACTCCTCCTTAAATAAAGGGTATGAGACAGGTGTAGGGGTTGGAGGGACTGAAGCAGATATGACTAGGTCTAGGTTGGTACAGCCACTGAGGTGGTGCTGCCTGGTTGGCCAATCCCAGCCATTAGAGAGGGATTTAAAAAGCAGAGATCTGGGGCTTGGGAAGATGGGGTTGAAGTTTGACCCCTTCCTGGCCTCACGGTGGGGTTGCCTCCTTCAAATGTGAGACTGCTTATAACAGTCACATTAGTGTTGAAGAGCATACTTTCTACAGTCAAGGAGAGAACCACTTTGGATTCTCAGTCATAGCACTTACCAGCTATGTAATTTTGAGCAAATTGCCTCCCTGTGTCTCAGCTCTCTCATTTCTATAAAAGTGAGAATAATATATGTCTTATCAGCTACTTGGTATTTGCAACTAATAGTATAGTGACTGGCACATTGCCTTAATAAAAAAAATGGTAGCTGCTAGTAGTTGACACTAGGTCATGAGAAAATAATATCTAATAACAGAAATTTGCTTTAAAATTTTAGATTACTTTGTATACAGTTACCAAATAGTATTCCCAGTAGGCTCTCTTGTTTTATAAAAGAATTTTTTTTTCTTTAAAAGAACATTGGAATAAAGTGAGAGACATGTAAAGGATGAATTAATGATTGCTCCTTTTTTGTTTTGATTTTTGATGATGTCCTTTGTAATTAATTGATGTTGCTTTTGTAATTGAAAAACAGAAAGGAAAGCAATTTGAGTGAAGGGGTTGTACTGAGAAAGCAAAAGCATAGTTCTAAGTAACATTTTTTATAGTACTAATACATTTCAGTGTTCTCTAAATCTCAAGTTTAAAATGCTCAGAATTTTAGAATAGAATACTTTTGGTTCATTTAGTACTATAATATTATAATACCATACTTAGCAATTTTAAGAGATATATTTGCCGGTACATACATATAGAACTCTTAGCTGTATGACCTTGAATTTTCTCCTATCAAAGACAATTGCTTTTATTTTTCTTCAACACTCCATGTTCATATATAAACAGATACCACAATTGTAATCATAGAATATATGGAGATTTCACGATTTTTTCACTGAATATTTTCCTCATTGCTCCATAGTCTCCATACATTTTTCATGGCTGCTTAGTAATATCCTACCAAGCATTGTGATCTTACTGTCCATTTCCTTGACATTGAACATTTCAGACACATTTTTACAAGCATGGACTCACCTCACTGCTCAAAAACTTTTCTGCAAATACAACCTTTTTCTTTTTGTAAATGGTTGTTTAGGATAAAAGCTTTTCAAAGATAGGGTAATATTTTCTGGTTCCTAAAACGTATTTCCAAATTGTTTTTCAAAATGGTGTTACAAAATTTCAGTGCCACTCCTCTGGCAACTCTGAAAACTTCTTAAACTTCTGGTCCAATCTCACATGATACCTATTAATAATTTAATTTTTATTGACTAAAAACCAATAAAAATTGATTTTTAGCAGGTAATCAAACCTCTGATTACTAGCAGATTTGAACATCTTATTTACATGTTTACTTTTTATGTTTCTTTTGGAGCACTAATATTTGTAAATAAATGTAAACTTCTAAACTATGAGTAAAGCAAATAAAATTCTTTTTCATTCATTGCCTTTTTAATTTGTATAAAATCTAACAAAATCTCTTATTCTACTTTTGAAGTGTCCCCTAAATACTCCAATTAGAGGTCAGAAATATAAAACAAATCTACCATTTTTTTTCTTCTGTGCCCTCACATGCTCAGCAAAGCAATTGCCCTTGCTCAATATTCTGAGGCCTGATACACCACTTTAGTAGTTCTGGTGGAATTTATTATTGAGACAGTCAAAACAGTCATACTTTGAACAACAGATGGGATTACTGACAAGAATCAGCCTTGTATGGGCCAGTTGGTTTTGTTGTTATAGCAACAGAACCTGATTTGGCATTCACTTATTCAGTACATAGTTCAGCAATTGACCTGCAAACAGTGTGTTCTGTTGATATGGTTTCCCTCACTGATAAACCTTATGCCAATGTCTACTGAAACTCTTCAGAGCTTAATGTTTCAAGTTTGAAATGCCTCCCCCTTTCTACCCAGAAAAAAGACCCCACACTTGCTCTGGATATTTGCATTAACTTAAGTGAAAAACAACAACAACAACAAAAAAAAAAAACAGAGATGTGTAGAACTCTACAGCTGGATAGAAATCTTTGTCAGTCATTAGACCTGAACCTTGGGAAACTAGGGGGAATTTGATTTGCTTTACTCCATTTCAAGGGAAAAAAAAAAAGATGGCTGCCCTGGAGAATCTAGCAGTTTCTCTCCTTGCTGGCACTTCCTGAGTTTTGCCCTGTCCTACATTAATCATTCTGAATGTGACTCTCCCTCATGGCTCATTGAGCTGTGGATCAATCACAACATTTTCAAAGTGCTGTAATTTCATACATATTTCAACACAGATCTAAGAGTTTCCATATACTTTGACCATTTCAGGCAAATGCTTCATAGACTGGTAACCTAATATGCTTAGTAACCCCCTAGGGAAGCAAATGTAGTACTTAACTGCTGCTCTAGGAGTAAAACTATACCTGGATATCTGCTTGTTTCTACTTGTAAGAAGTTTTACACTTTATCTTTAGTAAGTGCTGCTTAAAGAGTGATACAAAAATGTATATAATTTTTCATTCAAGAATCTACTTTGAATTTAAATTAAAACTGTATATGCATACATTTAAGAAGTCTTAGAGTTAATAAAAAGAATTGGGTAGGCATTGCTTGATTAAAGCCAACTTATAAGGCCCCACTACCAAAAGAGAAACTATAAATATCTCCCGTTGCTCATACTTCAACATTCAAAAATGTGTTGAACTGAGTCTAACATATCTGCCTGTGAGTTCTTCCACAAGTTATGATACATACAATCTGGATGTGAATTTGATTTAAGATAACAACAGTCGAGATACTTTTTTCATTTCAATCACTGAGATATTTTGGATAGGTTATTTTGGTTTTGCTAATCTTTCTAAAAGCAGACAGCATCACCAATCAACTGCCACTCAATGTGGGATACACATTTTGAGGGCATCAATTTGCTCTTCCAGTAGTAGAGATGGGTGCAGGCTTTTACGTCTTATTCTATTTTCTGTCTCCAACCAGAGTATACATGGTGGACATGGTTAGCCAGAATCTAAAGTACAACAATGCTAACTGACACCGCCACCCCCCAGCCCACCAAAGTGATTGAATCCAGAACACTGGCCCCATTAGACTGTCAAGTCAGTTTTCTGTTACATGGTAGCTTCTTAAATAAAAAACATGGCAAGCTGGAGTTGGTTAGTCAAACTCATTTCCTCAAATCAGGGAAAAACTAATAGTTTCTTGTACGGGATGTCCCTTCTTTCCACTTATTTTGTTATTGACTACATGCCTGAACAATTTAACAAATTTATTGCAGCAGTATTTTTTAGTTTTAAACCTTCTTCTAACCTGTCATAACATCAAAAAGCTGAGAGTTTGGGTGATGGCTCTTGACTTCATTTTGAAAAGAGGATATGTTATTAAACTCTCAGTCAAGAACTTTGTAGTTTGTTTCAGTACACAATACCTACCCACGGAAGATTCCTGGACAGAGAGTTTTCTAGATACACGTTCCTCTGTTTTAAAAACATATTCTATTTTTATAAACTATGTTCAAACAGAGGTCACAGGTAGAGATCCAATAATTAAGGTCATTTAATGTGGAACTTTAATTTTTTATGTTGACAAATTCCATCAATTTATATTGATATCTATCTCCCTCCCCACCCCACCCCACCCCACCNCTAACACTATTGCTTTGCTATGGTTGTTGGGAAAATATGCAGGTTCTAGTGGAATTAGAGGTATGCCTTCTGAGCAAAAATGTTTCCTTTTGGCTGTTCTTGCTGCATTTGGAATGAAGCTAACTTTGAGCTGGCCTCAGGACTGCCTATAGGGATTCACACATAGCACTGGGAAATCTCCCCTAAACAGGATGATGAAGGCTCCCTCAAGTCCTACTACTAGGCAAGGTCTCTTGGCATCCACTCTTAAACTCCAGCACAGTACAAAGCACAGATCCCTAGTCAAGTGCCTGTTTTTTTCTTGAAGTTACCCGTCCTCACCCATCTCTTTTGGCTTTCCAGAGAAGAGGGTAACATTTCTTGATTGTTTGAACACTCTTTTGGCAATTCTTTTAAGTCCTATTCCCTTTCAAGGATGCCCTTTTTGATTTTGGCCATTGGATTTACCATTCAGATATTTGTCAACCATCAGTCCTTTCAGTTTAGCTGACATTAATTTTTTAAAATTTCATTTAGCTTTAGTTTCAGCTAACATACAGAGAAGATTTGGGCAGATATGAAATTCAGTACAATAGATCAATGGATTTAAGAGCTGAGTAGAAGGTGACTTTCCAGTAAATAGAGATTCTCCTCAACTTATGATGACATCCTGATTAACCTATTGGAAGTTAAATAAATCCTAAGTCAAAAAATGACTTTAATACAACTAATCCACTAAACATTGTAGCTTAGCAACACAGAATACTGTGGAGTGTTGGTGATTCCCCTTGTGATCTTGTGGCTGACAGGGAACTGTGGCTCTCTGCTGCTTCCCAGAATCATGAGAGAATATCTCACTGCGTATAGCTAGCCTGGGAAAAGGTTGAACTTTAAAATTGGAAGTATGAATGCATATGGCCTGCCGATCATCATAAAGTTGAAAAAAAAATGGAAAGAAAGAAAAAAATCTTAAGGGAACCATTGTAAGTCATGGACCATCTGGACCTTATGTGTTTTTAAGTCTCAATGAATTATAGTGTGATCTCATGGGCCTGCCATCCCTTACACAACGAGAACTACTATTTTTATATGAATCATATGAATGGTTCAGGATAAATAATGAAATATGATGTATTCCTTGTATCTCAGATCATAGTCAGAAAAGGGAAGAGGGTCACTTTGGAAAGAGGCCTTACTTTTTGGGGGGTTGGGAGAGTACCAGACACAGAACTCAGGGGCACTCGACTACTGAGCCACATCCCCAACCCTATTTTGTATTTTATTTAGAGACAGGGTCTCACTGAGTTGCTTAGCACCTCATTTTAGCTGAGGCTGGTTTTGAACTCACAATCCTTCTGTCTCAGCCTCCAGAGCTGCTGGGATTGCAAGAGTGTGTCATCGCACTTGGCTGAGGCCTCATGTTTCTGCTTCACTCTCAATGATGAAAAGTCCTTGACATTGGCATGTCGCTTAGGGAAAAAAAAAAAAAAACATTCAAGAATTTGGAGTTTAATCTTGGCTTTGCTTCTGGTGGTGTGACCTTTAGGAAGTCGTGACTTCTATGTGTGTTTATTCAGCATTACTTAAGAAAATTGATTGTCTTCACTTTAAAGAGTCTAGAACTATATGCAAAACAAAGATTCCATCAATTAGGAAGTAATGAAGTCATTTAATTTTTCCTAGTGGAATTGCAAGGCAGTCATAAAATGGGCTTGCATTGTAATGGTGTTCAGCAGAAGACTCAGCCTGACTGAGGTTATTAGCTAGGATTAAGAGTTGAAGATATAGGTGGTTGACCTCTAAAAACTCAGTGACCAGTTCTAGTACTCAAAGGGACCTTCCAGAAACTTACCACAGTGTGTTTTCCTTAGGAACCCCTTAACCAACCCAGGATCTCTTAATAACAATGGCCAAGTAATTGCTTCCTTTTATAAATTAGCTCTTCTATCTTACCAAGAAAGAAAATCTACTGCATTTAAGGCATCATTTGGACCAGTGTGGGGAATGCATTCATGTTCCTACATCCTTAAGGAACCAAACTTAGATTTTGACAATAAAACAGACTACAAAAATTTTCATTTAATGGAAAGGAATATTTTCTTAACAATAGCAGAAGACTTTGAGTTATTCTTTCATTCAAATTCAAAACCCCGTGATATTTCTAATGTTTTCTTATCATTCAAAAAAATAATCACCCCAAAAGGAAACATTTTTGCTCAGAAGGCATACCTCTAATTCCACTAGAACCTGCATATTTTCCCAACAACCATAGCAAAGCAATAGTGTTAGCCAGCTTGGGAATAAATGATTCTCACTTTTAGCCTCACCTAGTCTACAGCCAAATGAAATTGCCGGCAGATTAGCTCTAATGGTGAAGAAATGACAGCCTGCAGAATTTCTTCTCAAATTTCTTCCAATTGTCAGCAAGTCAAAACCACAGAGGCCCCTATGCAACAACCCAGAAAGAGAAGGGAGCTGAAAAATGTCCAATACCTGTCAAAGAAACTTTTAGACTTTCTTCCATTTTAAATTAAGTTTTACTCATGTCAACCCCATCAGCACAAAGGAATAAACGAAGGCTGTGTTTATATGACACCACAACAAACAGTCAATTAAGAGGGGAGTGTACCCAAATCCTTTGATTGACTCAATTTTTTACTTTCAGTTTGCTATTTTAGTCTATTTAATTGGTCACAGCCTTAACATGGGCACATTCCTTCAATAACATCCATGTGACATTTAATCACTACTAACAACTTTCTGCCCAAATCAATCCTGGAGATTCCAAAAATATATAATACAAAGACTTTAGTCTATGTAAGTGCATGTTAATTTCTGAAATACATTTTTGCTTTGAGCTGTCACTGAGAAATAGTGCAGATGAAACCAATGTAAAGATGGTGATAAATATGGAATCCAGACAAATGAGATCCAGATTAATTTAAATATTGCCAGGGCAGAAATAACAAATCTTACCCCATGCTTACAGAAAGATGAACATACAGATGTACATAGGAAACATGGTGAGTATATCACTCATATAATGTTGTAATTATAAAATTGTACTTTGGATAATAAACTATGCATTGTGTTCACAAATACAATGAGCAGAAGTAATATGTAATTATTTAATAAATAAATTATTAAGTAGAAATAATATTTCATCTGCAATATTGCTTTGATGTGCAATTTATACAAATGAAAAACTCTATTAGCCTTGTTTGGTTAAAAATAATGAATTAACAAGTAAATTTTTAAAATAAAATTAGTAGTATCTAACAAAAGGAACTTTTGATTAGAGTTAAAATCTTTGGGGTCTCTACCAGGCTTTTTGCCTCATGGCTGCTTGACTTTGACCAGGTCAAAGACAAAGTTTCTTTCATTCTTTTTTTTGTGTGTGGGTGTTATGTTTATTAAATTATTTATTTATTCTAATTTGTTATACATGATGAAGAATGCAATTGATTTCATATTACACATATAGGGCACAATTTTTCAAATCACTGATTGTACACAAAGTATTTTCACAGCATTTGTGTCTTCATACATGTACTTAGGGTAATGATGTCTAACTAATTCCACCATCATTTCTACCCCCTTCCCCCTTCCCTTTCCCTTTCCCTTCCTCCCCTTTGCCCTATCTAAAGTTCCTACATTCCTCCCATGCTCCCCTCCATTGCCATTATGAATCAGCATCCTCATATCAAAGAAAACATTTGGCCTTTGTTTTTTTGGGATTGGCTTGCTTCACTTAGCATTACACTCTACAACTCCATCCATTTACCTGCAAATGCTACAATTTTAATCTCTTTTAATGCTGAGCAATGTTCCATTATGAATATATACCAAACTTTCCCTATCCATTCATCTACTGAAGGGTATCTGGGTTGGTTCCACAATTTAGCTATTGTGAGTTGTGCTGCTATAAACATTGATAAGGCTGTATCCCTGTAGTATGCTGTTTTTAAGTCCTTTGGGTATAGACTAAGGACAGGGATAGTTGGGTCAATGGTGGTTTCATTCCAAGTGTTCCAAGTAATCTCCATACTGCTTTCCAGATTGGCTGCACCAATTTGCAGTCCCATCAGCAATGAATGAGTGTGCCTTTTTCCCTACATCCTCGCCAATACTTATTTTGGTTTGAATTCTTGATAGCTGCCATTCTGACTGAAGTGAGATAAAATCTTAGAGTAGTTTTGATTTGCATTTCTTTAATTGCTAGAGATGTTGAACATTTTTCATGTGTTTTGATTGATTGTATATCATCTCTAAGAAGTGTCTGATCAGTTCCTTGACCCATTTATTGATTGGGTTATTTGTTGTTGTTGTCGTTGTTTGGTGTTAAGGTTTTTGAGTGCTATATATTCTAAAGATTAGTACTCTATTTGGTGTGCTTGTGGTAAAGATTTTCTCCCATTTTGTAGGCTGTCTATTCACCTTACTAATTGTTTCTTTTGCTGAGAAGATGCTTTTTAGTTTGAATCCACCCCATTTATTGATTTTTTAAAATTTTAATTCTTATGCTACAGGAGTTTTATTAAGAAAGTTGGGGCCTAATCCGACATGATGGAGACTTGGTTCTACTGTTTCTTCCATTAGGCACAAGTTCTCTGGTTGAATTTTTAGGTCCTTGATCCACTTTGAGTTGAGTTTTGTGTATGGTGAGAGATATTTAATTTCATTTTCTACATGTGGTTTTCCAGTTTTCCCAGCACCATTTGTTGAAGAGACTATCTTTTCTCTAATGTACATTTTTGGCGCCTTTGTCTAATATAAGATAGCTGTAGTTATGTGGGTAAGTCTCTGTGTCCTCTATTCTGTACCATTGGTCTACAGGTCTATTTTGGTGCCAATACCATGCTGTTTTTGTTACTATTGCTCTATAGTATAGTTTAAGGTCTGGAATAGTAATGCCACCAGCTTCACTCTTCTTGCTTAAGGATTGTTTTGGTTATTCTGGGTCTCTTATTTTTCCAGATGAGTTTTATGATTGCTTTTTCTATTTTTATGAGACATGACATTGAGATTTTAATTGGGATTGCATTGAAACTGTATAATGCTTTTGGTAGTATGGTCATTTTGACAATATTAATTTTTCCTATCCAAGAACAAGGTAGATCTTTCCATCTTCTAAGGTCTTCTTTAATTTCTTTCTTTAGCATGCTGTAGTTTGCATTGTAGAGGTCTTTCACTTCTTTCATTAAATTTATTCCTAAGTATTTTATTTTCTTAAGGCTATGTAAATGGGGTGGTTTTCCTAGTTTCTCTTTCTGAGGATTTGTCAATGATGTATATAAATGCCTTTGATTTATGGGTGTTGATTTTATATCCAGCTACTTTGCTGAATTCATTTATTAGTTCTAGGAGATTTCTGGTGGAATATTTTGGGTCTTCTAGGTATAGAATCATATCATCTGCAAATAGTGATAATTTGAGTTCTTCTTTTCCTACCTGTATCCCTTTAATTTCTTTTGTCTGATTGTTCTGGCTAGAGTTTCAAGAACTATGTTAAATAGAAGTGGTGACAGAGAGCACCCCTGTCTTGTTACAGTTTTTAGAGAGAATGCTTTAATTTTTTCCCCATTTAGAAACATGTTGGCCTGGGGCTTAGCATAGGTAGCCTTTTCAATGTTGAGGTATGTTCCTGATATCCCTAGTTTTTCTAGTGTTTTGAAGATGAAGGGATGCTGTATTTTATCAAATTCTTTCTCAGCATCTATTGAGATGATCATATGATTTTTATCTTTGGTTCTATTGATGTGAAGAATTACAATTATTGTTTACCATATATTGAACCAATCTTACATCCCTGGGATGAACCCTATTTGATCATGGTGCATGATCTTTTTGATATGTTTTTGTATTCAATTTGCCAGAATTTTATTGAAAATTTTTGCATCTATATTCATTAGAGATATTGGTCTGAAGTTTTCTTTCTTTGATGTGTCTTTGTCTGGTTTTGGACTCAGGGTGATATTGGCCACATAGAGTGTGTTTGGAAATTTTTCCTCTTTCTCTATTTTACGAATAGTTTGAGAAGTATTGGTATTAGTTCTTCTTTAAAGTTCTTGTAGAACTCAGCTGTGTATCCATCTGGTCCTAGGCTTTTCTTGGTTAGTAGGCTTCTAATGGCATCCTCTATTTCCTTGCTTGAAATTGATCTGTTTAAATTGTGTATATCATCCTGATTTAGTTTGGCCATATCATATGCCTCTAGAAATTTGTCAATGCCTTTGATATTTTCTATAAAAAATAAAAGCTACTCCAACACCTAGAGACTAAATAATATGCTATTGAATGAACAAAGGGTTGCAAAAGATATCAAGGAGGAGATTACAAAATTCTTAGAGGTAAATGAGAACACAGATACAAAATATTGAAATCTGGTACACTATGAAGGTAATTCTAAGAGGAAAGTTCATTGCATGGAGTTTATTCCTTCAAAGAAGAAAAAGCCAACAAATAAATGACCTGACATTGCATCACAAAGCCCTAGAAAAAGAAGAACAAATCAACCCCCAAAGCAGTAGAAGACAGGGAATAATTAAAATAAGAGCTGAAATCAATGAAATTGAAACAAAAGAAACAACTGAAAAAATTGACAAAACAAAAAGTTGGTTCTTTAAAAAAATAAATAAAATTGATAAAACGTTAGCCATGCTAATGAAGAGGAGAGAGAAAACTCTTTATTCTTTTTTTTTTTTCCTTTGGTGATGCAGAATGAACCTGGGCCCTTGCTCATGCCAGGTAAGTGTTCCACCACTGAGCTGTATCACCAGCTCTTGAATATCAGTTTCTGAATATGGAAAATGAACAAACACAATCTGTTTCAAATGGTGGATGAGAATTAAATAATAATCATTACATGCAAAAAATTGTTATGTTATAAAGCATTATAAATATAAATTATCTTTACTATAATATGACATAAAGTTATAAATATTCAATAAACAATTATTTGAAACATCTACTATGTATTAGACAAATTGAATCATTAATCTTTACAATTACCTGGTGAGACAGGCATCATTATCTATGCTATGCAGGAGACACTGAGATGCAACAAGGGCTAGAAACCAACCCAGGAACATTTACAGGAAAATAAATAGAACAAGGACTTAAACCCTTTTACCTTCAAAGTCAAATGCTACAGTGTAGCATTTCAGTTAGTCTTAATGACTTTCTCTGAGATGCTTATCAATATTCCGGACATAAATCCTCAGTTATCTATAAATATAGATGTTTATCAATATAAAAATAGATACTCCATTAGCTATTCTTTAAATTTATGATGAACACAAAGTAAGATAATTCACAAAACAAACTTATTTTGAAATATAGTTAATATTTTATTTGAAAATTTGGAGCTTCATCAACTGATACTTTGATTTAAAGAGATAGTTGATGTTAGAGGTTGGGGTTGTAGCTCCGTGGTAGAGCACTTGCCTAGCACATGTGAAGCACTGGGTTGGAACCTCAGTATCACATAAAAACAAATAAATAAAAGAAAGGTATCATGTCTAGCTACAACTAAATAAAAAATAAAAATTAAAAAAAAGAGATAGTTGATATTAGAATTACCTTCAAATTAAGTTAGCAGAGTGTATGCATGCTTTCATATACTCGGACTTGGAAATCACAGAAAGTGATGTTATTGACATTTGACTGGCCTTCTGTGTTAATCAGCTTTCCATCACTATAACAAATTCTTGAGATAATTGATCTATGAAGAGAAAAATTCATTTTGGCTCATAGTTTTGGAAGTTTCAGTCCATAATCAGTTGTCTTCATAGCTTTTGTACCTGGGAGCCCTTTATGACAGAGCAAAGCTCATGGCTATAGAGCAAAAGAACAAGAAGAAAGGGCTAGGGTTCCACTATCCCCTTGGTGGCACATCCCCAGTGAGCTAAAAATCTCCCCCTAGGCCCCACATCTTAAGATTCCAACCATTCCCAGGGGCTCCAAGCTGAGGAACAAACCTCTAACAAGTGAGACTTTGGGGAACATTCCAGATTGAATCTAAAGCACTTTGCAAATGAAGCTGTAAAATCATTTGTATGCTAAGATCTCTTTCTAAACTAGCAGAACTGCTTTGTTCCCACCTGTCCTTCCCTGTAGGTGTCACCCTGTGAGAGAGTCTGTGCCACTAGCTCATGAAGGACCACCTCTATGTGGTGGGTATTCTAGTAGAAGCTGAACAAATGATGAAGGGTCACCTGGGCCAATAGGCCCCCTTTAGAGAAAACACTCAAACCTAGCAGATAAAATGGAGAAGCAAATGTATCCCTCCACTATGGAAGGGCTATGGTGGCTGCCATCATCTTCACACACAGCAAGAGGTTTCGAGGCAGTGATTTCAATGTTTTCATGATCTCAAAAACATCTGAGATGCTTGTTAAAAATTCATATTCTTTAACTTTACCTCAGACTTATGACTTCAGAATATTAAGGAAGGGTTAGATACACATGCATTTAAGTTTTAGAATAATTGACCAAGTCACATCCCACTTTCAGGGTAAGTAATAGTAAATTCTAATCCTCAATGTTTTCCTTTTCCATTTTATAATGTTAGTTAGTTTTCCTTTTCCATTTTATAATGTTATTTTTCTAGACATTTTTTAACTGTGTTATTATTAGGCATGATTTGTGGCTAATTTATTCAGATTTCCAAATTGAATAAAATGTTCCTGACACATTTATTTGTTGATATTTGCATTTGTTTATTTCAATACTGGAGGGATTTTTTTTTTTTTTAGTTCTAAAAGAGAAGCTTTTCTATGGCATGGTCTGAGTAAAGCTATAACCTTCCCCTACTCATGTAAAAATGCAATACATATAATTTCAATGGATTCACATACTCTGAAGTCTTCCTTTGACCAAAATTTAAAAGAAATTGTTTTAATAATGGGAAAAAATACTAGAATAATGGGAGAATTAAAGAGTAGACAGTTCAAGCAGGCAAAGAATTTTAAAAAATCAAACTTTAAAATTACAGAAGAAAAGATGTGAACTCAAATAACAAATTTTATCTAATAAGTATGTGTTTGTATGCATGTAACAGCTACAGAGCACATAGTTTTATAAAGAATACACTATGCATTTGCAAAAGTAGAACATACATAAAACACATCTCAATAAACATCAAAAAGTTTATAATGGCTATAATATCTGCCCAAGATGTGTTTTAAATAGATATCAGAAAAAAGCAATAAGTAAGTGTATTTGTTTTCTATTGCTGTGTAGCAAGTTGCCTCAAACTTAGCAGCTTAATGCCACATGCATGTGTTATGGCACAGTTCTGTGTGGCAGCTGTTGAGGTGAACTTGTTCTCTGCTTGAGGTTTCAAAGGCTGTAATTAAGAAGTGGATTGAGGTGGGCCCTCATCTGGAGGCTCTAGGGATGAGCTTATTTCCAGACTCATTCAGGTTGTTGGCAGAATCTAGCTCCCTGTGACTCTAGGTCTGAGATTCCAATGCTTTTGCCAGCTGTCAACTGGGGATCCTCCACTCCTAGAAGCTACCCACATTTTTTTCCTCACATGCCTTCCCCAATCTCCAAGAAACTAAGATGTCCAAGTGTTTTTGCATACTTCAGATGTCTCTGGCTTCCTCTCTTACATCAGCCTTAGAATTCTCTACTAAAGACTCAAATAATTAGATTGGGCCCATCTCCACAAACTTCCTTTTGATTAAAGAAAAACCAACTGATTGTTGGCTTTAATTACATCAGCAAAATACCTTTTGCTATTGTGGGATATCTTTTCATATTCAAAGTCCTGAGATTGGGGGGAGGGTGGAACTTGGTGGCAGGAATTTATTGGTGGTGGGGGGGATTTCTTGGAAGGGTTTTTGAATTCTGCATACCACAATCTATTCTTTGGTCCCTAAAGATTCTGAAAACATCTCATCACAAATATACAGGAAATTACTAATCATAATTTAATTTTATCTTTTACAAATTCTCTCAGAGTAAGTTAAGTAGGGAATAGCCTCAACTAATTCAATGAAACCTGCCTAATATTGATTCTAAAACCTGAAAAGGACAGAACAAAAAAGAAAAATTACAGATCAGTTTTCCTAAAATCATTGTAATAAAAATCCTAAACTGGGGACTGGGGTTGTGGTTCAGCGGTAGAGCTCTTGCTTAGCATGTGCGAGGTCCTGGGTTTGATCCTCAGCACCACATAAAAGTAAATAAATAAAACAAAGGTATTGTGTTCAATTATAACTAAAAAAAATATTCTTCAAAAATCCTAAACTGTAAGCAACATATGTCCAAGTTGGGTTTATTTTGGAAAAATAAATTTGGTTTAAAATAAGAAAATAAAGTAATTAACTTACCACACTGTTTAGGAAGAAAATCATATATGAACATCTACCTAAATAATAAAAAAGTCTAATAAAATTTAATATCTGTTCACAATAAAATATCTTTGCAGCTAAGAATAAGAGACTTCCTTATCCTGACAGAAATCACTCACAAAAAGAATGTTTTCTAGTATATGCAGAAGTTAAAGCCAAATAAGGGGAAAAGGTTCAGTGTGTGTGTGTGTGTGTGTGTGTGTGAGTGTGTGTGGCTGGGGAGGGGGAAGCGGGGAAATCCATGAAAGTAGAAGGGAGATTAGCAGAGTAAAGGAAAGGTGTTGAGGGTGAGGGAGGAGGGATGGGAAAAGGGAGAAACTGTGGAATGAAGCTGACCAAATTATGTTATGTACACATATGAATATACCATGGTGAATTTCACCCCATGTATATGAGCACCAATGAAAAATAATTATAAATAAATAGAAAGAACATCAATAGAGTAAAGAAAGAGGAACAGGGGGAGAGAGAAGAGGAGAGAAAAAGGAAGTACTGGGAACTAAATGGAGAAAATCATATTCCATGCATGTATGATCATGTCAAAATGAATCCCACTCTTAGGTATAACTATAATGCACTAATAAAAGCATTAAAAAACAAAACTACAACAAGGCTAGGGATATGGTTCAGTATTAGAGTGCTTGTTCTGTGTTATGGTTTAGGTATGAGGTATCCTTGCATGAAACAATGCAAGAAAGTTTAGAGATGAATTGATTGGGTTGTAAGGGTCTTAATCTAACCACTGAATTAATCCCCTTATAGGGATTAACGGGGTGGTAACTGTAGGCAGATAGGGTATAGGTGGAGGAGTTGGGTCATTGGGAGTATGCCTTGGGGGAATATATTTTGTCTGTGGTGAGGGAAATCTCTCTCTCTCTCTCTCTCTCTCTCTCTCTCTCTCTCTCTCTCTCTCTCTCTCTCTCTTT